>NW_024426119.1:11727999-11836961 GCF_017311325.1 Ursus maritimus | reverse complement strand
AGTGGTCTGTCAATTTCATTGATTCTCTCAAACACCCAGCTTCTAGTCCTGTTGATGTGCTCTACTGTACTCCTGGTTTCTAATTTGTTGATTTCTGCTCTAATTTTGGTCAGGTGCTTCCTTGTGCGTGGATTAGGCCTGTCCCTCTGTTGCTGTTCCAGCTTCTTGAGGTGAGAATATAAATACTGCATTTTAGGTTTTTCTATTCTTTTGAGTGAGGCTTGGATGGCTATGTATTTCCCCCTTAGGACTGCCTTTGCACTATCCCATAGGTTTTGGACTGTTGTGTTTTCATTCTCATTGGTCTCGATAAATTGTTTAATTTGATTTTTGATTTCCTGGTTTATCGAATCATTCCTGAGCAGGATGGTTCTTAGTCTCCAAGTGTTTGAGTTTCTTCCAAATTTTTCCTTGTGGTTGAGTTCCAATTTCAAAGCATTGTGGTCTGAGAATATGCAGGGAATAATTTCAGTCTTTTGGTATTGGTTGAGACCTGTTTTGTGACCCAGAACATGGTCTATTCTTGAGAATGTTCCATGGGCATTAGAATAGAATGAGTATTCTTTGGTTCTGGGGTGTAGTGTTCTATATATATCTAAGAGGTCCAACTCGTCAAGTATGGCATTCAAAGCCTTTGATTCTTTGCTTAGTTTTTTCCAGGGTGTTCTGTCTATTTCTGATAGTGGGGTGTTGAGGTCCCCTACTATTAATGTATTTTTATCTATATGTCTCTTTATTCTGATTAAGAGTTGGCTTGTGTATCTTGCTGCTCCCCGTTGGGGGCATATATATTTATAATTGTCATATCCACTTGTTAGATACATCCTTAAAGAATAATATAGTGCCCTTCTGTGTCTCTAACTATAGTCTCTAGCTTAACATCCAATCTATCTGATATGAGAATTGCTACCCCAGCTTTCTTTTGGGGTCCATTGGTGTGAAAGATGGTACTCCATCCCTTTACTTTCAGTCTGAATGTACCTTTGGGTTCCAAATGAGTCTCTTGTAGACAGCAAATGGTTGGGTCATTTCTTTTTATCCAATCTGCAACCCTCTGGTGCTTTAGGGGAGCATTTAAGCCATTCACATTGAGACCGAATACTGAGAGTTATGATTTTAATGATGCCATGTTGCCAGTAAAGTCTTTGTTTCTATAGATTGTGACTTTCTGTTCTGTATCACTCTTGGGGCCTTTGTACCTTTATAGAAGCCCCCTTAATATCTCCCGTAGGGCTGGTTTCGTGGTTACGAAATTGGTTAATGGCTGGCGATTCTGGAAGGTCTTTATTTCTCCATCAATTCTGAATGACAGCCTTACTGGATAAAGGATCCTTGGCTGTATGTTTTTCTCTGAAAGAGCTTTAAAAATGCCCCCTGAACACTTTCTCTCATTCCAGGTCAGTGTAGACAGGTCTGACGTAATTCTGATACCTTTGCCTTAGTACGTGAGAAATTTCTTTGTCCTGGCTGCTTTCAATACTGTATCCTTGCATCTAATATTTGCAAATTGTACTATGACGTGACGTGGCGTAGGTTTGTCATGGTTGAGGTTGGGAGGGGTCCTCTCTGCCTCTTGGACACAAAAGTTTGTTTCCCTTGCTAGATTAGGGAAGCGTTCAACCTCAATTTGTTCAAAATCTCTTCTAGACCTCTGTTTTTCTCCACCCCCTCAGGGATGTCGTTGATCCTGACATTGGATCGTTTCATTGAATCAGTAATCTCCCATAACCTACATTCGTGGGCGTGGCTTTTTTTAAGTCCAGATTCTATTTTAGCTTTCTCTTCTACTAACCCATCCTCCAATTCGCTAACACGTTCTTCTGCCTCAGTGACCCTGGCTGTCAGAGCCTCTAGTTTTGACTGAATTTGGCTCATAGAATTTTTAATTTCTGCCAGATTCGCTCTCATTTCCTCCCTTAGAGATTCTATATTCTCATTAACATTTTCATTAATACTTTTTTTCAAGTCTACACATCATCTTGACCATTGTTACTCTGAATTCCATTTCTGATAATTTGGTTACATCCATATCCATTAGTTCTGTGGCAGAGGCCACAGACTCATTGTCTTTTCTTTGCTGGGGGGGGGATTTCTCCTTCTCATCATTCTGATGAGGAGAGTTTGTAGGGGTTGTCCAGAGCCCAAATTATTGACCAGGACCCAGGCCGTGCGCCCTTGTTTTATAGGGATCTTAGGGATGTGGGCTTCTTGATTTTTCAGCCTGCCTTCTGGGGGAGGGGCCTGCCTTGCCGATACTCAGGCAACCCTGTTTGGGTAGAGTCTCCGTGTCTCCTGGGAGGGGGGATGTGGATGGGCACCCTGTGAGCCTGTGTTTCCAGGCTTTTGCTCTCTGGCGGCTTTCCCTGGCAGTTTGCTGTGCCTCTTCTGAGAGTCAGAGCAGCAGTGGCCGAATCTCAGCCTCTGTCTCAGAACAGAGGGATCGCAGACCGTTCTCCACTGATGTTCTGGCCACTTTAACTCTGTTTCTGTTGGTGCTGCTCATCTCTGCAGCGTCCCAGGATGTGCGCCCCACTCCCGGCGTCCCAGCCCTCACTTCCAGGGCCCGCGCGTCTCTGTCCTTTGTGTTTCTAACACCACCAGCCACCAGCCGCCCCCGTGCACTCCGGAGCTCCCGGTCTCAGTCTGGTTCCAGTGAGAACACCGGAGTTCCGTGAGAAGTCTCGTGGCGCGTGTTCCCTGGCTCACGGTCTCAGTCTGCTGTCTCGCAGGTGCCGGTCCGCGAGTCCACCCGCTCCCCACGTGCAGGTGGCTACCGCTTCCCGGAGCCAGAACGTGGCTGCTCCCTCCCCCTTCCTGTTATCGTCCGATATCTGTGCATGGTTTCACGGCTCCCCGCTTCGTACCTCAATACTCAGCGCTGGAGATGTTCATTTGTAGAGATCCAGATGCATCTTCCTGCGTCTCAGGCTGATTCCGTGGATGTTCAGGCTGGTCTGATACCTATCCAACTCAACTCAGGGGACCAGCTGAAAAAGGGGTCCCCTACTCCTCTGCTATCTTAACCCCCCACGTTCCTATTCTTCTATCCGCCCTTACGTGTTGGGGTTCCCTGAACTTCTGTCCTAGATGCACTTCTCACTCTACACACACTGCCAAGGGAGCCCAGTCCATTCCTAAAGCTTTGAGCTTTTTAAAAATCTATGCCTTTAGCTCAGACATCTCTCCTGAGCTTCAGGCCCATATAACCAACTATGCAATGAATAGCTTTATTAAGATCTCACACTCCCCTTTTGAAAACCAGATTTATCATTTCCCCACACGCATCAGCTCCTCCTATGTTCTCCCATTTCTGCAAATGGCACCTTTATCCACTCTGGGAGCACAGGAGTGAATTATTCTTGACACCCCCTTGTGTCCTTCATGTCTCTCATCCATCAGTCACCACATCCTGTGGATTCTACCTCTACAATAACCCTAGAATGCACCTGCTTTTCTCGATCCCCACTGCCAGCTCTCCAGTACCTCTCACTGTCACCACCCCCAAGCTCTTCGCTCATCTCCCTGTCTCCCGTCTTGCCCCACGATTTACTTCACTCTTCTACCATGGGCTATCTCGGGCGTTGTACATATCAACTACTTTTCTATAAAATGTAGCTACATAAGTCCTTTGTTAGGTTGGATTTTGATTTCATGATGTTAATGTATTTGACTCTAAGGTATGCTTTTCAGATAAAACATCAGGAATAATCATGTGATCCCTTCTATACAGAACAAATCTATCTCCAAAGTCCTATGTGGTATAAATTCGAGGGAAGTGGGGATCACAGTGTGTTCCTACGAGTGGACACACCAGTCCTCAGCCTGACAAAGTCCTTCTTAACCCAGTCCAGCCACATCCAGCCAGCTTAATTCCCACCCACACACCAGTATCTGTCCACTCCCTCTTTCACTCTCTTAGGCATCTGGTTGTTCCTTTATTGGGTATTTATTTAGTACTGAGTTCAGAGAAGCCATTATGCTAAGGAATACCCTCACTTCAACCAGTTTGTACCTTCATGACATACTCCGCTCCACCTCTCAAACTGCGGGTGATTTCTGGTTCTGGGCCTTTGCTCCCCACCACCCCGCCACTCATAATGTCCTCTTTCTTCCCTTTCTCCATCCTTTGATGGCAGCCCCTTTACTGGCCATCCTAGTCCACGGTGATCCCTAGACCTTTCTTACCTGTTCTCTCATTTCAAATAATCACCCTCTCTGGCGCTACAATTTAATTATTTCCCTATCTACGTTCTAGCTATAGCTATCCTTAGCTATTTCAATAGTGTCCCCCATTTAGATTTCAAGTCCCCAGAATCATATTATACATGTTTCCCTTTCTAGAAAACTAGCTAAGTAGTTATTACTTGTTAATAGCTGCATAGTTAACTAGTTAATTACTGTACCTCTGAGCCTTAAGCTCTTCATATATAGAACTGGAGACAGTAATTCCAACATTGCAGGATGGTTGTGGGAATGCAATGGGATACCAGATGAAAAAGACATTGTACTGGGCCTGGCACATAGAAAGTATGCAATCAGTGCTAGTTCCCAGCCCCTCAACGTCTAATCCTGAGCTGAAAAGACAATGACTACAAAGCAATTATTTGCAGAAGGAATGAATGAGTAAATGAATGACAAAGAACTGCAAGAAAAAAATAATGCATTCTGAACACACCAGAGTGGCCTTGTCAGAGAAATAGAGGACCTTTCCTTGGCTGGCCTGAGAGACATTGTGCCAGAGGGAGAACTGTGGAGGAAATAGTTCCTGCTTGGCTCGAAGATCATGAAGTGTTGATTAATGGGAAATCAGGTTTGATCTGGGTATTTCTGCTGCAGTCAGCTAATTTTTTCTAAGTTTGACTGAGTTTGTGATCTGTCAGGATTCCCAGAAGAAAGTGGCAGGCAAGTGTTTCTTATAAACTGAAAAGAAATTCTTGCGTAAATTAGTTTTCACATGGCATAGGCCTGGCTCAAAGTTCTATAAATAATGAGAATATGTTGGTTTCAGAGCCCAGGCTATAAATATTTATTCCCACACTGCCACTGGTGTTGTAGAAATTTCTTTTTCACTAATGGGCATTCCATTTGCTTTGAGAAAGACATGAAACTGTCCAAAAAGCACTGAAAGGTCATGACATAAAAGGCCATTGAGGCGGGGGAGGGCACTAAAAGGAGGGAGTGTCATCTCCAGATGCTGACCATTTGGTTTTCTAACTTTATACCATGAGTTCATGGAATTAACTCTGAGTTCTTTGTGGAGGGAATGACTTTGTGGTCTGCCGTGGTCCACAGTGACAATTAACCCTCCCCTCCCATCTTCACTGCAGAAAGTGACATTCATTTTGCATTTGTCACCACAGACATGGCCGAGATTTCCTGTCTTCTTCTGATCCCCTTCTTCATTCTCCACTCCCTCTGCCCTCCGCATTCTTAGCAGACCTCCCCATCACCCCACCCCATGTCTTTTCAACTACATGGGGCTGTCTTGAAGAAGGGGGAGGTCTGTGGAGAGTCTTGGCACACTCTTGCTCCATAGTGCATGAACAAACGGGAGGAATTTATTTTATGTGGTCACAGAAAGACAAATCTGGGACTTCACAGATCACCTGACAAAGGGTGATTCCTCACCAGGGTCCATGCAACTCTATGGGATCTGTCTATAGAAATCAATGAGTCCATGAATTTGGATGGAAAAAGATTGCATCTTTAGTTTCACTAACTACTATAATTTAGCCCTTCCTTCCATTAGGAGTGAAGCAACACACCACAATTACTTTACCAGGACCTGTGACTTCTTCACCAAAGAAGTCATACTCCTTTTTATACCTCATTATGGTTATTATAAAAATCTCAAAATATCTTTTACTTTCAACATTATTGTAAAATTATGGCAAAATTATAACATTATAAGTAAAAAATTACGTGCCAGCAGATCTTGCTATTTGGTACATTGGTAATGAAGCATGTTATTATTATATCAAACATTTGTGCTTTTGCAATTATATTGAAAGCTATGGCAACGTAATTGGTTTCTTTTGTAATCCTTACTATTTTGCTTTATGCATTTAAAAACATTTTTCTAGGAAGGGAATCTATAGGTTTCACCAGACTGCCAAAGGGTGGCCACAGCACAAAAAAAGGTGAAGAACTCATGTCGGTTCCCTGGAAGTACATGGTTTGTCTCACACACATATTTCAGGATCTCCGAGAAGGATAGGGCAGACCCATCAGGGGGCAACAGGAAAGAATACTGTGATTGATTAGCAATGTCTGTCATGGGCACGCAATGGAGAGGAGTGGGAGATTGTCATTCATCACAGGTTCCTCCCACTATCTGGAAGTAGAGCGTTCCTATGAAACCTTCTGCAAGCTGAGATGGTAACTACAAAGAAGCAATTACCATTAATTTATATGGAAAATTTTTTGAGCATTCCCAGACCCAAAGATAACCTTCCTAGGCTTTTCTGATACCTTAGGGCACATCTTGTTGACAGAAGCACAAAATAAATCAAGATAAAGCCCAGATGCTCGCAGGCACAGCTAAAAACTGTGGTGGCTTGGTGCTGAGATCCCCAGCGTCATCCTGGGGAAGGAGCTCCCCAGCACCACTCTCGCTCCTCTGCAAAACAGGCACCAGATGCCTTCTTTCATAAAAACGAAATCCTCTTCAGATGTCTTTCAGTGAGCCAGCACAGGTCTTTTGTAAAAGCAAGGGGACATAACTCGAACTTTGGAAAAGGGGAGATACCTGTGCTCTCCAGTCTAAGCCGGGTGCAGCAAATACAGCTCTGTGCACTGATGGGAATGTTTCATCCGCTCCGTCCCACATGGCGGCCACTAGCCGCACACAGCTTTCGAACCCTTGAAATGTGGCTGGTGCAACTGAAAATTTTAATTTTTAGTTCTGTTTCATTAATTTACATTAAAATAGCCACATGCCGCAGTGGCTACCATGTTGGACTACAGAGTTCTAAACTAATCCCACCCACACCCACCCTCATCACCTCCCACCCCACCCCACCACCTATACCGAGGAGGAACCTGGACCCAAAGAGAAGTCACTGGACCCATCTGTGACAAACCCAGACTGACATCCCATTTTTTCTCATTTTTGCAGTGTTCCTAAATTACCATTTAGCAGAAGCTATTCCCTGAACAATGCACGAGTGTGCCAGGAGAAAAGAAACAACTCGAAGTTACATATGTCCTTCATTTGTCCTCAGGAAAACAAGGTAAGACACCATCTTTTCAGTACAGCAAGGTCCGAGTTAATGGGTTCCTTTTTGTTTTTGTTGGATATGTCAGTTTGAAGGGGAAGGGCTGGAATTTCATTTGCTTTTTCTCAGCTAATTTCAGAAAATGTTCACAGGTGTTTCAGATAAAAATCTATTGTTTGCTGTTTTGCAATCTGCAAACATTTAAGAAACCTGCGCTGAGCCGTACTGTTTCTGGAGATAATGTGTGCCCCCAAGCAGGGTCCCTGCTGTGACTTAGAGAACAGTCGCCCTAACTTGCCCACCCTTAGTTTGCCAGAAGGGCGGCTGTTGATGAGGAATTTGTGGTGGAAAATTCTGGCCTGAGGAGGGGACACTTTCTGATGAGGTCACGGGGAAGGAATGCCTTCCTCCGCAGAGGTGGGCGCCTGGGACAGCTGCCAGGAGTGTGGTCTGGGAAGCACGGGCCCTCAGACAGGGGAAACGAGTCCTGCCCTTGCCCTGGGCACAGGAGCCATCTTTGGGGGTCACCACGAGGGGTTTCATGGTTTCGCCCTCCTGCACGCTCAAGCCTGGGATGGTGGGGGGGTGGCAAACAATGGGCTCCCGGCTAGGAGAGGGCTTCACCTTGAGCTAACATTGTCTTTCTGACGGCAGCCAAGGCTGGCCACAACTCAAAACATTCATACGCAGCAAAACTGCCCAACACGCTCATTATGATGTTTTCTAAGGTTTCTGAGGTATATAAACAATTTTCAGAGACTTCCTGTTGCAGACTAGCAGACCCTTCTCCAGACAAGCTGAATCAGAATTTGAGAGGGATGTGTGCTGGGAAGGTAGGTTTTAAACAAAGCTCCCTGCTGATTCTGATGGGCAGTGAGGTTTGGGAACTACTGGCCTGAAGCATGGCATCCATACCCTTCATCCCAGCACTCAAGGCCTCTGAGAGCCGGCCCTGCTCTACACAGGTGGGCCCTCATAGTGGGAAACACACACATTGGGTAATAAGGACATAAATGACAACAGGTGACATTTATTGGATACATGCCAGGGGTCAGGTATAGACTAAGAGCTTTAAATGAATCCCCATTTAGTGTGCACACTGGCTCTGTTATTACCATTTTGCAGATTAAAAAAAAAAGTTTAGAATGGTTAAATAAGTTGTCCAGGGACACACAGGGAAGGTAGAAATGGAGCTCAGACTGAGTCGGTCAAATTTCAAAGTCCATGCACTGGACCCAGGGCGACCGACTGTCCCAGTTTGCCAGGGACTGAAGGCTTCCCTAACACACGGGATGTTCTCTGCTAAAAGCTGCAAAGTCCTGGGCACAGGAGAGAGCTGGTCACCCTGCCCTGACTTGGAGATTCCGGCCTGAGATGGAGACTCCACTCCACCACTCGTGACCATGAGACCTCAGGCAAGCCTGCCCAGCCCGGTCTCCCAGATTCCTCATTGGAAAACAAGAATCTGCCCCAGAAGGTAGCTGTGAGCGTTAAACGAGACATAATTCTCCTCCGTTCCCTCCATCTCGTCTTCTGGATCTCCTCTCCGATTATACGCAGTAGGGTCTCTTGGTCCAGCCTCCGATTCCCACTCCCCGCTGCATAAAATCGTCTGTGCATACTCAGGGGTGAGATTCCCAGTACTCTCCCAGCACTGACTCTTTCCTCCTCCATGTCCACAGCCCAGCTCGATCCTGACATTGGATTTATCCTTGGCCGTATTTTCATTAACAGGATCTGCACCTGGCTTTTCTTCATACTCATTTGGTCCTACCTCCTATCTGCCTGCTCTTTGTTTACAAATACCTTGGGTTTTCAAGGTTTTTTCTCCTTGTATCTCTTGGAAAGCCTTCTCCTGGCTGTCAGTTTTGTGGACCGTCTTTCCTGGCATCCCTTTGCCTCCTGGTAAGGAATTTTGGTTGACAGGTGCAACCAGGGCTGGAGCCTGCCGTGTGTCATGGTGCATTTTTTCCTCCCTCTGGGTCATCTGTCCCTCCCTCTCTAGTTGTCCGGTTGCCTCCCACTCTGACACCAGCAGCTCCAGTTCAGAACCAAGTCTGACGTTGGGGCTGACTAGTGAGGTGACCGATCTGATCAGAGTCGGGCCCGGCATTGCCCAGAACCTGGCTCCACAGCCTGGCCTGCGTGCTTGGCCTCCCCCAGAACGCAGCTCCAGGGGAGTGGAGGTCTGGGCAGCAGGCACTACCTTCCTTCCGTCTCTTTGCCTGGGTAGGGGAGCCCTGCCCCTCTCTGTCCCACACAGAGTACTGGCTCTGTGTCTTCCCCGACTTGGGGCACTTTAACTCCCCATGATGTCGAGGAGCCAAACTGGCCCATGTTCCCTGCCTGCTCTCAGACCCAGAGCCATGCAGCCCCAGTCTCATCCAGCCCCTCTTGCAGGTTTGGGGCTTATACTGTTTATTGTACACTGGGGCTTTCATCTTGCGTCTAAGTGTTCCTGTGTCTTTTGGGTTTTCTTTTCTTTCTAGTCTTTCTTTATTTGACATTCAGAGAACAGATAATCCCTGAAAGGATCTTCCCTCAAAGCCATCTTGACTTAGGTGTTTCCCTGAAATTGTGTTTTAAACGAAAATGAAAACCAAGGAAGATTCACAGTTCTCTTGCATTTTTTGTAGCACTTATGATAATAGCCCCCAAGCAACCAAGAGAAGGAAGTAGGAAGCCCCGTTGGGAGGTTAGCACCTCTGACTTTTCCAGACCAATTCAAAGTCAGACAGGGTGGGACAGGGAACTCTCCCTATGCTGGGCCCTTATCTGAGAATCTACTGATAAGTCACTGCATGATATCGGTGCCGGGTACTGACCTTCTGGTCTCTCCCTGCTAAACTGAGACCTCTTCGACTTCTCAACGTGTGATTCTCTAACCAAAGGACAGCGAAGCCCTGTGTCCTCTGATCCTGTGGCAGGGTCCCTAGGGTTTCCTTTCTACCCTCCCCCACTCTCAGATGACTGCCTGGCCACCCCCTCCAGGGCTGCCATTCCAGAAATTATAGAACTTAGCAAACAAACCCAAACAAAGGCTGTTTGGGTTTCACTGAGGGAACTATTGCTCAAATACGACTTAGGCTTTTCCTTTTTCTTCCTCCTTTTCCTCTGATCCAGACTTGAATTCCTAACTGTTGTTTCAGAAAGTCCCCATGGGGGCAAGATAAGTTGCTAAAGGGAAATAGGGGTTGCTATTTCCGTTTCACAGAGGAAGACATTGCAGGCGGCAAAAGTTAAGTGACTTGCACAAGGTCACTCTGCAAAACGGAGAGGGCAGGACCTGAATGCAGGTCCACTTGCTCCCACAGTGCCCTGTCCCTCAGCATAGTTGACCACTGCCTGGCAGATGGAGGGGTGAGGCCTCTGAGCGGTTGGCATGGTAACAGGCCATAGGGTCTCTCCCTCCCCATCCTGTGCAGTTCCATAGACAGGGAGCTTCAGCAGCCCACGGGGGTCACCAGCAACTCCTGTTCCCACCCCAGGCTCAGGGCCAGCTTCTACAAACATTCCCCTAACTCTCGCCAATCTGGGGTTTTATTGAAATCACAGGGTGCACATTTTTCAGATCCAAGCTGGCAATATCTCCCTCATTCTCCACTCACCATCACTTAACCTCAGGGCAATGTTACAACCTCAGAGCAAAGCTCCTTTGCCAAGGAAAATAACTCTCAACTTTCTGTTGTGTTCTGGCTTCATAATTCCCGGCTCAGGGCAAAACTGTGAAGCTGGCAACGCTCGTACACACACCATGCCTCTCTGCTCTGCACCCTTTTCTCCCCCAGAGGCCCCTCATCCTCACCTCCACCTCCACCCCTGGGCCTCATTACCACCCCCTCTTTTACCCACAGCAGCTCACAGTAGAGAAGGCAGAGATCGGCATGGCAGCAAATGGGTGCTCTCGCCCCGGGGAGCGCCGTATTGCAATGAGCACATCATTTAAGTGCCTGCATACACACGCGCTGGTGTGCACACACACAGCAATTCATGTGTCTGTAATTAGATAATTAACACATGCCCAGCACAGAAAATCTGAAAAGTACAGAGAATACAAAGAGGTAAAAAGCCATAATCCCGCCACTCTGAGAAAGCTCCATTAACTCTTTAAAGTATTTTTTTCCAGTTCTTTGTCTTAGTGGGTATGTGTAGTCACAGATATGTGGGTATCATATATACATATTTCAGGGGGTCCTTGAAGGCTGTGTGGTTTCGTTGCTATGCCTGCCAGTCCCCCATTCCATAGTGCTTGCATTGTCATGGTTTTATAGTAGCCGTTAATCTCTGATGGGTCAAATCCTTCCTCTTTTTCTGAGGATTTAAAAAATTATTTTCCACTGTTTCTGTTTCCTGATGAATTTTAGATTCATTGTGATAAACAACTAAAGCCAACACTTTGCAGGATTGCACGTTCATTACAATTAATTGGGTAAAATTGGCATCTTTGCAATGTTCCAGTGTCCACCCAGAAATATTGGATGGCTACCTATTTAGTCAGGGCTTCTTTAATATCTTCCAATCAAGTAAAAAGATTTCCTTCAAATGGGTCCTGTACTTTCTGGTTGAGGTTTTTATTTCATTTTCTTTTTTAAATTGGGAATTGGATCTTTTTTCTCTAAACGCTCCTACTTTGAATTATTGATTTGGAAAATATATCCTGCTACTAGCTCTTATCTTACTCTCTCAATCATTTGAATACGTTTTCGGTTGATTCCCTCTTTTTCCTAGGAAGATAATTAGACCATCTGCAAATAATGATAATTTTATCTTCTCCTTTATATGTATAATTTTGTTTTGTGAATGACTGTACAACTTCAAGAACCATGTTAAACAATAGCAGTGAAACCAGTGATCTTGTCTTCATTTACTCAGGATAATTTTTAATCCCATAAAGGAGATATTTTCGTAATCTTAGTTCTTAGACTTTGAAGTCAAAAATGGATATTGAATTCATAATGGATACTGATACATTTTCGTTATCTGTTGAGGTTATGATATTTTTTTTATTTTACCTCTTTGCCGTTAGGAATTACCTTCATAATTTCCTAATATTAAAATGTCTTTACATTGCTAAAATCAAATCCACCTTTTCTTGGTGAAATTCTTAAAGGTAGTATTGAAGTTGATTCTTTCATGTTCTAGTTAGGATTTTTACAACTGCAAGGTGAGTTTATAGCAACATGATCCAAAGTGTGTTCTATGCAGCACCCTTGCTATAAGTTCTACCAGAAAAGGGAAAGGAAGAGAAGGAGAAAAAAGGAGAGGGGAGGAAGAGTGAGGGAAGTTCTGTGTTGAAATTGCTTTGGAAAATACATATCCCCCTTGAAGGTTCACAAGGTACATTCCCATTTTAGAGATTCTGAGACAAACTAGAGTTTAAAAAAAAAAGAAAAAGAGAAACCTGTGCTTAAATTTGTATAATCTCACATTCCCAGAATGATCGGCCATGGCGTCCCTATTTGACATAATTCCTATTAACATCTTGCAGAGTTCGTGTATGAGGCATGCACTTGGAAATACTGTCTTTGTCAATTTAGGGATCAGAATCACACTGGTTTCACTGGAAAGCTGCTCCCTTCTCTGAAGTTCTAATGAAAGGCTTGTAATCGGTTAACCCCTACTGCCGCTGCCCTGTGCAATAAGATGCTCCCTGTTTTCTTAACCACCTTCTTTTTTTTTTTTTTAAGATTTTATTTATTTATTCGACAGAGATAGAGACAGCCAGTGAGAGAGGGAACACAAGCAGGGGGAGTGGGAGAGGAAGAAGCAGGCTCTCAGCAGAGGAGCCTGATGTGGGGCTCGATCCCAGAACGCCAGGATCACGCCCTGAGCCGAAGGCAGGCGCTTAACCGCTGTGCCACCCAGGCGCCCCTCTTTAGCCACCTTCTAATCTAGGTTTATGCCTTTCTGTTTTGTGGCTCTGAGATACTGTCTCACTCCACTCGGTCCCTTTGGGATCTCAAGGATGCAGAAAAACTCTGAATCTTCAGATGGATTCAGTTTGGGGTTGTGTTTATGTAACCATCCTGCCATGCTGGAGTGGATCTTCTTCTGTCTTCTTCCCAGTTCACGGGGCTATATGGCCCTGGCCATCCACCTGCAATGGCCTCATCCCAGACAGCCTGACTCTCCAACTCCAAGTCCCTTGTGGGGCCAGGTGACTTTCCTTCCATCCCTTGACATTGTAAAGCCATCTGCTCCCACTCACCGTGCCTTTTGCTCACTCTTATTCTCCCAACTCCAAAATCCCATTTTTCTATAAATCCCCAATAGTTATTCAAGACTCAGAAACGCAAGCACTGACATCCTCTTAGTTGCAGGAAGAAGTTGCCAGAAGCGAAGTCTTCTAGGCGTTGTAGGGAATATACTGATTTATCTTTAAGCCTCCACCCTCAAGGACCTCAGATTCTCGTGCGGCAGATGAGTAGGTGTCTAATCGACACAGGAAAGCTTTGGCACAGTGCCTGGCGGAGGAAGGACTTAGGAGCCGCCGACTGACGTGTTGACCATAGAGCGGAAGGTGCCATAGTAGAGTCATGCGTACAGCACAGAAGTCTCCTTGTGAAGAACTCACAGAGGGATGACGTTTGAACTAGGTTTTAAAGGATGCCTAGGAGCCCGTGCGTCAGCGCGAGGGGGCCATGCTGCATTAGCGTTTGAATCAGACTTTCCAGCTCTCTTTCCGCCAGTACCTTGAGGTAAACGTCATTGCTGTTAAACCCATTGTGCTGTTGAGCAAGCGAAAGGTCACTTGTAGCAATGAGCTTTCCCAGCTCAAAGGATTTCAGGAAAATGAGGAGCTGTTTTAACACTGATGCCAAACAGTCACGGTTACAAAGTGCTGAGTTCCCGGGAAAACAAGTCAGCTGTGGTCCCCGCCCTCGTGAGCGTACAGGTTAGCCTCACAGAACTTTAGGGATGTCAATTCTCCCTGTGGAGCTCTTTTTAGCTCAGCCATTAGTGAAAGAGCTAAAGAAATTGCTTTTTCCACAGACTGAAGCTGCGAGCATAGAAGTGAATGAGGCAGCAACCCCGGCTGGGAGGCCTGCAGCCACTCTCAAGGCGGTGGGGCTCAACCCTGGCTTGTGTCTGAACCACCCAGGAAGCCATAAGAAATCCTGGTGCCAGGCCTGCCCCAGACCACTAAAGTCAGAGTGGTGGAAGAGGACAGTCATGGGTCCGTTGGGAAGTGTCCCCCTTGATTCCAATATGCAGCCAACATAGTAAACCTGACAGAAAGATTGGGGCGGTATGGGGACACCGTTGTGAAATTCTGATTGTTTCGTTACTTGTTTTTCCTTTGCCTCCCCTCCTCTGTCCTTGAAACTGCCCTCTCCTGGTCTCCTTCTCTGAGCTCCCTCATCTGCTCCCTTCTAGCTACCTAACAGAGGACTGAGACATACTCCTGGGTCCATCCCCACCAAGGGATTGCCTGGTTACTCTCAGATCCCAAGGTTGTATTGAGAAGGGACCTTTTAGGGGATGATTCTATGGTCATAATGGTGGGTGAATGGAGCACAGAGCCAAGGTGTGATGGGCTTCTAGGGATTCTTTTCAGTCACACCACAGAAGAAGGCACCCATGGGGTAGAATTGTGGGGTGTACAGAGGTAGGGGGGCCCTTGCTGGTGAGACTGCCTTCCCCCTCACTGCCTCAGAGTTCTCAGGAGAATGAGAGACTCCTATCCTTCTTCATGCCCATGGCTAGAGCGGCCCGGGTGCACAGCTCAAGGGAGGCTGGGGTCTGGAGCCCAGCAGGTGCCAACACAGCTGGAGAGCTGATCTACCCCCAGCATCCTCCCCACCCCTCACCTCTCAGTGGCCCAGAGAAGGAACACCAGTGCCTGCAGTCCCTCAAAACTCTACCCCATGGTGTTCGGGGTCTTTGTGAGGTCAGCTTCCCCTACCCCAAGTCCTTGATGCTTTCTTAGAGAGTGGGCAATTCTCTCCAGCCAGCAGCAACTAGAACATATCCTGGAATCCATCTGGATTCACCTGGGAACATGAGATGAGATGGACAAGCGCGCTGACCTGAGGTCCCAGAGCAGTGCAGTCCAGCTAATCCAGTGCGATCCACTTAAGCCCCTGAGAGGGAGATATTATGGCAGCAGAAGCCAGCTTTCGGCTGTCATCCCAGATAGTCATCCTAGGTTGATTATCACTACTGTTACCCAATTTACATATTCCCATAAATGATTTACTGCACTAGATCCCTGGAGCCTGAAATCCATGGTGTAGCGTGAAAAGGAAACCCTGAGTGTAGACTGCCCCAGCCATCAGTCGGATGGAGGTGGGTGTCCCCACTGAAGCCTGACTGTGACCCTTCTTGGCCTCATTTCTGCAACCGCAGAACCAAAAGAGCACTGCTGACCTTGGAGCTGCACCCCCAGGGTGCTGTAGGAGTGAACAGGTGACTGATGGCAGAGAACTGGCCATCTGCAAGTGAAAGGGGCCAGTAAATCAAACATTCTCATTACGCCTGTTCCCAGTTCCTCCTTTCAGTGGGAATTTACTCAGTGTCTACCGGCACGCAGCGGCATGTGCCCACTCTACTAATGCTAATCTTCTGTGTGTCGTTGGCTAAGAGCAGAAACTCAGGATCCAGACCGATTGGATTTTAATCCTAGTGCTCTAATTCCTAGCTGGTGACCTTGGGTGAAGTACCTTCACTTCTCCGTGCCTCATCTGTTAGTAGTTAATAGTAGTACCTACCTTGTGGGTTATAATAGAGAACAAATGAGTTAATATATATCAATGGCTTCAAGTTGTGCCAAGCACATAGTAAGTGCCCAATAAATTTTCACTGCAAAGATGATTATTACACGGCACTCTCACAAAATGAGCCTCACAGAAGCTTATTTAATTTGTTTGGCATCTAAACTGTAACATAGTGTTTCCCTAACTTGTCTGATGATTTTTTTTAAAACGAGCCAAGGCACTTGTTAAAAACAGAGATTGTGGGCCTGGGTCTAGAGGTTCTGCTTCAGCACACCCTGGATAGAGCCCAGGAGCTGTACAGCTAACACGTGGCCCAGGTGACCCTAATGAGTTTAGGGACCCGCTGCTCAGCGGCACCAAGAGGAACACCTGGTCTCTCCTGTGCTTCTCCGTCCTCACTCTGCCAGTTAATCCGAAATGCCAGGAAGGGGAGGTTGCTGGAAATTGGAGCTCTGGGAAAGCTCACATTGTGTTCCCCATCCCAGTTCCTCAGAAGAGGCTCCCTAGAAGAAGCAGCGGGGGAGGGATGGTTTCCAGGGAGACCAGAACAAAGGGCGTGTACTGGGCTCACAGACAAGAAGGTGGTGAACTGTTGCAGGATCAGGCACAGCAGGAGAGGAGGTAGGCACAGAAGGGTGGGCCAAGGGTGCCCAGAGGTCACACACATGACCAAACGTTGAGAATCACACATGTTGAGAGTCTTGGGCTGTACGACCCCTGGGCAGTCCCTCTAGGCATCTGTCCTTTCGACCATTTTACGCTTTGGTTAAAATTTTGAGGTTCTACAGGTCCATTTTCCCAGGAATTCTGACCTAGTTATTGAATCATGTATTCATTTATTCAGCCACATCTGAGCACTCATCCAACATGGAGAACACAGTTGAGTATGTATGTCTATGACAGATAGCCCACTCCATGGAGAAGCTCAGACGCTTGGTGTCCAGAGGGCAGGACGTGTGCACAGATATTAACAATGCAAAGTGACAAACGTGTGCTAGTGGTGCACAACAAGGGCCGTGGGGACTCCAAGGAGGAAAGGAACTCTCCTGGGGAGGAGTTGTTGTAATCTTGGAAGACTTCTCAAAGTAGTTGAGTCAGGTCTTGAAGGAAGAAAGTGCAATCAGACTGCCAGACCAAGAAAAGGCATTCTAACAAAAACAAGGCAGAGGAAACTAGGCAGAGGAAAGACACACAGGTATTAAAGGGCACAGGTGTGTCTGGAATGCAAAGACTGGGCCCGGGGCTGGGCAGGTAAGTGGGTCTGCCTCCCAAAGTTCCCCGGCTTCTGAGCCAGGAGTCTGGGCTTCACCTGTAGGTGATGGGAAACACCGTAGAACTTGGTGAGCTGGTTCCATTAACCAAGAGAAGAGCAAAAGAGGGCAAGGGTCAGGACAAAGAGCCTGAATTTGGTTGGAGACATGTGGAGTGTATGTCATCAGTAGGACCTCTACAGGGAGATGTCTAAGAGGCTGTTGGATCGAACAGTCTGGGGCTCCACAGAAAGGCCCAGACTAGATGTACACATTGGAGAGTCTTTACCATGAACGGGAGAGTTGACACTAGGGCAGCAAAGGGAATACAGCCCCCCTTCCCAGGGAGAGCACACTGAGAAGAGAGAGGTCCTTCCCTTCCTTGGGAAATCCAACCCCTCACTCATCTAGGAGCAGGAGATGGCGCTCACTCTAACCGCACCTTCTGAGCAAGCCTGCTGCTTCCACCACCAAATTCTGGCCCAGTCTCCGCCTGAGGCCAAATTAGGTGCTGGTGTCATCTGCCGGACAAGTCTCCTCTGGTGAAGGGAGTCTGGTTTCATGGTGGTCAGTGTTTCACTTCCTGAAGGGATCTTCAAAGCTTAGGAAAAAGCAGGGAACCTATTTCTGCCCTCAGATCTCTACAAAGGAAAGGGTAGGGTTAGAGCCATTATCCCCAGAGGGATCTGGGCAGGCAGGGCGGAGTACTCCGACCCATGAACAATCCTCTAGAAGGGGGTAGGACTGTGTTACCCTGGGTTGGTTAGGTCGGCAGGTGTTTATCGGCCTCCAGCTCTCTGCTCCTTCCACGCTCCTCTGGCTTTCCACCTGTCACCTCTATTTAGGGAACTGCCGCATTTGCCAGATGATCAAACCTCTTAGCTGTGTCCGCTATTTCCGATTGCCAGCCGGACATTTATGGCTGAGAGATAGTGTATCTTTGTTGTTAAGAACAAGGGCTCTGGAGTTGGAGTTTGGAATCCAGTTCCACTTCTTACTACCTATGAGACCTTAACTTTTCTTTGAACTTTTCTTTGCCTCCATTCCCTAATCTGTAAAATAGGACTAGGAAAGTATCAAATTCATAGGGCTATGGTGGAGAGAAGACGAGCTCATCTACCTTGATCTGTACACCAGAGCCTGGCACACACTGTGCACAATGAAATTTGCTCTAATTACTATCTCCTTTCAGAAGTCCTGTTCTCACTTCAAACTCAGGTGTCAAAATGAAGACCTGAGTCCGTGGTGCTGGCCCGGTTTTGCCATTAAGAAGCTCTGGAAGCTTATTCAGCAGATGAGGAAAAGAAGTCCAGGGTGGTGAAGTGACTTACTCAAGGTCACACAGCAAAGCCAAAGGGAAAGCTGGGTCTCAGGACTCCTGGTGGCTTCCCGTGTGCCTCCTCACGCCGGCTTGGCTACCCTGCAGGAAGTTTCAGGCACCTGCAGATGCCCTTGCAGAACAGTACCAAAATCATCGGGTCCACTTATTAAAAATGGGGATTCCTGGGACCGCCCCCCAATAGGATTCTGATTCCATAAGTCTAGGGTAGAGCCCTAAATTAGCACTTCAGGATGCATACCTCTGCCCCTCCCCCAACCAGGTGATTCTGATTCAGGTCATGCACTTTGAAAAATGCCTCTCAAGAGCCAGTCTCCTTCATGTGGCTCCACGTAAAGATGAAAACCTGAGCAGGACTGGTAAGGCCCTGTGGCCAGCCCGGGACTGCAGTTGCCGGGAAACACCCATGCTGGTGCAGTTCCTGGGCATGGCCGAGGTCCCTTCGTGGTATCTCGGGAATTCGGTCACATTCTTTCCTACTCTCATCCTGAAAAGGAATGCCACTCTTTCAGACAAAGATGCACCTGCACCCCTGCAAAACCAGCGGGACATTTAACACCAGGATTATCATTCCACTCGGCATTGTGTACTGCAGCAGGAACTCTGGAAGCCAGAGGGATTGTGGGTAATGCTGCTCATAGCACCTGCCCCCTCCCTGGGTGACCTCCTCAGAGCCTCATGCGGGTTAGTACTGCCTCAGAAGCTTCTGTCCTTCCCTTCCTACAAAGGCCACTGTGTGGCCACATGTCTCCGCCTCTCACTTATCCCCATCCTCAGAAGGGGGCATCAAAGTGGAGCGACCTGTCTGAAGGAAGAACAAGCATTTGGAGAGCAGTGTGTAGAGACAGTGGCAAGAACTACAGGTACTGCTCCATAAAGGGCTCTGGCTGTGGACGACTATCTGCTGGGAAAAGAGAAGGCATCCCCCCAAATAATTAAGGAGTCAGATCTGAGATATCATTAAAAAAAAAGTTGACAGTCATCCAGCTTGGAGAGGATTTCATTTTGGAGAGTTTTAAGAGCTCTGTTTACTTCTCAGCTTTTGACTTTCTCTTGCTCAGAACTTGGCCCCGGGCCTGTGTTCATTCATTTCCATTTCTGAATTATCACTAGGACACAGAGAGATAACAAAGTCTGCTGACCAGAGTACGGCTGGAGGACTAAGAAACACCGTGATAACCGTCCTTCAGCAATCTGCAGTTGGCCTCTGTCGGCAGTGTGGCCTGCAGTGGGGAGTGCGTAATCTCCAGATCACACAGGACAGGTTCTTATCTCAGACTTGCTAGTCACTGGCTGTTGGGCCTTAAGTTACTTAACTCTGCATCTCAATTGTTCTCTCTGTAAAATGGGGATATTCATATTGAATTGACAAGACTTTATGCAAATCTGAAAGCATGGTGAAAGTGATTATGCCATTATTGAAGCAAAGAAAAGAAAAGAAATCACTTTCAGGCTTGAAGAGAAGGAAATAAAGCATCTTTGGCCAATCTAAGGCAATAAAGCAGAGAAAAAGAGAAAGAAAGATATATTTAATTAGAAAACAAAGGGGTATAAGGCAAATATGTCAGTAATCATGACATATAAACAGATGAAACACATCTGCTAAAGGACAAATTTTCACATTGGATTTAATTTTTTCCATTAAGTCATTCAAGAAATAATTACTGAGTACCTACTATGTTCTAGGCACTGGACTAGGCCTTGGAATCCAGCTAAAAGCTGTTCACAAAAGACACATCTAAAACCAAAGAGACAAAAAAGTTGAAAGCAGAAAATTAGAATAAAATATACCAGGTAAGTATTCACTAAAAGCCAACTTAGCAATATTAATTTGAAACAAAATAGGCCTTAAGACAGAAACTTGACAGTAAAGAAATTCTTGACAAAGGGAACAGTTCACCAGGAAGTAGAACTCTCCTGAACCCATATGCATATTACAGTATAGCCTCAAAATACATACAGCAAAACCTACAACATTATAAAGAGATATGGACCAGCCACAATCATAGTGGTAGATTGCAATCACTTCTCCCAGAAGGTGTTCAAACAGACAAAAAAATTGTGAAGGATATAGAAGATTTGAGCAGTTAATTATAGACCCTTGCATCTCATAGCTTTTCAACTACCTACTTACAGGAATCAGTCGTATACCCTAGCCACAAAGGAAATATCCCAAGGCACTAAAGAACTGATATTATACAGGTCACATTCTCTGATGTCAGAGCGATAAAGCTGTGAGTCAATAATTGAACCATTTCCACACAAAACTCATGTGTTAAAATTTCTAAATATACTTCTAAATAATTAATGGGTCAAAGAAAGAAGACTCATGGAATTATAAAAGATTTTATAACTGAATGATGATAAAATGTGACACAGCACAGAGCAATATAAACATGGTTACTGCCCCAAGGACCTCTTCATAGCACAGGGGCATTTTAAGAGAGTGGGCTTAAGGCAGCAGATGGGTGCCCTGGAAACTAGGGCAGGTGGACAGAAGGAGAGGTGCCGTCATGCTGGACAGGATTACTTCTCAATACTTTTTATTCCTTCCTGCTTTTGCTTATGCTTTTTGTCTCTGTCAGGAATGCTCTTCTTCCCCTGCTTACCCTCCAACTGGCCTCCCCACCTCTAACCTCATCTGGTGAATTCATTTTCAGACTTGAAGACCCAGTTCAATGATCATTGTCAGTTGTCACTGACTCAGCTTACCCTTGGCTCCCAAAGCATTTCTTTTTTAGAGCACTAGTTATCTGTGTAGATGTTTCTCCTTTACTCGCTATAAACTCCAGACAGCAAGGGCTGTATCCTGACCATCTCCCCAAGGCAGAACCACACTCAGTGGGTGCTCAGTAAGTCTTTTTGGAGAGCCCCTTAGGACCTTTGTCTCTACCCTATGTCTTTAATTAGCTGGGGCATTTCAGACTGAGGCCCACCTGCCACGGCGGGAGAGAAGACCCCCACGCTGGTTTCCAGAGGTGTTCCATAAAAGCTCCCACCCTTTCCATGCCAGAGAGAGCCAGAGAGCCCATTCCTACCGGGGAATGGCCCTCACAGCTAACGTGCAAGGCCACCCCAAAGGAAACCACTTGAAATCAGAGCCCAAGATGTTTAGCAGATTTCATATTCTAATTCGCCTCCTGGAAGTCTGTAAATTTGGACATTTGGCCTGAATCCTATCTGGAAACTGGTGCTCACCTGCTTTTGCAGAAAGATTTCACTCTAGGCAAGAGAACACCTCATTAAGGACTGTCATTTATCTTCCCAGGGCGCCGTTTGCCTGGTATGAACTGAGTCTGAAAATGCAAATTCCTTCTTGGGGAATGAGTATGGCAGCTGGTGTTGCAACATCACTCAGAATAATTTGAGAGCAATTCTTTTATTATTACTATCATCATCATTACCATTATTTCAACCTAGCAATTAGGTTAATATGATTTAGTCAGCGTTTTCAGCAAATTGCTATAGTGTGAAGGACTGTGTGTGTGTGTGTGTGTGTGTGTGTGTGTGTGTTTAGGGTTACTATCCTGTTTAAGGGGTTAATGCTTTAAGCACACATGTGTGCCCCAGGCTGAAACCTGATGAGTGAGAGGGAGCCATGAAGAAGGAAGGGCTCCTAACCATACTTTTCCTTATTAATATGAAGGTAACCAACATGACTGCCTAATAAAATATAAATATAAAACCTTTATTAGATAACCTGGTCCGTGAGGCCACAGTGGAGCCACGCGTACGCGTCAGCGTCTCAGCACCTCCCGCGCATCCTGGCATTCTCCATGGCCGAGCACTGGGGCAACCCCAAAGAAGGCTAAGATGAACTTACTTAAGCACATGGAAGCCGCACTTGTGGTTTGTATCCCTGAGAAGCCATTGCTTGATTTATTGCCACATCTCCAATTACCCGGTGCTTTACCACACCTGGTGAAGCAGGGAGGGCATGAATAGTATTAGACCCCTTCCATGGACAGCCAGGGAGCATCCCTGAAAAAGTGATGAATCAGCGAGACCTGACTGTGAATCCTGTCTGTGTGACCTTGCAGAAGTTGCTAAACCTCTCTGTGTCTGTTTGCTCACCCACAAAATGGGGGCTATAACCCTTTCCCCTGGTAGGGTGGTTTATGAGTGTTAAACAGGATAAATTTCCCGTATCCCCGTATGCACATGCATTTAGGCACTCAGTAAAGAGTAGCTATTTTGTTGTGATGGCCATTCTGTTCTCCTTAATTCACGTCATCTTGTTTCCTAGCTCCCACAATGGTGGCTCAGTGCCTGCCCTGGGGCTCGCATGGTGCTTGCTGGCCAGGGCCTTACAGAACCTCCACGGCCAAAGGAACTGTCCTGAAGACATCCAGGGGGAGGCACCCCACCCCTGGGGAATCTCTATCCTCTCTTCCCCTGGCCCTGGGCAGTAATTTGAGATGTCAGGCTGGACATTTCTCTTAAAGGACAATGTGTTTTCAGGTGCTGCTGGGCAGCAGTGAGCACTGTCCCTTTCCTGGGGACTCCCTGTCGATCTGTAGTGTTCCTCTGTAGGCACTCATGTGACAGGCCTCTATACCCCATTATGCCTCACCTTTTTAGAGACTGTGGCTCGAACTGAAAGACCGGGGACCATCACTGCAATGGCAGTGTCCCTGTCCAGAGAGTGGACATAAAAGATACATAAATAATTTTGTCAATGGTTTAATCCCCCACCCTTTAGCTTACCTTTTATTTTTTTTAATTTTTTTATAATGATTTTTTATTATATTATGTTAGTCACCATACAGTACATCCCCATTAGCTTACCTTTTAAAACGTGGAAATAATACAGAGGGAGAAAATAGAGGGGAAAAACTGTAGCTCTGCATTCTAGCTTTCAGCACTATCTCTTACGTCTTTCTTTTATGCATATTTTATTCTGCATAGTAATGATCATCCTAAGTGTTTAATAGCCATGGGTATATGCCCTGATTCTTCCATTTAATTTTACGGAGTAAGTTTCACTTTAATAGTCACCTAATATTCCACAAAGAAGGACACATCATGGTTCATTTGCCACATCACTGGAACCCTAGCCGGCTGCCAGAACATTTGCTTATGGAATTCGTAAATCTGTAAATACTTGCAAGTGGCACTATGAAATAAATCAAGTTTTATCTGCTTCAGGACTAATTTCAAGAATTATTTTCTAGAAGTGTAAGTAGAGAGTGAAATGTAAGGCTTCTGACACATATAACCACACTGATTGCCCAAAGGGTTACATCAATATGTACTTCTGTTTCCCCCAAAGCCCCCAGCATCTCTAGCGGATGCCTCAATTAAGCAGAACACTGGCTCCCCCACCAACGTGACTCCCATACGCTGAGTACAGGAGGTGACATTAGGCTGTAATGAACAAACTTTTTTAATGTATTGGAAAAACTGTGACACATAAAAAAAAAAAAAAAAACATGTTTCTGTCAATATTATTATTTAGGACCTGGCTAAAGAGTGTGTTTAAGTTGTTGTTTGTTTTTTTAAGTGTGTTGGGTCAAAGAAAAATTGCTATGTACTAAGAGTTCAGACTGTATACTTTTATTTTTTTAACGATTTTATTTCTTTATTTGACAGAGAGATAGAGAGCACAAGCAGGGAAAGTGGCAGGCAGAGGGAGAGGAAGAAACAGGCTCTCCACTGAGCAGGGAGCCCAGGACCCTGAGACCATGACCTGAGCCAAAGGCCGACACTTAACCAACTGAGCCACCCAGGTGCCCCAAGACTGTACACTTTTATGATAGAAGTTGTCATAACAGAGCAGGAACCTGTGCCCTGGTCAAACAAGCGGGGCCCAGCCGTGCCTTTAGAAGGACAGGGGAGAGGGAAGAAGAGTGAGTGGAGGAAATTGCTTTCCACACGTAGGGCCATGTGCTAAGAACAACACAGAGACCCTTGGAGGCTGAGAGTGAAGCAAGGGCAGCATCTTACGTTGTTACCAGACACTGTTACCTTGGTGGAAGTGAGGGGTCTAAGAAATTGAAGGGGCCGGAGCCCACCTTAGGGTACCAGATTCCACCATGGGGGTTTAAGGCATGGAGAGGAAGGAAGAGAGATCAGGCAATTCACAGGGAAATCTTGTAAACTAATTCGACAGTTTCACAATCTTGCCTAGAAAACAAGTAATGCCAAATGAAAGCCAGAGGCTGGGGCCTGTTTCTGCTGCCGAATCTTCCAGGTGCGTGGTAAGCGCGTGAGCTTCAGATCTGCCGGACCTGCGTTCAGATCCTGATTCTGCCATTCCGTGCCCAGTTTTGTAACTTTCAATGGCAGTGGTAATCTTACTGATTTCACAGTGCCAGCGGAAGAAAGTGATGGGTGTATCTAGCTCGGCGACCAGAACACAGACAGGATCCAACACAGGTCAGTAGTAAGAGCTGGGGGAAGAGGGGTGCAGGAAGGTGGAGGCATGTCCAGTGGTGAGAGGAGGGAGAGAAGAAGAGGGGGATATGATATAGTGCTGAGTAGTGGCAGTCCCACTGGTGGCAATTACCAACCTGGTAATTCATGACTCCCCTTCGCACAGCTCAGAAGATATCCTGCCTCACCCAATCTCTACCAAAGGAGTCCCAGCAGAAGAGAGGTGCCTGGCCAGGGAATTCTGCGTACCCACTGACTTCCAAAGGCCTGGGACTGGTAAGAACTATCGAGACCCTATAATCCAACTGTATTGGGTTGAATAGTGTCCGCCCACACACAAAACTCACAGCCACCTGAATCTTAGAATGTGACCTTATTTAGAAACGAGGTCTTTGCAGATGTAATTAGTTAAGGATCTGGTTGAGGGGTGGGCCCTAAGTCCAGGGATGGCGTCCTTATAGGAAAAAGGGAGGACACACTGAGACACACACAGGGAAAAAGGCCATGTCGAGGTGGAAGCAGAAATTGGAGCTATGCCACCACACCAAGGAATACCAGGAACTCCCAGGAACTGGAAGACAAGGCAGGATTCTCCCCTAGAAGCTTCAGAGGGAGCGTGACCTGCGGTCACCTTGATTTCAGACTTCCAACCTCCAAACTGTGAGAGGATAAATTCCTGTGGTGCTTAGCCACCTGGTTTGCAGCAATGTGTTGCCGCCTTGGGAAATGATACCCCAATCATCTGGCTTTACAGAGGAGGAAACCGAGTCCTGAGAAGAGTCATCACTGTCCACCCACAGAAACACAGCAGTGAGACAGGAGCCCCAGCCAGTGCCCTGACCCCCTCCAGGGCTCTTTCGTTGTTTTAGAGAATCCTCCAAGCCTCAGACGTGCGACTTTACATCTAGGTCAGGACCAGAGAAAGGCCCTTTCTGACAGGGCCACTTACCCCACTGGGCACCTGTTCTCCCCAGAGAGCACTCAGTGAGGGGAACCCGCTCCTCCTAAGAATGACTTCTGCTCGCTTGCAGCTAAGAGCTCTGACTGGCTCATCATCCTGAGACTGGGGAGTACGGGGGACCCACGTAGGAGAATGCAGTGCCCCGGGGTGGATGGCACGAAGCTCCCCAGGCCGTGACAAGGGGTCGAGGGACACGGCCTACTGATGGTGATGATGCCCAGCAGGGAGAGAGCCAGCTTCAGCCTCCTCCTTCCTGAGCAGCGTCTGGAGGAGCAACGGGAAGTTGACCTTGCTCTCTCAGAGTCGGACCTGACGTAGGTCATTTAACTTCTCACAGCAGCCCTGGGAGGTCCGTCCTTTTATCAGCAGCCCATTGCAGACAGGAAGAAACTAAAGGTCGAAGAAGAAACAACTTTGGTGGGCCAGGATTTTTACCCAAATCTCTCTTAATTCCGCAGACCACAGAGTTCTTCTGTTCTCATGTGTTGTGCCATACTTTGCTGTGAAATTAGCCAAATGAATTTTTTTTTAAAAAAGACAACTGTATCTAGATTATCTCTTCACCTTAGCATTTTAAATTAAATATATACTTTCCTTTGTTTGGGGATGGGAAGACTAGTTCATAAAGTAACTGGTGAGCAACGTAAAAATATATTAAATCCCTAAGCAGGGGGGACCTGAATGTTCTATGTGGTATTCAGAAATAAGAGGTAGATAAAGGATGCAATAAGACATAGGCTGTGGGCACCAGAATGGACCTCGGTGGTTAGCAAGCTCACCCCCCTCCCCTGTGTAGGGAAGACCCAAGAGGTCAAGTGAGTTGAGAGCCATGAGTCCAGACAGCGCTTCAACCTCACCTTCCACCATACGCATACCACGCCCTCACCACGTGGAGCAGCCTGTCCAGGCTTTGGACTTTGCTCATGCTGTTCCCTCTGCTTGAAACGACTGGAAAGAACAAGCGCTAAGGCTGCTCCAAGTGCCGTACACACCTCTAATTTCACCTCTGAAACGACCTCCTCGTTAGGCACTCTCACTGGCCTCCGTTGACAGCTGTGGGAAATGCAGGCACAGAACAGTTAAGTAACCCACCTAATACTTCACAGCTAATAAGGAGCAGAGCAGGAATTCCAGCCCAAGGAATCCGATCCAAGCCCTTGCTCTTTTCTACTGAATTCTGCTTTCTAGAATGCCCTAGCCACTTTCTCCCAGCCTCTGTTCGGTTCATTCCTATGGATATCTCAAAGACCTGTAGTTCAATGGTGCTCAATTTTTTTCTGTCTGAAGACTTCATGCCAGAGAAGGACTAGGTGCTTCTGGGGTCTGGAGCCATGGCCTGGAGGAGCCTGTCATGGAGGAAAAATGTCTTTGCAGTCTCCTGTTTTCATTTAAAAATTCATCCCAATGTTGTACTCTCTACATAGTATTTGCATGTGTGTTTCATTGATAGGAACAATGTTTTTAGTTACTTACCGCTGAGTAAGCTGATGCTGTCGAGAGAGGCACCAGGCTTGTTCTCTGACTTTACCCAGCCCGCCACGCAAGCCCCACACCCTCCAGGAATATGACGTCCCCCTTAGCCCCAGCCCCACTTCCCCAGGCAAAGCTGCCCCAAGTCTCCTCCCCCAGGCTGATCTAGGGCCGGTGCTCACCGCTCACCGAGCATTCAACACACACTTCTCATTTCCAGAACCAACTGTCAACTCTTCCATCTCCTAAGATAGTGACTCAGTCCTTCCTTGAGTAATTAAGGCAGCTGCCATTAGGAGCTGTTAGTTCTAAAAGGCGCCAGGCAGGGCAGGCAAGAGGCCAAGTGCAGCCCTGCAAAATGACGTGGCATCCTGAGGAAGGCAGAGGAGTGCCATGCCCGTTGAGGACACGTGGCCTTACTCAGTGAAGAGCTGCTAAAGTTTATCAACCAGCTCTGGGTAGGGGGAGGGGAACTCCAATGGGTGACGTTTGCCAATTTCCATGGTGTCAATATTCCCACCATGGCTGACTTCTAGCTACCAGTGTGATGTCACTGAAGGTGGAGTTGGATAGTGGTACCCCGCCGCAGCGCACACACGGTATCTCGCCACACCGAGGCAAGAGATGGAAATGACTTCAAGAACATAGATGATAGTAGAGTAAAACCATTAGAAGGTACTGCATTTTTAGCACTTATTTAATTTGTTTCTAGTATGATGTATTTGCTTATATTTATATAATTTACTACTTCAGAATGATAATGTTTAACAACCGGCTTGCAAAATTCCTAAAAACGTATCAACCAGCTCTTGTAAGCCAGGATGGGCTACCTCCAGCACTCCACTAAATGGCTGGATTTGTCTTGCATGGTTTAAACAATGCTATCTCCCAAAATTAATGATTGTCTTGGGGAGAAATGCATATTCATATTCAGTAGCTTTACTAGATCATGGAACCCATTTGTTTACAGCTCACACTGGTGGGAATGTTGAAAAGAAATCCAAAGAGATTATGGACTATGAGAAACAAACTGAGGGCCTCAGAGGGGAGGGGCGTGGAGGAATGGGATAGACTGGTGATGGGTAGTAAGGAGGGCACATATTGCATGGTGCACTGGGTGTTATACGCAACTAATGAATCATCGAGCCTTACATCGGAAACCGGGGATGTACTGTATGGTGACTAACATAATATAATAAAAAATCATTAAAAAAAAAAAAAGAAATCCAAAGAGAAGGACCCTTATCTTCTGCTGCCCATGGGCTGCAGGGCTTGGAGCTTCTCCCGCCTTGGTCCTGGCTGGTCTCTAGGATTTGAGGGGCCCTGAGAGGGATTGGAGATGAGAGGGTGGCTGAATGGGAAATAGTCCAGAATGAATGTCCCAGGGCAGGGGTATCAGAGGATGGAAGTTAGAAACTTCAAATAGAGAGGAAGAGAGGATTCCCAAAGGAGTTACGTAGAGATCTGAAGACCTGGACTTGCCAAAATATAGGAGAAACTCAGGGTTTGGTAAAATAGGTCAGGTGTAAAGGGATGTCATCAGGGACACCTGCTTGTGATAGACTTAGATTTCAGTGCCTTTCCTTTAAGATTCACGGGAAAGTTTAAATTAACAAGAAATTGGGTTTTTCTTCCCCTATGTCAGAATAGGGGAAGAACCCTTCAGAACCCATAATAGTTGGAACCCTTCAGTAGAGAATTCAGCTCATGCCTGTTCAGCATGATGTGGCTATTTTAGGAAGCCCAAAAAGATGGGGTAGCAAAGGAATGCTCATCTAGTCACTGACCTCAGAGAAGAGGGACCATTAGCTTCTCAAGCGTCCAGTGGGTGGCTTGGGGTTCACGGAGGCAGACCCACAATACCAGGAGAGGCCCTGAGAGGACAGACAGATAACCCAACCTTCGCTCGCTCCTGTAGATGGGTGGACGCTGCCTTCTGAAGGAGGATGGGAGGGGCCTCCACGTCTTCGTAGCTTCCCCAACTCTCCCCAGCACATGATACACCATTGTTGCTTTCCTTGTCTGCTTCCTCTCTTAGACCCTACACTCTTTGGAGGGAAGAGAAGATGTCATTCCTAGCACAGGCTTGGTATGCAGTAGGTACCCAATATATGTTTGAGGCTATGAATGTGATTCCAGAAGGAGGTGCCTTCAGTCTCCTCATGAAAAGAAAACTCAGAGCTGCTGGACTGGAACCAGTGGTGAGGCAGCAATGAGCAAGTGAGAGACGCCAGCCCAGGAGCTCATAACAAAATGTGCTGGTCAATGAACAAATGTCATGGTAGGCCCCTAAGGAGCTCAAGGCCCTGAACTTGGTACTGGGAGAAGACAGAGAAGGAGAGTCAATCCTGGCCTTCAGGGAGTTTCTTGAGGAAAGGAACTGTGTACACCTGAGGGGATCAAACCAGTCCAAGGTGAGTTCATGGGCATCTCTGTGAGGTTGGGTAACACCTAACATCTCAGGAACAGGACAAGGATTCTGCCCAGGTTTCTAGCTCCTGTACCAGTGCTGGCCTCTCCCCTCCTCTCTGGACCAGGCAGAAGTGCTGAAGAGGACTGGCAGGGTCCCCTCGAACTGAGGAGACTTTGTTAACATGTGGGATTATCATGGGTCCCTCCAGGGGTGGCAGAGATAGCTGGAGGGGAGAAAGGAGGAGAGGGGAAATGAGGCAGCCCAAGGGAAACCGGGGGTGGGAAAAGAAAGTTATACATGGGGCAATGCACCAAAGGTCTGGATGGTGCCTCGGGTTAAGTAGGAGAGCAAGGTGGACCAATGCTGGAGAGCCAGCTTGGGCTTCGTAGCCCAGAGCCTTGAGTGCCCCACTAAGAATCTGGCACTTCCCAAACCAGTTCCTTCATACAGTTCGGAGGAGGAGGGAGTTAACATTTATTTGTGTCATTATTTAATTAATGTGTGTCTTTCGCAGCCCCAGGGGGTGAGGGGGCTGGTTTGGCTCACCACGGCACTCTCTATGCCTGGAGAAGTGCCAGGTATGGAGCAGGCACTTAGTAAGTGTTCATTTAATAAATGATGGGCTTTTCAATTGTATTTCTTGGTAGATTCCAAGGCAGCCTCAGGAGCCAGGCAGGCACAGCCAGGAAGTGCCAAGCCTTGCAGCAATTCCTCCTCCAGTCCTCAGTAGCTCATTTGAAACAAGAGTTCCTTAACTAAAAAACAGAATAAGTTTAGCACCCATTGGATCAGTGTTCTCTAAGACTCTCATGGCCCTGTCATTGTGGGCATCTCTAGTGGCCACAGCACCCAGAGGTCTGCATGGGGAAGGGTCGGGCCATATGCTTCTCTAGGTCAACCTGTCTCTCCTGCTGGTTGGACCAGGACATTTGCCCACTTTGGCACCTTTCTCTAAGTTCAGCGCCCGGTCCCCAAACAGGGCCTCTCCTCTCCTGTTGACTGAGGCCCCAAGAGAATGACTCTCCAGTCCCTGCTCTACCCTGACAGGCCCAGTGTGCTCACCCCCGCAGGCCAGTGGATGCCCTGCCCCTGCTGGAAGGTCACCCCCAACCATGCCACCTCCCTCCAGCTCCCTGGATTTTCCAGATCTAGACTCAGAGCAGCCAAGTCCACTGAAAAGAAAAAAAGTATATATCCTCCCTCCATGCCCAGACTCCTCACACTTGAGCTGGGGAAGTGCCAACAAAAATATCATGATGTCATCCCCCGCACCACTGATCCTGTTAATCCCTTTTCTGCCAAATATCGAGTCTTGGTTTTTATTTAAAAGTGATTTTATTGTCAGAGGCTGGTTAGAAGTCTCTGAGGGCTCTGCTGGGAAACCTGGTGGTGTCTTTGACGTGTAGAGTGCTGCAGAGACCTCAGCCCCCTGAGCCCCAACACGGAAAGAAATGGGATTTGCAGAAGGCTGGGAAGCCAGAGGAATGCTGTGTCAGACAGTGTGCTTTACCAATGGCATCTGGTTTTGCATTTCGCAACCAGTGCACCTCTGCAAGGCAGCCTGTGAGGAAGGATTTCTCAGCCTCTAAGGGGCCTGGGAGGAGCACCACAGTCCCGCTCTGGACCACCACCTTTCCTGCCCCCATCACCATGAAGGAACAATCTCCCCTCTGCTGGGGTGCCTGCCCCCACTCTCACTCCCATCACCAGGTATCCAAATCCCAACCTATTCTAGATGGGCTGCCTTCAAGAGGCGAGGTGGACCTGGGGCCAGGAGGCACAGGTTTGAGGCTCAGCTTTGGGCATCTCTGGAAAAGCCACTTCACCTCTTTGGGCTTAGTACCTCATCTGTATGACAAAAATATGAATACCTGCCCTACACCATATATGACCACCCAAATGCCCAAATGAAATCATGTAGCTCCCAGAGCTCTACAAACTATGAAGAGCCTTGTACTAAGGCCAAGCATCATGGCAAGTTGGGTAAAGCGCAAAGAAGGGCTGGAGTAGTGAGGGAGCTGGAGGTGTGTGCAAGGGGGTGATTCCAGTGAAGGACCACGGAATCCAGGACAGAAAGAAAGGGAAATGAAGCCAGAAGAACACTCATGGTTAGTGAGAAAGAACTGGGCCCAGTAGGTCTGTGTTCATGAAGAGGACAAAGAATTGTTGTAGCAAGGCTTGAGGAAGCTGAAAAGACAGGAAATGTTGGCCATAGATTGAGATGCTGGGTTTGGTATTTGGGAAGGGAGTGGGCAGCTGAGGTCTGAAAGTGTTCTTGGCAACGAGGTTCAGATTGGGATCCTAGAAAAATAATCCTCAGGGATGATGAAGTCCCAAGAATGATGAGGGAGTTGGGGTGCAAAGGGCATCTAGGAGCTCAGGAACCAAGGTGGTTAATGATTGAGTGGGTTGACCAGGAGGCCTGGAGAACATCAGGGAAGGGGAGGGGGCCGAATGGTATGAGCCTAAAGGAGCAGGGGCTTTCACAAGATGAAGGGAAGTATAGGAATGGCTTGGGGAACCAGGAAGCTTTCAGACTGATCCCCGACTCTGAGGGAGGTATAGGGTAATAGCAGCCCCCAACTGAGAGGACAGCAGGCCGAGAGAAGGGAATGTTCCAGGAAAAGGCAAAGGGTACAGAGGATTTATTATCATGGAGCAGTGAGAAGATGAGGGAGAATAAGACAGGGGCCAGGCCAGTGAGAAGATGAATAGAGTAGTGTGGGGATGGAGTCTGGGAGCCAGTGGGTATAGGAAGAGGCCTGGGATCCTGGCTGAGGCTGAGGAGAATGGGGATGGATAGGATGGATGTCAACCCCATGGTCACAGTGGGGTGAGGACCCGAAGCTGAGGGCTTCCCACAGTGGCTTGGCCACAGCATGGGTCTGGGCAGAATAGCCTCGAGCCAGCAGCACTATCCAAGGGCACTTCCATGGACCTTGCGTGGTGGGTGGTGGATCTTCAGACAAATGCTCCAGCGGGGCTTGTGAGAAGGGATGATGGCCCCACAGGGGTGGCCCGACCAGGGACTAGATGGGTTCTGAAGTTCGGCCCACCTCTGCCACTCTGACTCATGCTTCACAGTTGTCCCAAGGACGGGCCCCAACTCTGAACTTGAGGCTGTTGTCATTGCTCAGTTTCTAATTTCAGCTAGCTATAACAGGCATGCAAGTGCCTTGGCCACAAAATGCTGAGAAAGGAAGTGGGTACCCCGGCCTTCCCCAGAGGTCTGAGCACAGCCACCCGAAGCCCACGCCAGAGGGAATCGGAAGGGGTCTGGACTGATGGAGAGGAGGGAGCATACAGAAGCCTCTCATTCACAGGGCTCACAGCAGACTGTGGATCAGAGATCTTAAAGCTAGAGGTGATACTGCTACTTCTGCTGCGAGTAATGGCCACTAGTACTTATTGGGCGCCTTCTGTGTGCTAGGCATATGACATGGCCTGGCTCATTTATTCTTCACACCAGCTTAGGGGTGTGGTATTCTCACCCTTGCTCTTATGGATGAGAAAAATTGAGTTCCACAGAGATGAGGAACTGGCTAAGTGGTGGGGACTTAACCCCCACACCACATTGACCTGACTGCAGAAGAGTTTCTTATCCAGGGATGAGAAAATTGCAGCTCCATCACAGAACGTGGCCCATCCTAGGACACTCAGAAGGTCAGGGGCAGAGCAGGACTGACGCTCAGGTCTCCTGACTGCCATTCCACAGTTCTCTCCATCACACCATGCAGAGACTAGAGTATCCATCTACTTCCCTCTCCAAAGACAATTTCCACCATGTCCGAGTACTCTTATGTGAGGTGAGATGTGTGTATCCAGCCTCTGAGAGAGTTCACAATGAATCTCACCTTTAGGTATTCACCCTGTGTGTAGTCCATCCCTGCCTACTGGGTAGCTATAGGATGCTATAGAAATGACAGTGTGTTTTCTCTCAGGGAAGCCAGCTGCCATGTTGTGGGGACCCACAAGCAACCTATGGAAAGACCCAAGAGGGACAGAAGTGAAGCACTGACTTGTAGCCTTGTGAGTGAGCCACCTTGGAACCACATCATCCAATAAAAAAAAAAAAAAAAAAAAAAGGGCGGGGCGCACTGAGTGGCTCAGTCCTTAAGCGTCTGCCTTCGGCTCAGGGCGTGATCCTGGTGTTCTGGGATCGAGCCCCACATCAGGCTCCTCTGCTGGGAGCCTGCTTCTTCCTCTCCCACTCCCCCTGCTTGTGTTCTCTCTCTCACTGGCTGTCTCTCTCTCCATCAAATAAAAAAAAAAAATTAAAAAAAAAAATCTTTGAAACCACATCATCCAGCCCCTGTCAAGCCTTCAGGTATGGCAGCCCCAACATTTTGACCTCATGAAAGAACCTAAGGCAGAACCCATGTCTGGTATTTTCCTTATAACCATCTTTGCTGCAAGCGTGTTTGCCACATAACTAATTAGCCATAAAGCAATTTTAACGTAAAAGATAAGAGCACAAAAAACAAAGGAGGGACACTCATTAAAAAAGACATAATAAAACATGAAACGTGAATAACAAGATTTTTAATATTTCTGTGTTAAATGCAAAATATTTGAATACATTTAAAATGTGTATAGATTCACAGCAATTCTGTACCCAAAAAAGGGTTTATATTGCAGATTTTATCTAAGCATTTGTCTCTGTTGTCTTTCATTCATAATATCAAAACTACATTTTGTTTCCTTGTTGATTCATCTCCTTGTTCAGCACACACTTTTCTTTTTTTCCTAAAATTTCTGTCTTCGTTAAGAGAGGTATTAGTTTCCAATACTAGGATGTATATTTGTAACTGAGCTTTGAGTTGCTTTGTGAAAGCCTTCTACTCTGGTGAGCTTGTCTGTTCACGTCTGTCACATGTCCATTGATAGACATTTTAAAGTTCCATGGGAAATGCAGGTTCAAAATTCTGGGCCACTGTATAAACCATGATGAGGGCTGAGATTTCCATAATATAAAAACAGGAGTACTGTCGTCACTGGGGAAATGAAACCAAACTGTCCACTGATGACGAAACCAACAAACTGTCAAAACAAACTGTCAACCAGTTTTTTTTTTCTTTTACAGCAATGTTGCCTGACCACCAAGGAGTTATAAGGCGAACATGCTTGTGGCTTGCAGTGAAACTGCCCCGACTGCCAGAACCACCAAGCTAAGCCATTCCTAGATTCCTGCCCTACAGAAACTGTGAGATAATAATTGTTTACTGCTTTGAGGCATCACATTTTGGGGTAATTGTTAAACAGCAACAGGTAACTAACACGGGAGGGCAGACCTCTATTGGCTTACATCTCAGGATTTGGTGAGATTCTCCTTGGTAGTTCTACTCTCTGTCCTGTTGGAAAGTCTTTCATCACGAGAGAGGTAGGGAGAAGCCATGGTGCCTCCTTGCCCTCTACAGAGCTGGGGACAGAGACTAGACAACCAAGGCTGCGTCTCTGGCTCTCAGCTGCGCTAGCCAACAATGCTTTGACCATCTCTACGAGGAGTCAGCAAAGTGCTCCTTAAAAGGCCAGAGAGAAAGTATTTTAGGCCTTGCAGGCCACATAGGATATTTGTTACAACTACTCAACTCTGCCGTTGTAGCGCAAAAACAGCATTCGACAATGCACAATCAGGCATTTTCTAATAAAGCTTTATTGATAAAAACTGGTGAGTGATCTAAGGGCCATAGTCTGCCAATCCCTGGTGTACACAGAGGGGAAACACAGCACACGAAGGCCTTTGGTCAGACAGGCTTACGGCGCTGGAAGTTCACTACCCGTAGAGGGAAGGCTATTCCTCAGCTGCCTTACCTTGGGCCCCACGAATACCTTACCCTTGTCCCAGGAGGCCAAAATATTTGGCATCTCTTACAAACACAGCTACATATGAAAAACAGATAAGGGAGCCCTTGGTTTGCTGAGAATCTGGGAACTTGTCACAGCTGTTGCTGAGGAAGTGCCCATACCTGCTGGAAGGTCCCTTTCAGCCCCAGTAAAGACTATGTGTCCTCATTGGTTATTGCTTTCATACATATTACCTCTTTTCTTTCTCACCTCTAGTTATTGTTGCATAGAAATTACTCCAAAACTCAGTGGCTCACTCACGTGGCTAGCATGAGGCTGCTTGAGTGTCCTCACAACATGGCAACTGGCTTCCCCCACAGCCACCTGTCCCAGAGACCAAGGAGGAAGCTGCAGTGCCTCTATGACTGAGCTCTGGAAGTCACATGTTGTCATATCTACTGTATTCTATTGTTCATACTGGTCAGCTCTGATTCAGTGTGGGAGGGACTGTAAAAGAGTAAGAATATCAGGACGCAAGGATCGTTGGGGGCCATCTCGGAGGCTGGGTAGAGTGAGTGAGGTTAATGCCACACTGGGGGTGGTCACTACAAAAGCTCACCCAGTTAAGTTTGGTTGTTGCGTGAGTGGGGGGCAAATAGAAGGGACACGATCACCTGTTCAAATATGTATAAGTGACTTGTATTTTTCCTGTCTTGAGGCACCAAGGCTCCGGTACCAATGGTTGTGGGTTTTAGCTACATTGGACCATACATTTTCCTTGGGGAGCCGATACCACATTCTCGATGCTCTGCCATTTCTAGGAGTCTGCAGTAAATGTTTATCTTTCTGTTTTGGCTTCCCAGCATCCAGATACTTTCGTCGTGGAATGTCCCATGTGGAAGTCTTCGTAGGGGCGGGTTCCTACCTGGTTCTTCGGCCTTTCTGTCAGTGCCTGATTTACCCTGTGACTCTCCAATAAACCCCTTCGCTGTTTAAATCAGCGACACTCAGAGGAAGCTCACTTGGTGCCAAAGCCACTACGTCTCTGCTGTTGTTGAGGAAACAGCGGCCAAAGTAGAACACCCGCTACAGCAGTGGGAGCGCTGTTGGTTCCAGCCCCAGCCCTGCTGCTTTCACGCGGTAAGTTAATTTCCAACAAACTGGTTAACATCTCTGAACTTGAGCTGCTTCTCCTGTAAGATGAAGAAAGTACTTTTAGCTTGCAAGATTATGAGGATTGGCACGTAGCCCCATGCCTGACGCATATTTGGTGCTTAATGACTGCCCTTATATGACAAATGACAATGGTAATGATGACAACAATGGTGGACATGGGCGGTGGTCCCTCCTTATGTGGCCCCTTTTCAGGGTTTTGAGAAGAGGCAAAATTACTCCCATCTGATGGCAGGTATTTCAAGCTACCTTGAACGGCCTGGTCTCTCGCTAATAATTGCTCTTTAGAACTCGCAAAGCTAGCCCTGCTTGTGAAGTTGAATAGACTCGTCTCACAAGGAACTTGCTAACCCTCCCCCCCACTCACCCAGAGACTAATCCAGAGCATGATCGAGAGACAACCTCCCCCCGCCGCCATCTGCAGTGCTTTGCAGATAGGACTCTTCGTGGGCTGTCCTGAGATCCTAGAGCATCCAAGATGGACTACTTCACACCCCATTGTGGTCCTTGCAGTGTGGTCCCAGGTCAACCAGAACTTTGGCCTGGGCCCCTGGCCTGCTGTGTAACCTCGTGGCTGCTGGAGACGCATACTAGGTGGAAAGCCACACCCTGAGACGCCCCGCTCCAGCAGCAGCGCTTTCTCTTCGCATCCCTTCTTTGACCTAAGGGGAGCCGTAAAGTAGTGTGTCACCTTTCCCAAGGATTATCCCAAGCCGAGGGTGTTCATGAGAAGTGATTTGCAAGTCTCATCCCAGGCCGCTCTAGGAATTACAATCTCATACCAGTCTGAGTGTGACACCTCTCCTCTGCCCCCAAACCCAAGTCCTGGCGACTGAGTGGGGGGGGCACCTCTGCTGGCTCTGTGGGCACCAAGGATAAATGGGCAACTGGAAGGTCAGGGAACCATCCTAACACGGCAAGAAACCTCACTTGTTCTCAGACTCCCTCCTAGAATGTCCCTGTCAACTCTATGGGGCCCCTCCCTTGCCCTCCAAAGCATTAATTTCACACTTAGGACATACATTTATTACATTAACAGCTGACTAACACCCCATTATCTTTCCCTAACAAGAAGAACAGAGCCTTCTTACTCTCTTGCTGTCCCCTGCACACCTGGCATAGTGCCTGGAGATGAATCAGAGCTTAGAAATGTTTCAGGGGCTGCCCCACGGAAGGCGTAGAGCACAGGCTGCAGACCTTGACTCCCACGGCCCAAAAGAGCAAATACTGTGGTGAGTGGAGCAGTGGGAGGCCAAAGCATCTCTCAGGGCAAGTCAGCTGACAGATAGGAACACGCCAGCCCATCACAGCCTGTGTGTTTTTCCAGGTGGCAGAGACAGGACATGTCCTGTGCCTGACCAGCAGGACATGACCATCCCTGAAACAGAGCTGAGCCCCAGCAAGTCTGCTGCTCAGAAAGATGGTGCTAGCCTGCCTGTGATTTCAGGCCTGCCAGAGTGAGGTCTCAGGTTACACCCCCTCTCCAGCTCCTCAGCTCTGGATGGGAGCTGCCTTAGGACAGGGCCGTCACCACCACCCCATTAGTGCAGGAAATATTTCCCAGAGAGCGTCACTGTCCAGGAGGAGGCTGACCACTGAAGATCTACATTTCATTTGTTCCAGGACTGTTTTAGCTTAGATAGACTCCTTTATCCTCCCTCCTTCCCAGTCAGCTCAAAGACCTGCAGACTTTCCACACACTCCACGTCCCTTTTAAGATTAGAAATTGACCTGACAATAATGCCTCCTTGCAATGTCCCTGCAAGCGTGTGCCCCAGTGTGCACTGCCTGGTGTGTTTGCGTGTCAGCACTGGGAGGTGGGACAAGGAGATGGTTTGGTTTCGATTAATAATGGGAATAGTTGCAACAGCTGACATTGCACTAAATATTTGACAAATACCATAAGTAAGCTCAGAACAACCGTATGAGGTGGGAAGGCAACTTATCCCCATTTTCAGATGAGTAAACTGAGGCTTAGGGGCAGCAAGAAACTTCTGAAGCCACCCAACTGGGAAGTGGTAAGACCAAGATTCAAATTCAGGAGTGTCTGGCACCAAAGCACAAGCCCTTGACACTCGCAGTCCGCTTCCGCCCACACGCCTATGATACATCGGTGGCCGCGCTATACGCAAGAAACATAGGGACGATCAAGATACCAACCTGATCCCCACGTTTTCAACCGAGCCAGGGACACAAATGTTAACGTATTTTTAAATTCTTTATTACAATGTGATATTTGTAATAATACAAAAATACATATAGGAGTGGTTCAAAGGCTGGTAATTAATTAATCCTGTCTATAAGGGAAGAGGAGATATTAGGGAAAGCTTCACCAAAGGACACTCCAAAAAATGGAACTTTATCTGTGGTTCAGCTTCTTTTCTGCTTTGAAAGTGTCATCATTAGCCAGCATTCATCCACAGTGGTACCCTTAATTGCACCATCTGTCATCGGGGCAAGACCTGGGCGAAAGGGGCCCCTTCTCTGAGCCCTTCCTTTACTGGGTCTCATATGTCACTAACGCAGAATACGGTCATGTCTGGAAGAACACAAGAGTGCTTCTGTCATTCAGGATCCTGAGCTCCGCAGGGCCACAGCACAGCGGGTAACCCTAAACACCCACCCTCATGAGTAACACCATTCAGGCCCGGGGAAACACTTCTCCACGTCTTTCGCCTTGGGTCTATGAATCAAAAGGAAAATGAGCCCAAATGCCAGGGTTTGTGGCTTGTGCCGAGGCCAGCATTGGAGATGGACTCCTCCCTTCAGAGGGTGGGCAAGATTTGAGCAGGGGATGCATAGACAGGAGTAAAGGCAAATTAATTATTATATTCTTCCTCTCTGATGTGAACACAACAGATTCATTCACGGTGAAGTATCTTTTCCTAGTAGTGCTGAGTGCTTATCTCTTCTATGTTCTAATGTGTGGTTCTGAAGACATTCAAAAGTTAATGCATGATAGGTAGAGAATATTTTGTGATAATGAACAAATCACACTTTAAATTTGTCTATTTGCAGGCCTAGGCATAACATGCCGGAAGCATGATACTAATTCTTCATGTTAACCACAGGCAGACACTGAAAGCTGAAATTATAAATAGTTCTATTTTTACAAAAGTATTTTTAAAGATTCACTACATTTTCAAAAGGTTATAAAACAATTTTTATCTAAATGTTGATTTTTTAAAGTTTTTTGAAGGAATGAATTTATTATCATTTATACTTTGTCTTTTAATTACAATAGATGGTTTTGCATACTTATTTGTGTAAATATATAGTCACTTGAAAACATTAGATGGTTTCACTGCCCACTCCAGCCACACTCTCTTATTTCCCATGGGACCCTTCCTGGGCCAGCCAACAGTGAGTTGGCCAGTGTGGTCTTATCATCAGCCCTGGTTCAGCAGGAAGCATGTAAAAGGTTCCCTGGCTGAGGCAGGAGAGGCTTCAGTTGCTGCTATATATACTACTCAGTTTCTCAGATTGTCTTGCTTTGACCTTCTAACTGTCTCCTGGTACCTAATCATTCACCTGGCTTCCTGGTCTACCTCTACTGATAGCTTCAGCCACTGTCCTCCTAAGCCAGGTCCTCATCAATCTGCTTTGGTGATCACAATCCCTGCTCCCTTCCCAACAAGTACCCCCCTGACATCCACCGGCCTGGCCTGATGCAGTTCACTAACACAAATACATGCTTTAAAGATAAGGCCTCTTTTTTCCCCCAAGAATATTCAGAGAATGGGCTTCTTCACCACTCATTTCATGTAAATCATTTTACAAACTATCCTGATTCTTGTCTCACCTTGCCCCCCTTTCAGGGTGAGTCATACAAACCATTAAACCTAGAAAAAAGAGCAGCCAGTTCATCACACTCTTTTTATATTTGGGGAAATTGAGGCACAAAGACAGGAAATGACTTGCCCATGATCATGCAGCACGAAACTGAGACTACAGACAGTTCTCCAATCTCTGACCCTGGCATCCATTTTCTTGTTCCATACCACCTTTTTGTATAAGTGTGTGGCATTCCAACAGCACCCCACCCCACCCCAATCAATCTCCCCATGACATCCCAAAGGATAGTTATTGTGAATTGTGGGAGCCAGGAATTCGATGGTGAATGCACAGAGGGAAAGCAGGAAGGGTCATTTCATAAATGACATAACGGCAGTCTCCAAAGTTGAGTTGCAGGTATTCTGCCACCCTGAGAGTCTGCCTGCCTGCCAGGAGACTAAACATTTTCACAGTTCCTTTGGCCCAAGAGTTATTTTCTTGTTGGAAAAAATGGAAATTCTTCCTTACAGATGGCAAGAAAAATAACTTCAGCTGAACTAATCCAGTGACAAAGATTCTTCTGAAACTGGAGAAGGATAGGGGAGTGAAGGGGAGCAAATATTTACTTTAACTACATACAGAATGATTCCTCTGGGTTTCTTTTTATTTTTTCATGCCCAAGAACCCTTCACTAGCTTATTAGAGAGATGCTGGGTCATGAAGGTCATAGGAGGAGCTGGGTGGTCATAAGCCTGCAGGAGCCCAGGCTCACCGGGGTCCCTTGCCTGGCCAAGACTGTTAGGAGCTACACCACATAGACCTTGGCTGAGAAGAAGACTGTCTTCCAGGGGAAGCCTCCGTTCACCCAGATGAGCCTCTCCCTAAAGGTAGGATTGTCACCAGTCTAAGACCCTATTTGTTACTTATCTTCAAAATGTACTTCCTCTTAATAAAAAAACTGCCGTTGACACTGAAATTTCAGTTGTTACAAGATATTTCTTGATATCAGAATAGTTTATGTCCATTTCATCGATTTCATAATCTATTAATTTTTTATCTGATTTTCTCTCAGTTATTTAGCTAAAGAAAAACTAGTTTCTTTAAGGAAAAAAAATCCCAGTTTTAGTATCTATATTTTAAATATCCCATCTATGAGATGAACCTGAAAAGAAAAAGATGTAACTGTTGAAAACACTGAAAATATCAATACCTTCATATATCATGGAAGAGAGGTTTCTCCTGTGAGACGGAGGAAATCAGCTGGACCTAGCACCTAATCTGAGGGTCCTTAACGCTTCTACAGCGCACTCATAGCTGCATTGTTGGGGTGACTGCAAATGTTGTTAAGAGAGGGTGACTATCTTCTAGAATTTGTGTCCCAGAGAGACGGTTTTCACTTGCCAAAATGTTCGGAATTGCCCTGAAAGGGCCCACGCAAGTGACCAGTCTAAGTGTCACTAGCTTCACAGTAAATCCACTCTGTCAACCAGAAAAGCCTCCCAAGGGTCATTTCACCTCTACTTCAAGATACCTGCCTCACAGCCCAGGCGCATGGGCAAAGCCTGGTAAACAGGGGTCACATCCTGATTGTGTATATGAGTGGAGATGGGGGAAGAGCAGCAGAATCAGGACCATGTCCCATCTGATTGGATGATACTTTAAATGTCTGAAATAAAAGCGTATTAATAATACCATTAGTATTTCTATAAAATAGTATGAATAGTGCTAGCCTTACCTACCTCTAAAATTGTATAAGATCAGGAAAAGTACTTTATAAACTACAAAGCACTTCCTGAAAGCAAGGTATATTGTTCATGCGATCATGCGTTCACTAAATGCTTATTGAGTACCTCCTATATGCTAGGTACTACTCCAGCACTGGAGATAAAGCATTAAACAAATATCCTTATGTTTTTAATATGTAAAACTTATTCTCCTTCTGGTCTTTAAGCTGAATGGTTCTTTGATGCAATGATCAGTGTCCAAGATGGCCCCAGATGATCCTTGCCTCTGTTACGGGATGTTGTCCCTACCGTGTTGAATCTGACCTGTGTGACCAATGCAATATGGTAGAAGGGGCAGTCCGTGACTTCCAAGGTTAGGTCATAAAACGCATTACTGCTTCCTTCCTGGTCTCTTAGACGACTTGCTCTGGAGTAAGCCAGCCACCATGGCAAGGGGACATTTGTGAAGTCACGGAGAGGCTTGTGGGAATAAATGCGGTGTTCTCTCAGAATCTAGCACCAAATCACCAGGCATGCCCTACTTTGGAAGTAAATCCCTTGGCACCAGAAGAGCCTTCAGATAACTGCAGTCCAGCTGACATCTTAACTACAAGCTGATGAGAAGCCCCAAGCCACAGTTGCCCAGCCAGACCCTTCAAAACTGTGACAGGTAAGTATTTATTCTTGTTTAAAGCCATTATATTTTGAGGTAATTTTTATGCAGCAATATCTAACTAGTATGTTTACCAAATAATTCTTCCAAAAGGTTAAATGAGGATAATTCCACATTTGATCTCCTATCACTACAAAGTGATATTTATTGCCTCTCAATTGTCACTTATTTGAGGAACCTTGCTCCCAAAGCACTGACCATGTAGCCTGAGCCTGTGCCCCATAAAGAATTATTTGTTGGCTGCTGAATTATTGATTTTAGAACTGCTGAGCACAACCATGGCTTATAGGGCAGGGGATGGGTCACACAAAAGAGATGGTTGGCCAAGACAGACCCACCAAGGCAGGGAAGGTGTTCAAAGATGGTCTCAGTGACAGGTAATCCTGGAAGTCCAGAGAGGTGGGCTGGCCTAAGGGTAGCTTGAGGGTAACCAGTGGACATCCTGGTGGCTTGTTAGAATGCAACGTTCAGGCAGAACCAGACTGGAGGGTCTGGTTTGAGGGAGGAAAGTATTGGACAAGTATAATTTGAAGGAAGGGCAAAGGATTTCAGAACAAGACTTTGGGGGGGGGGTATGGGGAGCTAGATAGAGGAACTCAGTCTCAGACACTTAGGGAATGGAGGTACAAATGGTAAGCCAGTCAGAAGCCCACACCTGGAACTCAGGCCCAGGTAGAGCTAAGGGGTGCAGCAAGGTTACAGAAGGAACAGTTACCAAGCTGATGCAGTAACTTTTCCCAGAACTGCAGCTCCAGATCCCTGCCATTCTCCCTATCTAAGATCTGTCTTGATCCCAGAGCCCAGAACGTAGTACAGTGTCCAGAGGAGACAGTTAAAGAGGTTCCTGGAAGGTGAAGTGAAGAGAGAAGAAAGGCAAACATCAGATTCTGTTTGAGAGAGGACTCTGGCTGGTGTGTATTTCTAGATCTTTTTTTTCAGAGTAGAGACAGCCAAGGAGACATAAAGCAAACCATCTTTCAACCTCTGGTCCTCCATCAAAACTGTTTTTTTATTATTATTATTATTATTATTATTATTATTATTATTATTATTATTATTGTTACTGGTTGGTGGCCAAGTGGACTCCTGTGCTTTCTCCGTGCTTCCTACTCCCTGGTCACTTTGGGGATGGAGGGTCAGGTAGATAGATGGATTCAAACATTTAAAGAGCAGAGTGTAGGCAGCAAGCTGGCTAAGAAAAGCACATGGGCATGAAGGTGAGTTCCATAGATTCTCAAGGGACTAGAATGAGTGTTCAGCTTCTGGACCCTGAGGATCAGCAGATACTGAGTGTCATGGGCACCCTAGCACACCATCTCCCTTCACAGATCTGGTCCTGACTTCCGCCCAGCTTCTTCCCCTAACTTCCTCTCACCTGTCCTCTTCTTCTCCTCTTCCACCTCAGCCACCTTTTGGATTTAACACCTGTTATGGTACCCTTGGTTTTGGCTTTGACTTTCTCCCACTATGATTCTTCATCCTCAACCTGACAAAACATCCTTGAGCTGCTGCCCTAAGGAACATCCTTCCCCCTTCACCTGGCACTTGGACCTTCTTAGCCAGACCTTCTTGCCTTCCCACTAGTAGAGCTCCCACCATATTCACTTCGCTTATTTCAACCTCTGATCTTCCATCAAAACTGGCTCCTAAGTCTGAATTCACCTTGATTTGAAATAGGGGGCTGTAATACAGTCCTTCCATATCAAAGTCGAAGGGGAAGCTGTCGCTCTTTAACCATACCTTCACGGTTTTCCCTTTCGTAGACCCTGGACTTCTGGAGCAATAGACAATGTCCCCAAAACAGTAAAACTCTAGTGATGACACCAGATTGGGAGGCTCTGGTGGAGAGCCAAGGCAGGAAACTTCACTGACAAAAGAAGGACTTAATGCAGGAGCTCTGGAGATAAATGAATGGAAACAAAATACAGAGTAGTCAAAGTAAGGCCCTCGCTTCCCAAAATATCCTTGCTTTCTCCTAAAACTGGATAGTCCTCTAACCACAAAAGTGTAACACAATGTGAGAGGACAAGCTCAAATCCAAATTCCCTCCTAACACTACAGAGATTACCTGTGGTTTTGTAGCACCTCCTAGTTTTTCAAATATATCAAAAACACAAAGTTTCCAGGTACTCATCCCAAAAGTAAACTCTCAAAAAAAAAAAAAAAGACTTTACCCCCAAAGATCATGCAGATTGATGCTGAACTCTTCCATGTCAACCTCTGCCCTCTCCCACCTTCAACGCACAATGTTCAGGTCCAGGAGAGTTTTCTATGGCAATTTCTCTACATAACATTCACCATTGTTAGCTTAACGGACGTAAATTTTTGTTCCTTGCTTGAGCTATAAGAATTGTTACTACTGAAATGTTTCTGAATTAAATCAAATCAGGCTCCAATTCCCAATTAAACCAACCTCAGTACGAAGTCCCATGTTGGTCATATTTTGTGGCTCCCTTGCCCCTTCCCAGGAGCTTTCATGACCCATGAGAAAATAGGAGCAAGTCCTCTAGTTGTGGTCTACCATGGTCAGTTAGGATCCCTGGCCCAAGCTTGTAAGATCCATTCAAAGGAGGGCTGCTCCACAAACATATCCATGACCACCATACCAAGGTCAGCTATGGGACAGAAGCTAAAGCGCCACAGATATGGTGTTTGGCCATGGTCCTTAAGCATCCAACAGCCCATCCTGGTTCCTGCCACCCTCAGGAATGAAGGTCTCACATCCTCTTCCCCACCCAAGCCCCAAGCCTGATCCCTTCTCCTCTAGGACAATCAAGCCTTCCTCCTAGCTGGGCCTAAACCTTCCAAAAAAGCCCTGATGCTTGATGTTTATCCTCTTGATCTTTCAATCATACACACAAAAACTGCCCATTTTCAGCCCTCCACCCCATACCCCAGAGCAAGTTGTGCAGGACTCAAGAACAGGAAAGCTGGTCCCCTACACAGTGAGGGTCAGGGGTTGGGGGGCAGGGATTAACTCTGCTCTTCTGCTGATGAGCCTGTAGCAGCAGAAAGGATAAGACACTCATTTTTCAATAACTTGATGGTTAATTTATCATTACCTAAACACATTTCATGTTCTTGATTCTAAAATAATCTATTTCGTTAGAGCAGAAAATCCAGAGTAATAGGACTCACTCATGGCCAGGTATACAACAGGGGCCTCGATGTAGCTTTACCGATGAGTACTGTAAGATGGTGTGAAATCCACCTTGCTCTTTTCAGCTCACTGGGACCTGACTCATTCCAGTTTCAGGAACTAAGGTAAGGCTCCAAAAAGCTACACCCAGGGACTGGCTCATGCCATGGGTAAATATACCTTACTAAGAATTTGTCCAACTTGTTCGTTGAAACAATTTGTTGTGTGTGTGTCAGGCACTGTGGAAGATTAAAAGAAGAAGATGACATGGCCCCTACCCCCCCAAAGACTGTGGTTTTCTAATTGGGAAGATATGCACCCGTGAGAAAGATGAAGCTTAATAACTGTATAAAATAACGATGAAAGTAAGGCCACAAGACAAATTGACACATCTCATTGGTTTCTTGCAGCAATCCTGAGTGGTGTTATGACCTCCCATTTTGTAGATGAGGAAACTGAGCCTCAGAAAGGGGATCCTGTCCTCCTATAAACCACGCTTCTAGCGGTGGGAACTAACGTGGGACCAGAGAAGCTGTTCCAGCCCCCCCCCCCCCCCCCCCCCCCACCACCAGCCTGCTTCCCATCCGCTCACCCGGACCTGCAAATTTCCCGACACATACACACAGAGTCTGCCTCTGCCTTACGGTGCAACTGACTCTGCAACAGTCTATAAAAGTTTTATTGTTCCTTCTTTTAGAAAGTTGCTGGATCTCCCCAGCACTTGGAAATAATATGGCGCTGCACCCCTGCCCCCACCCCGTCCCTAACTGCAGGCACCCAGAGAAGCTGAAGAAACATGGTCGGGATTCTGAGATCACAGACCTCCGCCTGTAGGTTGATGACACACTGTCCCGGCTGCTCCCACCTGTCAGAATATTCCCACTATTTCTCCTCCTGCCCAGGCTCGAGCTCATGTCCTTCCCTCCTGGAGTACCCTTCCTTCAGATTATGCTTGTCCAGTACTGCCCACTGACAAGAACTCAGTCGAGATATTACCTTCTCCTTCAGTCCTTCCTCAGTCTCCTCCATCTGTATATGAGCTCACCAGTCTCTGAAACACCAGAATGTCACCGGGGTCATTTGAAGGCATGCTTCACCATCGGCTGCTTCTCACAGCCATTTGTGGATTTGCCGTAGGGGATTGAAGTCAGAACTCTGAATCTGTGTCCCACCTCTGCCACATATAACCCATGCAAAATTGGGAAACTGAGCTGAAAGAAGTTCATCCATAAAATGGGGTTTCTTGAGGATGAAATGAGATAATCAGGAGGAAAGCTTTTTGTAAATGATACTAGGCTTTCCTTGTCTTACGCTTAACCACTCTCTGCCCCAGCTTGCACATTCATAAAAATAAGGAGTAGGAATAGTAATGGGCTCACGTCTGTAAAGCAAACTGAGCACAGTTCCCTGCCTCCATCTCTGTTCCACACATGACATTAGCAGAGCTGGAACCACAGACCCAGCATTATGCTCTTCACCCTGACCCCGAGCTTATGCAGGATTTAGGACGCCTTTGCAAACACTCCTCTACATGGGTGACTTTTGGCATCTGGGCAGGAATTCCAATGCTCTGCAATAATCATCACCATCATAAACAGTTGGTGGTCCCTGCGTCTAGGAAATTAGTTTTTAGGGGCCAAGTCTGGCTGTGATAGAACACAACCCCCCACCCCCACCCCCGCCCCAAACCAGGGAGAGACTGTAGAGCACGTGTGTCTATAAAACCACAGCTGATCCTCAGAGCGAGATGAAAGGGCCACCATCCTGAGTGGCTGGTTGCTGCATCAGAGCCAGAAAGGCCCCCTCAAATGGGAGTTCAGAGAGCATCGGCCTTAGTCCTCCATGAGCACTGTTATCTCTGAAGTGCTCCAGTTCAAATTTGGTACAGAAAATGAATAAATCAGTTTAGACTTTGGGTCAAGGATCTGTATATAAGGAAAAGAAATCATAGACTATCCAGAGCGGGAAGGAGCCAGTTTGGACCCTGATCCTTGCTGAGAACCTCTAAGCCAAGGCCCTCCCCCTTCCTCAGCAGCGCTCCCTCTTCTCAGGGGTGGGTCCACAGCCCTTAGCACCCTGTGTCCCTAACCCTCTAGCCACAGTTGATATGACCAAGAGTGGGCCAAGCCACGCCAGTCAGATACTTGTCCTGGAATTCTGGAGTTGGAAATCAGACACACTGGTAGGTTTCCGTTGGGACCTTTACCAAGGAAGGCTTACTTCCATGGATAGAACCCAGGGAGGAAGCTAGGCAAGAGAGCAGAGTATGGGAAACTTGGACGTCATTCTAGAGAGAAACAGCTCAGCGAGTTGGCCCTCTGAGAAAAATTGCAAAAATCACTCACCAAAGACACCAAGCTCCTTTTGTCTTATTGCTTTACTTAACACAGTGTCTTGCATGAGGTTGCCGCTGAATAAAAGCTTGCTGACACCTGCATTAATCATCAAAAACAGGTGAAAACTTAATCACAGTGTAGATTTTGGGGAGAAACAAATAGGCACTGAGCTGCTCAAAATTTAAGAGCCAGATTTATATGAAGTTCAAAACCAGGAAACAACTAATCAGGATCGTGGTTACCCTTAGAGAGATAGTATATGGAAGGAGCACAAGGGGCTTCAGGAACGTTCTGATTCCCAATCTGGATGCTGGTTTACACAGGTCTGTTGAGCTTGTGAGAATTCAGTGAGCTGTATGTTTATGATATATGTACATCCCAGTATGTATGGTACATGTCAATAAAAAATTTAAAAATAAAACAAATAAAGGTCAGGTCTTGACTTGTCCCCAGAGCCTACCTGATACAATTCTGGCAGGACTTCAAGGATCCATCTCCCTAGCATTTCATACAAGTGATATCTGGTTAAAACGACTAACCTTAAGTGGTTTGGAAGAGCATAGGAATCAGAAGGCCAAGTCACAGAAGAGCAGCCTTGTTCAAGAGTTTGGGGTGGAGAAGAGCTCACTGCTAAGAAGTCAACCCCAAATGGTGTGAAAACAATGTGTTTGGGCTAATGTTTTATGCACAGACCAACAAACACACATATGTGTGTGAGCGTATGTTTACATGCCTTGGACCTTTCGATAAATTCAAAATAATTATAAAAGTAGTATTTACTGAACCTTTCTACGTGGCAGGCACTTGTGGTGTACGTTCATGAAGTAGCTCAGTTATCACCACAATCCGATGGTGTATCGTTATTTATCCTCATTTTTCAGATGAGGAGACTGAGGCACAGAGAGGTTTTAGTGACAGGTCATTCAGGTCACTCAGTCTAATTCCAAAACCTATATTTTTAAAAGAATAATTCCCAGCTCCTAAAAAGGTATAAACAGAGGTTTGTATGCTTGACTCCTCCATGTAAAATATGATAAGAAATAGTTTCATTTATCAATGGTTTATACTGAAGGCACATCTACTAGCAAGACCAGTGAGCTTGTTTGTTTCAGGGGGTAAACAGGAAATCATTAGTTTGCTGGTTATTTTCCCCTACGTGAAAGTTGGAAGGGAAGCAACAGACATGGTGGTTTTGTTCTTACACTTACTCTTCCTAACAATTTTATGAAGTAGGTATTTTTTGTCTCTGGTTTGCAGGAGAAACTGAGGCTGGGAGACATTAAGGACTTTCATCCCTATTCAGACTCTTACCTGGTGACTCCGAAGCCCAAGAAGGCATTTTTTCCCCCAAACATGGCAGTCTACATCCTGTGTTGACCTCTAGGCTGTTGGGTTGGACAGGAGGGCTCGTGTGTGGCCTGGCCCTGCACTAGATCAGGTGTGCTCAGTGACTGGGCTCTTACTTCTTGGCTTCTATTTGTCTCTAGCAATACCAGGGCACCCAGGCCCACTGGCTCAGCAAGCACCAAGAAGAAATGTTCACACCAAGGAACACACCCACCATGGGTTCCCTGGAATGGAGGGTCCCAGAGAGCCACCACCAGCACTCATGCCTTGGAAGAATCTGGTGGATGAGAAGAGAAGGACATGGGTAACAGCTTCCACACTAACCACACACCTGGGAGAAGCACATCATTCCCAGCCATGAGCTCACCATCCTTGCTCAGATGTCAAGGCTGACAGAGAGTGAGCAGGGGTAAAAACAAACTACGGTGAGCTTTGCTTTCTCTCTTCTCTTAGCTGAGAAGATGCTGGCTGTGGGCTTTCCTGTTGCTGTTAATGATGTATAACTGCAAGATCTTGGGGCTGCACTTTCTTAACACACGGATCATTCATTCACTCGATAAACATACGTTGCAGGCCTATTCCTGGCAAACTAGCAGCCAAAGAAGGGAATTCTGGTGCCTGTCCTGGGTTCAAGTCCTAGCCTTGTTCAGGCCTGGTCTAGGGAGTCTGCTGCTATAATTACTCGTCTTATTATTCAGTGGAAGTCCTAAGCTGGGTGCTGGGGGGGAGAGAGATAGTACTCAAGGAGCATTCCTGTTAGGAGAGGCATTAAGACAAGTACACAAATAGCCCACGATTGTGAAATAAGAAACATGCAGAATACAACGAGTAACCTAATAGGCAACTTAGAATTATAAGCACTGTCTCTTTCAAAACTGCTCCTTGGGGAGGCCTCGTAGTTATGGCTAAAACATTGTTGCTGTTCGTTAAAGGAACTTTTTAACATTTATTGATTTATCATTATTATAAAAGTAAAACATATTTGTTTTCACTTTTTTTTTTTTTAAGTAATCTCTACCCCCAACGTGGGGCTCGACTTCACATCCCCGACATCGAAAGTTACATGTTCTACTGACTGAGCCAGCCAGGTGCCCCCAAATTCATTTTTTAAACTTTGGAAAGTATAGAAAGTATTTCAGAAATGTCTCATAATCCCATCATCCAAGAAACTATAGTCAATATTGTGCATTTTTTCTTTCATTTGAATCTTTTCTGGAATTATTTTTGAGCTCCACATTTGGTGCTACTCCCTTCATCTCTGTAGCACATTCTTTTGACTTTGCCGAGTGAGACAGATCTTGATCCTTTGAAGGTAGGTTGCATTTTGGAAACATTCGTAAGTCATCAGGAACCAGGTGCAGCAAATTTGGTGTGATCAAGCCAAGGGCACGTTGCTTTGGGTCCAAACACGAGATGATGGAGTAATGAAACTAATTTTATGGGGGGGGGGGTGCTTGTAAAATAGTACTGACAGGAGTTCCAGTGGATGGCTTGAAATCTGAGCTTGCCACAAGCAGCGACTTAGAAATAAAAGATCTCGAAGAAGGTCAGAATGCTGGGTTGTTCATTTTTAATTTCTGGTGCCAAGTGTTATGACTGACAAATCACAGACACTTAAGAACAGTTGGGTGACCCGAAGGAGATCGACCACTCTATTTTTTAACTGATTTTTAATTGCTGTGTGACTTGGGCTAGCATTCCTTCCTCTAAGGGACTCAGGCGATTATAACCCTCCAGAATTTTATATATGATACTCAAGAATATATATATATATACTGAAAGTAAGGTAAAGAAAAAATAAGAGATTGTTAACACTTTAATTATATAATTCATAAAAATATTCCACTTATAAAAATGAAACCTTAAATACATGGCTATACTTCTGACTACCATAGTCAATCCTATCCCCCCCTCGTCCTCAGAGGAAATGAATTCAGTTAACAGATTGATATGCAACTTTCCAATTATTCTATGTTTGTGTATGTACCCATATATATTACACATATATATTACATAAAGTATACCTATCATTTTTTACTAAATTATGTCACTATGTATGATTCACTGCTTACATTTTTCAGCCAAGTAAATTAAAACTGACCACTTTACAGGAGACAAAACACATTTAAATATTTAAGTTCTGGTTCACTTCCTTTGGAAATAAGCTCCTGACTTCATAACCAGGCCCTCCATGGCATTTGGGAGAATTTAGAGGAGCCCAAGACGTCAGCAGATGCACAGAAGAACTTCCCCACGGGCTAGCCCTAGAATTTATCAGCACAGTCCTGCACATGTGACAGGCCCTGAGGAATGTGGTGGATAACATGGGCTGACGTCAAACTCCAGGATTAGAGACCTCCTAAGACTTTCTCATTGTCCTTCATGACCCATGATGCATCTGTCTTCCACAAATGTATCAGGCTCCTTGAGAACATATTTCTATTTCCAGCTTGCACCATCTTTAGGGGATAATGAATTCAATGAGTTATATCTGCCGTGAGAAAGACGTTTGCATCCCCATCATCATCATCCGCTCTAGAGCATTAGCTGGACTTTGTCTCTCATCTTCACATATTTTCATGGATATCAAAGGAGGATTTTGCTTCAGGGAAATGTGTGTTGAGAGCCTCTTGTGGCCTCTGTCTGGCATAAACAGTAGAGGAAAAAACTGAAGATGGGAGCCAAGAGTAGAATCATTATAACTAAACTGGCTGCCATTGAGGTCAACAGATCCAGTGGTTTTCTCCAACCTCTTCCCAAGGCAGAAGTCACACAGCTTGGCCAGGATCTGTAACAGCCCCACAGTTTGGGGGAGGAACAAGAAAAGCAACAGAGCTAGAAATGAACTGGCTCTTGCAAGAAAACCCTCCCTTGGGTGGTATTTTAGGACATTAGCTCAGGCTCCCTTGTCCTCAGTCATCTCACTAGCATTTAAGTAGCCCCTTGGGTTACAGATCACGGCAGGTGCTGGGAAGGAAAGAAGGCCATGCTAAAAATAACCAGCCCCTTCTGGAACCCTGCCTGCAGGCAGGAGCTCCCTCCTCAAACGACAACACCTCAGAAAAAGAACAGTCTCCTCCATCTCGAGCAGTTAGAAAGGTCCGGCTCTTTCCTCCACTGAAGTTATTGAGGTGGAAATGGTCCTCTGGAGAACATACACTCAAAGAAGAATTTCTACTGAGAAATAGCAATTTCTATTAAATCAAGAAAACGGGCTTTCTTAAAGAGAAGCCAAGGTCCCAGCAGAAAGTGCTTGGGGAGAAGGGTTTTGCTAGTCAGCCAAGAAAGGGTCTTGTGCTTCTTTTCAGTCACCTGGGCCTACCCATAGGCCTCCAAGCCAAATAATCTCCACTGCAAATTAAACTGTTGGCCGTGGGTATGGCAAAGTCACAGGGACAAAAATGTTGGAAATCCCAAGTTGGAGCACGCCTCCCACAGCAGCCCTCCGAGAGCCTGGGTGAGCACAGCTAGATGTCAGCTAGAGCGGGGGGCTCTGGCTTGCCCACCTCCACGGGCCCTTTTGCATCCGATTTCATGGTCTACAGAGTAAGAGTGGAGTTCTTCCTGCCACCTGGGAAGCTGCAAAGGTCATTTTCACATATGTTCCTGTTAAGGACATCAGTGGAAACTTGAGAACCAAGTATAAAAATATAAAAATGAACAGGTGGCATCCAATACGAAAAGAATGCGGGCTTTGTGGGAAGTAATGATTAAAACCGTTCAAAGCTACAATGTGGCCCCCGAGGCTGGCTCGAGTCTCTGGACTGCAAAGTCTGTGGACACTTTCTTTCGGCACAGCCTGAGTCTTGAGGAAGCACTAGCTGCTATCCTGACCACATATTATGTCTTCGTTTCCCCCCCAAATGTACTACTTGGATTGACTGGTGGCTCGTTCCTTTGCCAACCCATTGGTTTTGAGAGAAGCAGGTGTAGATTTCAAGCAGTTACCTCGACTCTCCCTTGAAGCCACTAGGAACAAAATTAATACACCTGCCCTTCTCTCTTCATGAAGATGTCCTTCCTGTCCCATCTTGAGCCATCAACGTGAGAGGAGGGAAAGTCTCCTCGACCCAGGTTCTCCCAACAGCAGAGGGTTGGGGCTGCGGTACAGAGCTGGGGCCATACAAGATAACACACCCTTTCAGTCCCAGCCTCACTACTGTCATCTGTCAACCACGTTCATATGTAGAAATGACCTCTGGTGGCCCTCTGTTCTCTGCTCTTCACCTTGTAATGTGTTGTGTTTAAATATGAAGATTAATATAAACACGGGCTGGTGCAAGGTTAATGGAAAGAGCACCCTTGCTGGGAGCCAGGACATTGCTGTTCTTGTCCCTGCACTGCCACCTCCCAGCTTGGTGATCCGGCACTGCCCTTGATATTCTAATCTGTAGAGTGGGAATAATAGTCCTATCCTGATGCTGTCATAAGCTGTGAGGAGAAGATAATAAACACGAATAAACTGTACAGACATAGGGAACATTGCTGTTCTTGAGGCTGCTAAATTCCACAAGTCAGGCTTGAACAATTCTATACATAGTTGGTGTTGTTGTAAGAAGAGAAGATATAAGGCAGGAAAAGCCATAGGCCTTTTTTTTTGTAGTGGGAGAACCATTCTGCCTGTGCAAACCATCCAGGTAGCGCCCGCACTCGAAGGAAGCATCCATGGGGCCTAAAGGCTTTTCTCAGAGCTCTGAACCCTTCCCAGAAGCAGAGCCTATTTTCCTTGGGTCCTTGGTGTTGGCATCCCAAGCCCATGAGAAAGAAAACTCCCCTGTGGGTAAGGAGGACACGCTGTATCTTGTTCCGTGAGACAATGAGCCATGAGCATAATAACACGCTGCATTCCAAAGCCCAGTAGAAGAAGCAATTGTCTCTTGATTTAATTATAGATTCTTCACTTTCCCTTAATTGCTTGAGTCAGCACTGTTGACTCTGGGGCAGTCACCGTACACAGAGCTGTGGCTATGAAACAAGGTGTGACTATCAGGTAATGAGGTTTTTGTTTTTGTTTTATGTTTTTAGACAAACAAATCCTCATGTACATATTCAAGTAAGTGTTCTGTTAAAGGTGTCCCAGTAGCAGGCTCTGCTTATGTTAACTCTCTTTTCAAACCAAATACTGGGAAATGTAGTGTGGCAAGTAGGGCTGCTCTTATGGGGGCAAAGGGGCAGTATATTTAATAGTAAAGCTCTCCTAGAAAACCTGAGATATGTGATCCTCATAGCTATAGGGGGCCCAGACAGCATTTGGGACAATGGCCATAACACTGTTGGAAATACACATTAAATGACCCTCAGAGAGAGGGTTTTATCTGCAACATACATATTTTCCTAGAGGAAAAGATCTATGTCTCTTATCCACCTTCCCTGATCTCATAAACTCTAGTTAAATGCCTTGGACACCAAAGGTGTTCAATAAATTTTTGAGGCACATTTGTCCTACCCTATCACAATAGTTATATTTATTCTTCAGAAAATAAACCATAGAGTCCATATTTTCAATGGAAATGAATCTTTTGCACCTAGTTTTATTATCTTTCCTTCCCAGTATTGTTTCTCCTACTTACTCGTATGACTAATAGCCAATAAACCGTCATTCAGCAAACATTTATTGAGAAATGATTGATACCAAGCCCTGGAGAAATCTGGAAATTCCATGGATGTTCTTAGTGTCCACACAGAGCTCGGGGCCAAGGGTGTTGTGCGACTTCTACACCAGCATGATTTGGTCAGCTTTTTACTTTCAAAGAACACAGACTCTCTCGTGTTACCCCAGGAAAGAAAGTTATTATAAAGACCCTTGGAACTGAAATATGATCAGATTCTCCCAGTCTCTTTCACTCCATGGTGTTCCTGTTTATCTTGATAAGTCTGTTCCATTCTTGCTCCATAACCCAATTTCTCTGCTTCCTCATAACTTAGAGGATGCATGGCCTATTGTGATATATTAGTCAAGAGAAGCTAGTTATGCTTCAGTAACCCCCAATCTCAGTGGCCTAGAATAGCAAAGGTTTATATCTCACTCAGGCTACTTGTCTACCAAGGGTTAGTTGGGGGAGAAGGGGAATTCCTCTTATCATAGCTACTTAGGAACCCAGAATGACAGAGCAGCAACAGTCTTGAAAAAGGAACACGAGGACGTATGTGCTCTTAAAGTGTCCACCATATGTCACTTCTGCTCACATTTCCTTGGCCAAAACAAATCATTGACCACCACTAATTTGGCAGAGTGGGGATGTGCAATCCTACCAAGACCCAGACTGGAGAGAAAGCTCAAATATGCCTGAATGGCCTTAATTGCCCTCATTCAAGACATCTCCAGCCCAAGACTGCAAACCCCTTTTGTTTCAGCAGCCACAACTAATGATTCATATTTTCCATGTTCCTTCATTCAAAGTGCAGTCAGAGAGAAGTTGAGTAGCCCAGTCCCTCTGTCTTATAGGCTGCAAGCTAGGTCCCTGGTTAGCCAATGGATCTGTCCTTGAGTCATGGCCAGTCTGCTGGGAACAGGGATGTATACTGCAGCACGTGGCTGTCTAGCCCAGCCCCCTTGATCCTCTCCAGCCACCAAGAGACCTGTCCAGTACGGAAGAAATTGTTTGAGTTAAGTCATGATGTTTGCTTGTCCTTGCTCTTGATGACAGAGAGGTCATGGATGTGCAGTCCATCAAGCTGGGTGAGGTCTGGCTGTCAGGCTGTTTACGGAGCAAACTCTCAATGGTGGTGAAATGGAAATTACTGAGCCCAGGGACCTGCTATGTTAACCCATCAGTCTAGGGATCAATGACGTGGTACTACTGGATTTTTAAAAATTGGCTCTATGCAGCTCTATTTCCACACTTGGACACCACAGTCTTCCTCCTCTGAACATAGACTTAGGTGGGAGGTGCAGGGAGGGGAACAGAAGTGGATGGCTTCAACCCACACAAGAAGACCTGAACATGTGAACCCTGAAATTCAAGTCCCATATGCCCCCATCTATCTGTTCAGTCTCATGCCCCATTTTACCCCCAAATACACCTACTGTGCAACCACCGTCACACACTCCTTGTTTTTCTCTTGGCTCATACAATACCCTTCTCTCTAACTGCTACCCTTCCTCTAAAATCAGTTTATTTTTTTAAAGATTTTATTTATTTATTTGAGAGAAAGCGTGAGAGAGCACAAGCAGGGGGAATGGCCGAGCGAGGAGAAGCAGGCTCCCCTCTGAGCAGGGAGCCCAACGCAGGCCTCGATCCCAGGACCCTGAGATCATGACCCCGGCCGAAGGTAGATGCTTAACCAGCTAAGGCACCCAGACACCCCTCTAGAATCAGTTTAAGACCCACCATTTTCAGAAAAGTTTTTTTCTGTCTGCTATGACCTGTGGTCATTTTTAGGTCTTCCTCCTCTGAATTCTCCACCCCCCCCCCGCCCCTGCTCATGCTGAACACGTGGAGGACGTGAACATGTCTTACTCATTTTGGAATCCCAGAGCTTGGTGCCTGCCTAGTCTATAGCAGGTGCTCACCAACAGTGTGTTTAATGAATTATCTGTAGCACTGGACATTCAAGGAAGCTTTAAGGAGTTCCTCTGCGCTATTACACACAGTGGAGGTAAGTCAGTAATATATGATCTCTCCAGGAGTTTCTCTAGTTCAGTTGCTTAGTTTCATAGATGAGAAAATTGAATCCCAGAGAGGAGAAATGATTTGCTGTCTGCTACCCAAACAGCCACTATCGACCAAGCACTTTGCTATGTGCTAGACAAATGCTTTTCACTCTTTATCTCATTTTCATGATTGTGACAACCTTAAGAAGGAAGACTTTCTACACCTACTTTTACAGAAGAGAAAACAGGGGCTTAAAGAGGTTGTAACCTGGCTAGGGCCACATTGCAAGGAGGTAGCCAGGCCAGGTTTGGAATCTGCAGTCTAACTCCTGAGTCCCTACTCTTGTCCCCTGTGCTGAGGTCCAAGCTAAGGAGTCAGCTCCCTGTGGTCCATGCATCTGTATATTGCCCAGAGGCCTTGAACCTTTTCTGTGCTCCAGTGGCTGGGTTGACATATGGTGATTAAAGGGTCCTAGTGAATTTCTGTGCCAGGCAGCGCCTATGCACACAGGTCTAATGTTCTGACCGCTAGGTCAGGGTATTTTTTCCTACCTGGGCAGTTGGGTTAGTGGAAGAAATCTGATAAAATCCTGGAGAGGAACTTGATCATTCTCTGAAGGACTTACAAGTTGTTTGGCCTGCCTAAACTGCTCAGACACCATCTGGGGAATATTCGGTATCCATGTAGTACAGGTTGTGAATTACTCTGTGGGGACTGTTAACAAGACCCTCACCAACTCTGCCTCCGCCAGTGTCAGACAGGGCCCTAGGGCAGCCCCCTTTCTTCCCTTCCACCAAAGCTCTTTTCCCCCTTGGGGGCTGGGAAGAGTGAGAGATGGAGGGGAAATCCTCCTGCCTGCAAGCAGAGCTCACTATACACAGCTGGACTTGATCCCTCCTCAGAGCTATGGCTGTGGATACAATGACTTAACTGGGATAACACTCAGCCAGGGTTTTGGCAACCTGGTATCTGAGCATCTGAACATGGAAAGAGGCCGACTCCCTGAAATCAGTGCAAGAATAATGATGAAGAGTTAGATCTGGAGGCACCTCAGGGATCATCTACCCCCTGGATTTAAAAAAATACTGAAGCTAAGTTACTCGTCAAGGTCACACAGCTGCTGGTGATAGAGACTGAAGACTACGGTGCCTGAGTCGAAGCTCACAGTTCCTTCTCTTTAAACTTCCACCCACCCACCTACACACTGACACACAGCCTACCTTTGCCATACCATCACACACAGGCACACGCACAAGTAAGCCAACTGGGTCCTGTGTCGCTAAAGTATTTGTCCCTCCCATAGGGAGAAGGGCACACAGAAGACCGATTCCCATACATCCCGACCCGCACCAGCGCGAAAGTCTCAGGAGGGGCCCCCAGGTCTTCCTCTCAACAATCCCTTCCCTCCTCCGGAGAGGGAGCGCCCAGATGACACCCGGCAAGCTGAGAGCTGCGCGGAAAGCACCGGGCGGGTGCGGGGAACGCGCAGGCCTGGGGCCGGGCGCGGCGGCTGCTGGGGGCCCCCCGGGGCCGAACGCTGAGAGCGCCGGGGTCTGGCCGCTCCCCCGGGCGACCCACACCCACTACCTGCCCCGCTCCCCCGGCCTCCTGGGGCTCGGGAGGGCCCGGCTGGGGACCCTGACGGCGGGGCGCGGGCCCCGGGGGGAGGGGGCGCGGAGGACACAGGGCAGAGGTCTGTGCCTCGGCCCGGTTCGGCCCCAGCGAGGCCTCGGCGCCCTCTCCCTGGCGCGCAGGTTTGGAAACAGGGCGGCCTCGCCCGGCCGCCGCCTCGGCGGCTCGGGTCCCCATATATAGTCATATCCACCGTCAACTGGGAGGCCGGCAGGCGGCAGCGAATGGGCGCGCGGCCCCCGCGGGAAGGAGCGGGGAGGGGGCAGGGGGCGGAGGGAGAAGAGGGGGGAAGGGGGCAGGAGAAAAAAGCTTTTCCAAAAAAGTATTGGCTGTCTCGAGGAATGCGGTCGCCCCCTTGGGAAAGTACATATCTGGGAGCAGCAGGCGGCTCCGCGCTCGCACTCCGGCTCGGCCGCCCCACCGCGCGCTCGCCTCGCCGCTCCCGCCGCAGCCCCAGGGCCCCTCGCCGCCGCCACCATGGACGCCATCAAGAAGAAGATGCAGATGCTGAAGCTCGACAAGGAGAACGCCTTGGATCGAGCCGAGCAGGCGGAAGCCGATAAGAAGGCGGCGGAGGACAGGAGCAAGCAGGTCTGCGCCTCCCCGGCCCTGCGCCCGCCCGGGTGCCCCCGAGACCTGGGCGCCTGGCACCCCTGCCCGGCCTCTCACCCCGGGGACGGGGGGAGCCACCCCCCACTCCTGGGCGGCCAGGGACGCGCAGCTGAGAAGGGGGAGGGGAAGAGCAAGACTCGGGCTTATTCTAACTTTTTGGTCTCGTCTGGGGACGTTTATTTCCCTCCTCTGCTTCCCAGAGCCCGCGAAAGTCAACTCAAGCCCTAGAGGCACATGATTCTCAGGATCTGGGATCAATGTCGGATCGGGGACGGGGGATGGTTTGAGGGGAATCGAGTCCAGAAAGTGTTAGACGTTCTTCTGGACTTTTGACTGGAAAGAATAAAAGCTTCAACTGGGATAGAGACTGGGCGGGGCGGGGGGGAGGGAGTCATGAAGTTTTTCCCTAAGAACAAAGATGGGACAGAACAGAGAGTGCGGCCCGAAGGCCAGGGAGACAGGGGCGTTTTTGCACCCCCATTTGTGGACTTGAGCCCGCTGAGACCTGGGCAGGAGCCTCGTCCCGCGGGAGGTGGGGGTGCAGGGTAGGCCACAGTGCGGTTCCAGCTACGGGAGAGAAGAGGTTACCTAGAGACCCTTGAACCCCAAGTCGGCGGCGCCCCAAGTCGAGGGCCCCTAGCCAACCAGGCGCTCGTGTGTTGTGTATGTCTCACACCCGGTCCGTGCCGGCCGCCCGCGCCCGCCCGCCGCTGCCCCCCAGTTCGAGGAGGACATCGCGGCGAAGGAGAAGCTGCTGCGGGTGTCGGAGGACGAGCGGGACCGGGTGCTGGAGGAGCTGCACAAGGCGGAGGACAGCCTCCTGGCCGCGGATGAGGCCGCCGCCAAGGTACCCGGGGCGCGCGGCGTGCGCGGCGCACGAATGGCTAACTCTGTCTCTCTCTCTTTCTCTCTCCCTCCCTGTCTTTCCCTGTCTCTCTCCCGCTGTCCCTGTCCTTCTGGCTCTGTGCACCCACACCCCTCCCCTGCGGGATCACGCTGCCTGCTGCACCCCACCCCCACCCCTCCCCGTCCCCCACGGCCAACTCCCAGCTGGAAGATGAGCTGGTGTCGCTGCAAAAGAAACTCAAGGGCACCGAGGATGAACTGGATAAATACTCCGAGGCTCTCAAAGATGCCCAGGAGAAGTTGGAGCTGGCGGAGAAAAAGGCCACGGACGTAAGTGCACGCACACACTGCCTCCCTCACCTCCTGGCCACTCTGCGATCACCACAATGGCCAAGGAGCAATGGAGGAGGGTCACCTCCTCCTGCTGGACACCCGCACACAGCCCTGACATGGCCCAGAGCACTGGATGCTGCCTCAGACTTCTATTGCACACATTCATTTATATTTCATCCACTCCTCTTTTTCTCCTTCTTTCCCCCCTTCTGGGGGTGGAGGTGGGTGGGTAAGAAGCTGGGAGTGGAGTGGCTGAAATTGGATGCAGGAGGTGAACCTTGCCTCCCTGGCAGAAAACCTCTGAGGTGTCATCACCAAGGTTTGTGCAAACAGAATGACTAGTTTTCTTTACTTTCTTTCCTTTTCCGCCTCTGGTAGGTGGGAATGCCTGGTTTTCCATGGTGAGTCTTGTCAGGGTACAGAGGGCCTGGCCTCTAAATTGAAGGAATGGCATGGTGCTACTTTTACTCAGAAGGCTGAGCTTGATGTTGGGGTGCAGAGACCCTTGAGGCCTCTTTTCTCACTAGAGAAGGCTTAATCCTGCCCTTAAGATCCTCCTGGGAAGATGATACTTGCTTGGGTCTGCAGTCTGACAGCACTAGATCCTGAAAGTACCCTGGGAGTTATATATAGCTCAGTGCTTTATATGGTATAGTGAGCTAACTGCCCCCTGCCCCTCCTGCTTGCCCCACCCCCACCTGTCAGCCTTCTGACAACCACCACATAGTTTCAGGGGTGATGCACACACTGCAAAAACTCTACTAGCACTTTGTCCACTGCACTTTGGAATCTTCTTCTCTGAAGAGCTTGCCTCTTCTGCCCTGCCCCGTAAGTCAAGCCAAGCATTAGATTTCCAAAGGAACGACTTCTTTTCACACTGTTGGATTCCATTGTAGAAGCTCATTAAGGCTAGAGGCCCAATTAGGAAAGAATTCCTTGGGAAGTTAGTAACAATTCCAAGAATGTATGAGCACCGGGGAAAGCTGTGCCCAGAAGTTGAACTACCAAGCACAATGGCAGAATTTCTCTTATGAGAGTAAAATGCAAATTGCTGGAGGGTCTTGGGTCTTGCAACCAGTAAAGGCCTTTTGTGGCATGAAAGGCTTAACACGTAATCTCCAAGAATGCTTTGTAAATGAGAAACCCAGACATAGGACATTTAGAATCAACAAAAATATTTCGATGACTGTCAAGATTACTGGAAAGGGGGTTCACAGAAGCACTGACTTAGCTAAAACTTTAAAGTTACAAACTACCTGGCTTTAGAAAAAGAGCCAAAAAACACACATAACTGCGCCTGCTTTGTGTAATGTAGATCAGATGTCTGCTCCGTATAAGGTTAAACGGAGGATGCGTGTCTCCCCCAAATTCTCCAGCAGGACGTTTATTTAGCTTTTTCAAAAGAGCCGCTGATAGATCTAGGAGAGATATTCCTTATAAGGAAAAGAATGCAGAGAATTTGAAAATAGCCCAGTAAGACTGAAGGCAAGAGAAGGAGAAAAAAGCCACCACAATTCTTAAAGGGAAAAAAGATCATGATTATTGTAACTATGCGGTGCTATCATGTCTTAATGGAAAAGTCTTGTTTAAGGGAATGCTGGAATGAGGTGGGGCAGAAGTGGAAATGAGGCTATTTAAAGCCACCTTGGGGGGGCGTGGTTAGCAGGGGAGGGAAATTTTTGAAACTGTTTTGGTTCTTTTTTTTCCTACCGGAAAACTGTCCCTAATATGGTACTTTTCTTCTTTCTTTCTTTCTTTCTTTCTTTCTTTCTTTCTTTCTTAGTATTGATCGTTTTCCCTTTTAAGATATTTTAGGTTGTTTGGAATCTGTAAGGATGTTGAAGAACATTTGTGAAGAAATGCTGTATTTAAAATGATTCCTAACTAGTAAAAATAGTCAAGACTTCAGGAGGAAGAGACTGAATCATTAGAGAAAGAGGGAGGTAGGAGGTCAGCTTCCTGAGGTAGAATCATATTTGGAATTAGGATACTTCACTGTCATTACTCACCAGTGTCAAAACATTTTCATTTTTCCTACTACTACAAACATTTTTCTACCTATTTACCATCATATTTTACAAATCTTATTCCAGAAGGAGGGGATTACTTAAAAGTAATTCACAAGGCAGCAGCACCCTGGTGGTTTTGGTGTGAAATTTTTGGTGTTCCACCTAAACGAGGTTGAAGGAGATTGAAGTCTCCATTTTCTCTCAGCCCCCCCTCAATAATTGCGATGTCTCTGATATTTGCAGTATGTGAGTCTTTATGCCTTGCTTCCTAAATCAGTAATTCTCAACTTTATGTAAACAGAATCTCCTAAGGAGGTTTTAAAACCCTGGATCCAGGCTGCACCCAGGTCAATTAAATCAGAATCTCTGGGAGTGGGACCCACGCATTAGTATTTTTTTTTTAAGATTTTATTTATTTATTCGACAGAGATAGAGACAGTCAGCGAGAGAGGGAACACAAGGCAGGGGGAGTGGGAGAGGAAGAAGCAGGCTCATAGCGGAGGAGCCTGATGTGGGGCTCGATCCCACAACGCCGGGATCACGCCCTGAGCCGAAGGCAGACGCTTAACCGCTGTGCCACCCAGGCGCCGCACGCATTAGTATTTTTTAAATATGCAGCCAAGAGAGAGAACTGTCCTAAACTCTTGTATAATGACATCAGCATGAAAATGAACTCACCTGAAACTGTCTTTCCCAGGTGTTTGAAAAGCAGGACATTAAGTCATTAGTTGGCTGCCGAGAGCACTTGCAAGTGTCCAGCAGTTTCCCGGGCTCCTCCTGGAGGCAGCCTGACTCCCCCTTCCTCCATCTCCAAAGTTGGAGGTGCACTGTCTATACTCCTCGAGGGGAGGAGCTGGAACCTCCCTGCCTGACCAGATGAACTGCGCGGAAACAAAGCGAGAGGCTCCACCTACAGGACGTGAGGGCACGTGCTGAGGTTTGTGAGTCTGAGCCGGACTGACACCGACCAAAGAAAAAAGAGTCCGGAAAGCCAAGGAGGAGGTTCGATGTTAGGGCTTTGCAGGCGGAGGAAGGGGGTTGTCAGGTATGGCTTTATTTTCTTCATTATTGCCACAGTTAAACACATCAGAAATTGACTTGAAGGGCCTCCTGTGGGAAAGGTGAGGAAGAAAGCCATGAGACTTAGAAGGCATTTAAAAATGCAGCCCCGTGGGAGAATTGGCGGAGGACGGTTCCCAGAGCGTGGGTTTTCATCCAGCTGTAGCCAGAGGCTCTCATAGGGCTCTGTAGCCTTCCCGGCTGTGCCTTTGAAAGGCATCCCAGTCCAGCCCAGAATTGATCAGATTCCAGAAGATCTCTGAGGCTGATCTAAAACCAGAGAAGTGTGTACGTATAAGGGACCCTCGAGATGATTGTTTTTATGGAAAGTGAGCCCCAAAGAGGCTCCGGGCCCTGAGAGCACAACTGGCTACGCGCCCGGCCGGACTCTTAAGTCAGTGCCTGCATCACTAAAGCGATCATTTAACTATGTACAATGTATTGTGCTAAGTGCTTTGTATGATTTCATAATCCTCGCCACAGCCCTATGAGGAAAGTGCTACTATTAACCCCACTTTTATAGATGAAGCCCAGGAAAGTCGAGTTATTTGGCCAAAGTGAACAGCCAGGAGAGATGCAGGAGCCAGATTCTAACCTAGGAAGGCTGCATTGAGGAGGAGGTTTAATCGCAGTGCAGTATGTTAGTGGCTTTCCCTTCGCGAGTTTGGGGAGGGGGAAAAGCCTGTGTGGTTAGGATCTTGCGTGCTGGGGTTCTCTGCAACGAGGAACACTCCCACCCGGGACACATTAAGGCCCCAAACCCCTTGCTCAGCTTCTCTCCCTCTCCGGCTTCGGAATCCAGAACTCCCGAGTGCAATGCTCCCGCCGCCAATAGGCGGCACCGTCGCCCTTAGCAGCCCGGTCCGTTACCCCGGGTCACCGTGGAGCCAGGGAGGCGCGCTGGGAATCCAAGTAAAATCCCTGGCACGCTGGCCTGCCACCCGGCCGTGCCCAGCTCTCCAGGTGTCCCTCAACGCGCCCACCGTCTTCACCAGCCCCGCTGCTGCGAGCATGCGCAGTATCTCCCGCGGATTGCAAATTCCCGGGGTCCGCGGCGCGCGCCCCGCCCCGCCCGCTGTGCCCGCCCCCGGCGCTCGCGCACCCGCCTGCGGTTCGCCTGCGCCGCCCGGGCGACCGCCACTTCCGGGCTGGTCCTGGGCCGCTGGGGGCGCCGCCGTTGCGCGGCGCGGCCTGGGCGGGGCGGCCGGGCGCTCAGGAGTGCGGCAGCAGCGGCCGGAGCGCGGCAGCCGGCCTCTCCCACCGCAGCCCGCCCGCCAGCCCGCCGCCGCCCCGAGCAATGGCCGGGAGCAGCTCGCTGGAGGCGGTGCGGAGGAAAATTCGGAGCCTGCAGGAGCAGGCGGACGCCGCGGAGGAGCGCGCGGGCAGCCTGCAGCGCGAGCTGGACTACGAGAGGAAGCTGAGGGAGACCGTAAGGGACCCACCCATCGCCCACCCACCCCCATCCAGAGCCGCCTCCGCCGCAGGCGGGCCCACTTCGAGGCGCAGGGCCCTCCAGAGCCCGTCTACCCCTGCCCCCACGCCTCCGGGACGCACCTGGTGCACCTGGGGCAGCTGGCGGCTGGCTCTAGGGAGGGGCCTGTTCTTTTCAGCCCTCCCTTTCCATCGTAGCTGGTTTAAAGTAAAAGCCCCGAGTGGAAGCAGGAGTGGTGTTGAGAAGGTTCTGGAAGCAGCACTTTCCCAGAAAGGGCTCTATTTGGGGGTTATTTGCATTCGGCCCGGGTATCTTGGGTCCCCTGGGATGTGCACTTTTGCGCTGCTAGCCGTATTTACTCGAAGGGTGGGGAGGGAAGAGGGAAATCCCTTTGGAAATCCGTTCCGTTGGAAAGGGGCGCTGACAGGGCAAGTCTGGGGTACTGCCAGACTTTAGGGCCTGGGGATGCTAAACTCCACCATCGCCTTGACCATTGGTTTTCTGGAAGCCTGTCTCTTTGTGGTGGTTGAGATATTGACAGCGCCGGGTTCTGACTTAAACGGTATGAGACCCGGTCACCTTTCCCTTTATACTAACCATCTCTCCTCCCTAGTGGTCTTATAGAGACATTCCTTTGTTACCGAGTGTTGAAAAAAGTTGGCTAAATGTCAACGATTACTGGGTGTATTCTCTTGCCGGCTTCCCCCTCCCCCATCTTGAATGTAATACCTGGCTTCCTTCCTTTCTCCTAAGGCAAATGTATCCAACAAACAGGAAAAGGATTTCAGAGGTAGTTCAGGCATTTGCTATTTGTTGGTTTTTGAGTGTGTGTTTTAAATCAGGATACTCAAACACCTTGGGAATTTCATGAGAAGCATAATATGGTGTCCAGCTGTGCTTAATATGGACCCATTCTGAGTTGAGTAAATCCTATTGGTTAGGTGATGGTAATGGCAATATGGCTGGCTGCAGAAACTTCAAGACCTGTTTTGCATAAAACACGTAGAAGCAAATGGGTTCTCTTAAGAAGAAGCCCTAACTAGAGGAAATTTCAGATAAAATACAGCCAGGAATCAGGAAATTAATAAGCAAAAGATAATTTTCTTGAGAACAAGTCAGCAGAGACCACATAGATGTGTCTGAGTTTGACAGGGCAATAAATTGATTCCAGTTCCCTCTCTGACTGGCTAACCGCTGTCCTTGAACCATTAAAACTAATAGAACATGATGGATAAGAATGAGAACTCTGGACCCAGACGGCCAGAATTTGAATTCTAGCTTCCGCTACTTACTCCCTGTGAGACACTGGGCAAATTAACTTCTCCGTCTCTCAGATCCCTAACTTTAAAATGTGGGTGATACTAGTACCTCCCTGTTGAGGTGGCGAAGGGAATTAGTACGTGTAAAGAAGTTACGTCGGGTCTGCACAACAGAGTCAGTGCTGAGTGTCAGCGGGTAGTAAAGCTGCAGGACACTTCGTTTGCTCCATGCCCCTTTGCCTTCAGCTTACCACTTATCAGAGGGTCTTAAAATGGCTGCTCATTTCACTACATCTGAAAACACTCCATATAATTGCTTTTAAACAATCATGGTTTTTTTCTTTTGGAACTTGGAGAGAGGACATGCGCAGGCTGGAGAAGACATTTGGTTGAAGTGGTATTAGTGGCGGAAGTCAGTAGAACTCCCCTCACCCTCCTAAGAAAGGAAGTATGGGATCCTATCCAGGAGCGCCTTGAATTGACTCCTGCCCTAGTGATTGACGTTCGATGCAGAAGATTAATTTTACGAAGGGCACGTTGTTACTCTTAGACTCCTCTTTTGTGCGTCGTTTTCGTAACAGTAGTCTTCCTGTGCCTGTCGGCTAGAGACAAGTTCAGTCTTTTCACAGTTTTGTATTTAAAGTGGTTTAATTGGTTCAGGTTTTTGAAAGTGATTTGGAAAGCACTCTATCCAGGTGACTGGACACAGAACCTTTTAAGATAGTAGTTTGAGGACTGAATCAGACCATTGAAGAGACCATTTCAGACTGAGAGTAGTTCCTGACTAATGCAGCCCGGACTTAGAGGTAGCTTATTGAAGGCGGCCTCTCAGGAGTTGTCAGAGCTGTGAGTTAAGCTATGTAGTCAGTTTCTCTGGGCAGCAAAGATACAGGTTTAGGACAGAATCATGAGCCACTGCAAAAAAATAATTGAGTGGAGCGTTGGCTCAAAATTCTGATTCTCAAAAATTCCGACATGCTATAGTTAATTGGCCCTATTATGCCAAGCACTTACCTTGGAAAAATTGGCTATCACTTATTTCCTACTGGTTTGTTTTTCCAAGGTGTGTGGGCCCTTCAGACTGTTGGAATGAGGATACTTTGCTTGTTATAATGATTGACTCTGGGTCTTGTGACCCACTAGGGTTTTGTATGCTTTTTGTCATTATCATAGGAAAAAGTACCAAGAAGGAGCCGGTCTCTCCTCCTTTCTGGGTAGTATCTAGCAAACAAGGAGACTTAAAGTTGTAGCTTATATGTTCTTAACTGGTAATTTTATTAAATCGTGGGAAATAACCAGTTTACAAAAATCTGCCCTCTCCCACTTTTGAGTTGGTGAATATCTCTGAGACCAGGAGGCCCGAGAGTGTGCTTTGTGCTCACGTTGGCGCCCCCGTTACTGGCAGTAACTGGAATATACACTCATGATTTCTGTTTTCATATGTAGGCAAGGCAAGGGCACTACAATGCCCTGTTCATGTCCGTTCTCCCTCATTATACAAATATGCCTCATAAATTATAGGCTTTGGCACAGATAGAGGAGGTTGTGTTTATCTGTTATCCATGGGAGTGCCCCTTAATGTCATCAGTGGTTTTTTCCCCCTTTCCTTACCATATAAGGGCAGAAGTTTAACTTGGCCATAGTCGCTTGGTCTTACACAGCAAGTTGGGTGAAACCTTCTCTGTATAACTACAGTTTGCGTGAAATAAAAATGCCTGACCTTTGACCCTCCCATGTTCCACTGTGGTTCAGGCAGGACTTTGAAAACATACTCCAGAGGGTCACTTTTTAGGCTATCGTGTTGTTTTCCTACAATTATTTTTTTCTTAATAGTCTTAACTAGAACACTTTTTTAAAGTAAAAATCATTGCTATTTTTATTTTATTTTATTTTTTTAGTTGTATTGGCCAAAGCATCTGGATTTCATGAAAATCTAGGCCTCGTAGGTGTTTTCTCTCAAATCTGATTTGGAGCACTATTTTGCCGTATTGCGGTGGCCATACCCTTGATTTTCGTGTGGTGCCGTGTTGGGTGGGGGGAGTGGTGTGCCTGCCCTTGTTTTCTGTGTAGGTAGCTAGTAGTACCTTTGGGTTGGGTGAGGAGACAGGGCAGGTGTAACTGACAAGTGCCTGGTGGTTAACAGCAGATCTGCAGGAAGATAATTGCTCGCCTTTGCTAAAATATAGCAGTCTCTTTTCTGAGGAGCTCATTACATGTTGGGACACAATAGCACTTTTGAAATAAAAGAAACCAGCATCCCAAACTGAAAGACTCCTCCCGCAGTGTCAACACACGGGCCGTTGTTAGAAGAAGCTAACCCAGCACACTAAGGGTGATTTCCATGCCTGGAATAATCTGCCTCTGGGGTCTTGACTCTTCCCAAATGCCTTGTTATTTATATGTGCTTTTAAAATAACAGATACTCCTGTGGCTGTGGGCTTGTACTGACAGAGGTAATCGCAGGTTAAATCTTAAGTAGACTGCCCAGGTTCTGCAATGAAAGGAACCTTAGGGAATGCCTAAATAACCCTTAGAACTTAGGAAACACCAGAAATAAAAGCTATGAAGGTGAGGGATAGGGGCCTTTTGAACACGGGGCATAATCCCAAATACACACATACACGTGTGCACACACGCACGCACAAGTAAAAACAAGAGAGAAAGAAGTGCCCTTAATTCATTTGTGGAATTAAACTTAATTTGAATTCCAGGGACCCAAACAACATTGCGACCTTACCAGTATGGTGGGGCCTGAGAAACCAGGGAGAGTCCAGGTTTTTCCCAAAAGCTTTCCTGGTGATAGACGCACCCCAGACGCTGCTCTCAGGTCCCAGCTATAGCTTACAAGCACCTTTGCCTGTCCTGGGAAACCTCAGGGGCAGCAGGCATCAGCTTCCTGGCTTGAGAGCAAATGCTCTGTGTCCGTATGGGAGCTGTCACCCATGAGTGCGGCGTGATGCAGTTTTCAATGTAATACCATACCTTATTTCAGAAAGGACTGCGAGGATTTGTTCAGTGGGTGGTATTCAATACAGTAACTCGTCTAGTCCTGGCTGGCCTTGATCGTGGAAGCCTTTCTTTTGCGTGGGGAGTTGTGTTGGGAGAGGCTGTGGAGGGCCTCCCACTCTGACATAGGAAGAGTGCAGGCGCCAGGGGTGAGACCCTCCAATTCCAGGGTTGCCGCGAGATCCCTGGAGGCCATGGGAGGTGACAGCCCACACACGAGGACCCAGGCAACTGGGGTTTTAGCCTTGTCTCCCACTGATGGTCTGAGCATAGTCAGCCCTCTGGATCAAAGATCCCTCTCCATTCTTTTGAACAGAGCGCTCAAAGAGTGGTTCCCACAGGCTTAGCCAGCTTCTGTGGATGGTGGGGTGGGGGAGGTGCAGGAATGGAACAGATTGCTTATTTATATTGCAGGTGCCTCCCCTCCCCTCTGACCTCCTGAATCAGAATCTCTAGGGATGGAGCTGGAACTTTGCATTATTCGTGCATACCTCCTAGTGGATTCTGGCACTCAGCTAGTTGTGGACTGCTGCATGATGCCTAGGGACTCTTCCAGCTAAACAGTTGAGACCCCATTTTGTGACCCACCCCCAGGTCTGCTCTCTGTGTGCACACAGTCCAAGCTCCTAGAATGGACCTCCATTCCCAGTTGTTGCTTGGGTGCCCTGTATGAGGCCCTATGGGCCGGTGTTCATGTAGGACTCAACCCATAATGTCAGGAAAGAGTTGGTGATATTTGTAAAACAGGGTCCAGAACTAAAGGAGGGAATGGTTAGAGTGAGAAGCAATAAGAGGGAAGATACAGATTGATGGGGGGAACCCTCAGGTAGGGGGATCTTGTGTACAGGCAGGAACAAGCATGGGGTACGGTCTCTTTATTCCCTGGTGCCATAGCCACATGAGGAGCTGGGGACCTAGACCGCCTTGTCACCCAGAAGGTCCTTTCCCTAGAGCAGAAACAGTCTTCGTTCTGTGAGTACGAAGCTCTCAAGGTTGGGGCCCAGAAGAAACACAAAGCAGAAACTTAGAATGTGGTGGCCACCAGAAAATACTCCGAAAATCTCGTTGATGTTTCTCTGGCCACATCACCTGTAACAAGGATATTTGACTTCATATTAAAAGAAATAATAATGAAAGAAGTGAAGGGGAGAAAAGTACTTTTGAGCACATGACCTAGACGCTCTACTGCGGTATTTTTGTTCTCGACTTTGAGACGTGCTTATCTCCCCCCTGCCCCCACCCCTGTTCATAGAGACAATAGAATTTTACTAGTAATGGAAAATACAGAAAAGTGAACAAAGCAGACTGACCCAGAGTATACCCTTCATGTACACTTCCTTCCACTTTTTAAAAAATAAAGCTAAAATGACAGTTCCTTGTACTTAAAAAATGTATTGTCCCTATTACCCTCACTCCCCCTGTAGAAAAAACCATACTCACCAGCTGGTCAGACTTAGCAGAACCCCTTAGTAGCTGTGCACCAGTAAGGATTTACCTTATAGGCCAATGTGGTTGTAAACTGTCCTCCTCAGATCCGTTTCCCTTTTCCCCCATTCCCTGTCTCCATCAGGCAGTTATTGCTACATAGTTAATTTTTGATGAGATAAAAGTGTATTTTGAGTTTTTTATGGAGAGTCCTTCACCACACTTGTAGATGCCCTAATCACCTCTTTCCCAGACAAAACTTGGCATTTAAGATTTTACAAGTCCTGATGAGCAGAGAGCTGGATGTTCTCATATTCATTTCATTCAAGGCTGTAATCACAGCCTCTCTAACTACGCGTGCCTTTCAAACTGTACGTCATGGGTCCGTGAACTAAGAGAGTTGCTTTTGTTTGAATGAGGTTGGTGTTACTTGCTTTATTCAGTAGATATTTACTGAGCCCATATTATGTGCAGAGAACTGTGACTCCCTACATATAAGAAGCTTCCCGTTGAGTAAAGAAGACAGGAGTGTAGATAGAGCACGCACGGGTGCCTAAGAATGTTTTGTAATTTTTAGAAAACTCTCAAGTGTCCTGAAAACCTTATCACCCCGTGATAAGCACATATTCAAAGTGGATGCGGATAAGGAAATGGTACCTGATGAGTAAGTGCTGGCTTTGACTTCCATGCATAGTATTTAAACAAACCCCAATGCAAGTGTATATGAGGGACCATCGCAGCCTTAAAAGTGTTCTGAGACTCATAGTAGGTAATAGTAGGTTTGTAATAGTAGGTAATCATTGCATCCCCCCAAAAGAAACATCTTAATTCAGATACAGATACCAATAAAAATAGTCTCTCTTCTGCTTTTCTTCTAAGAAGTTTGAAACTTCTCTTGTAGGAACCTTGTAAGAAATGCCAGTAAGCTTATCTCAAAAACACATGGGAAATTTGTCTTGGCCCTGTTCCAGTGTGACCAAGTTCTGCAGGGGTTACTGAAAAGTGGGTGAGCGAGGGGCAGTTACTGGATTTCGCTCCATCTGTATGGTGTGTATTTTAGAACGCCTGAATTTTTAAATATTTTAGTTCCTTTGTAAGACTCCTTTGAGCAAGTGGCTCAGCAAGGGGCAAGGAGAATGCAGACCTCTGAGTCTGGTTTCTGGCCGTCCTGCTCTTGTCTGGTGCGGCCGAGTCTCACTCTGTCCAGCCCATGGGCCCCAGAGAGTGAGGTGACCGTCCTGACGCGCTCCTTGGGCGGTCAGGTCGGGCCAGCGTGCTGTTCTGTGGAGAGGAACCCAGCGAGACAGCCCTCGCCCACAGCCCCTCTGGCCGCTGGAATTGGTGTGTGTGGACTCATACACACTGCAGGCGCGCTGGGAGAACTGCAGAGCGGCCAGGGCGCGCCGCGCGCTCGGAGGTAGCTCCTCACGGGGCCGGGCTTCCTGCCTGAAGCGGCCTTGCCGCCGCGCCCCTTCCTGAAGGCGCTGCCCTCGCTCGCTCTCCTGCTCTCACGCGCCTTTCACTCTCTGCCTAGGCTGAAGCCGACGTAGCTTCTCTGAACAGACGCATCCAGCTGGTTGAGGAAGAGTTGGATCGTGCCCAAGAGCGACTGGCAACAGCTTTGCAGAAGCTGGAGGAGGCGGAGAAAGCAGCGGACGAGAGCGAGAGGTGAGCGCGCCTCTCCCAGCCTTCCTTTCCGCACAGGCCTCTCCTCGGGCGACGGGAGGGCTTCTCTGATCTTTGGGGCTTACGAGTGTTACAGTCCCCTGCTGGGATCATTTCCTCAGTCCATCCCAGCTAGGACTCTACTGGGTTTGTTCGTTTAACGTTAGTGGGGCACCTGTGTGCCAAGCGCTGTTTTAAACCCCAAGGTTACAAAGAAGAGAAGGATCCTGTTCCTGCCCTCATAAGGCTCACTGCCCAACGAGGGAGATGGACCTTTAAATGAGACATTCTAGAGATACCTATTGGTTCTTTCAATCCTGCCGACCGTGGAGCAGTTAGGCGTTTTTTTAAAAGATAAACTTTACTTTAAAATACGGGGAGAGACTGGGCCTAGATAAACGAACCCGGGGCTATCAGTTGTCCAATAACCCAACAAATACATGGAAGAGGAAGCACAGAACAGAAATATGACCTGCGAAAGCCAATTGTTTTGGACTTAGTAACACTGATAAGACACTCATGTGTCGATACAGTCGGGTACTTGTGCGTTCTGAGCCCGCTCCCTGTAACCTGGCTGTACCTGACTTCCTAGGCCAAGATTCAGCTTTGTGGCAGTAAAGGAGAACCATGATAGACCAGCACAGCTCCATGTGTGTTCGAAGGCATTTTCTCTTATGCTTAACCGCTCAAGCTCATGTGTTTGTATTGTACAGAAGCATTCCGAGAACAGCTGCACGAGACTAGAGAGAGTTCTGCTGGAGGAATGAGAGAGTAGTGGTGGCTCAGAACACTGGGAGTGTGGATCTGTGCCGTGACCTGTGCAGGTGAACGCAGGCAGTCATTCTTTCCATTTCTCCCTCTTAGGCAGAAGTGAGTTTCTGCTCCCTGCCACCAGGGATAAAGAGTGATTTCAGTCTTGAAGATTCAAGAAGCTTTTAAGTTGAAGTGTCCAGCTCATTATTCACTGCTGCTTATTGATTCTTCCCTAACCAAGAGTTTTGGAATTCCTTAAGATGACTCATCATCTCTCACAGTGCACACATACCAGTGGTTTTGTGGCTGATTCTTCCTGAAATACACTTGTTAGTGAACCTAAAAGGCAATCTGGCAACATTAGACTTTGCAGTAAAAAGGAATTTAGAGGTCGTTTACCCCAGCCCCCTCATTTTACAGATGAGAAAACAAGGGCTCAGCAGGTGATGCGGCCTGCCCAAAGTCTCACAGTGAATTTATGGCCAAGCCAAGACTCAAATCTCAGTCTTCTAATATATACCATAATACTTCATCAAAAAATAGTGGTTTATTTATCTGCACTGCCTGCATAGATTTTGCTAAATGAATCCCATTGTAGCATGATTTATTCTATAAAACTGTAATATATCACAGAACAATGAACATTTTCCAAAACTTAACACCATGGGATCCAGGGAGCAGCATAGACATTGGTTATCACTCTGTTTCTCAACACCTCTATTATGAAAGAACTCTATTAAAGGCAAAATTCATAGTTTCTTATTTAGGGTATTGGGTGACCCATATGAAATTGCCATTTTTACAGGTCTGACATCGTCAAGTATCAGTGATTTCATATGGTTCAATCTGGTATTTATATTTGTAGCTAATGGAGTAAGAACAGCTACCTTCTTTGTAGGAAGAAGTACATGAAGACAAATTTATTTTTGTTATAACTTTGGTCCATTTTCAAGCTGAAGCTTCCCACCAGGAAAAGGAATAAAACCCATTATTTATATAGCAAGTAAAGTATGTTGGCTTTTCCTGTTTCCATGCCTCCCAGTTTCAAACAGGATCCTGACATGGTACCTTTCATTTAACATTAGATCCCTGGACAGTTCCACCAGTATCGAAAGTATGAGGTTTCATTCACAGTAAACAAAGAAGTGTATGGCTTTTTCTGCCTTCAGCTCTGGAAACTCTTGCTTCATGGTTTGGAAAATAAAAGCAGCTCTGTGCTCTATTTTGGTCTGCCAGTTACACCAGGCCTTTCAAACCAGTGCGTTGCAGTGTGGGTTTATGGAAGTCTCCTCTAAACCTTTGGTCTTCCTGCTGGTCTTCCTTTTCAGAGGCATGAAAGTCATTGAGAGTCGAGCCCAAAAGGATGAGGAGAAAATGGAAATTCAGGAGATCCAACTGAAAGAGGCCAAGCATATTGCTGAAGATGCCGACCGCAAGTATGAAGAGGTCAGATCTTGGGGCCCAAAGCCTCATGGACTACCCAGCAGCGGCCTCAGTGGGGGCCAGGGAGCAGTGCTTACAGCCTTGTGTTCTTTAGTGAAATGATCTGCTTCGTTCGTGGAAATGGGTGGTTTTGAGAAGGCAGAGTTCCTTTGTCTCCAGAAAACAGTTGTGATTTGATCCTGCTAGGGGATCCCAGGCTTTATCATGAAGCCAGTCCATATCTCTGAGAAGGACTGAAGCTTCCCCCATGACCCCCCCACCTTTGCAGCCTCCAGAACAGGACAAAAGACCTTTGGCCAGGAAGAGGGAAAGTTGGGTCTTTTGTCCCTTGTGGAAAGAGCCTCTCGTAATTGTCACCATGCAGGCTGCTGTTCCTGGTGTGATTCACCTAGCACCATCCTGTTCAGGCAACATGGAGACACAGTCCATGCACTGAAGGCCATGTAGATTCAAGAGGCCCTTTTCATTCTGTCCTCTCTTTTCAAGATGGTAGAATCCCACTGTCCAGAGAGGTTCACGGGTGAATCAGCTTCTGGTCATGTCCCCATGAGAACAACCTCCTATGATAACAAAGCTAATATGACTTGTTTTAGTTTTCCCTTAATGTATCGTGGCTATCTTGAAATGGTATTGACACTCCTTTTTTCCATCATCATCATCATCATCATTATTATTATTACAACCACCATTATTATGATTACTTCCCGGTTACCCTACTTGAAATGCTTCAGAGGATCCCTTCTTCTCCCAGGTTCTCTCCTCCACTGACTACAGAGCTGACTTCATTAGTCATCTTACCAGCTCATCTCATGTTAGCTTCTGTGGCTGTTCTGTTGTCATTGTTAACCTCCTCCACAAAGAGGAGGTTGAGGTACAGAGCTCTAAATTGATAGAGTTCTCAGGATTATTTTCCGTGTTTTTTGGCAGCCCCTACCTTTACAACATCAAATGCATCATGTCTCATCATGCTGCTATTTTTGGGATTGTAAATTTTACATCTCTCCCTCCTTCCACACTTTGGCTGGCTGCTATGTAATTATATGGACTTCACCTGGGTCAGACTTAAAATGAGACTGCCTACTCAAAACCAGCCATTCTGGGTCTTTGTGACCAGAAGCCTCTTGTCTACCCTCCTTTGGCCTTCCTGATAGAGAGTGGCTTCTCTCCAGTCCTTGGGAAAGAGGGTCATCTTATTTTGACCCTGAGAACGTGTAGGGGCTGGTGGATCCAGTACCCACCTCCATACCCGGCCCCCTTATTCAAAGCTTGCCAGCCCCATGGTGTGTGTGTGTGTGTGTGTGTTATGTTTTTTGTGCTGCAGGTGGCCCGTAAGCTGGTCATCATCGAGAGTGACCTGGAACGCGCGGAGGAGCGGGCTGAGCTCTCAGAAAGGTAAGCGGGCCTGGTGCCGGTCTGCTGTGTGTGGGGTGCTCCGGAGCAGTGACTAAACAGCATGACCTTCTGGCAGCTGCGCATTACCTGTTCCAGCGCCAGGCTCCTTCTGCGCCCGTCTGCCGTGGGCGAGCTGGCAGCATGGAACACGGAGGACTTGTGTGGGGTGTCTGTGTGAATGCGTGTGTCACTGCATGCCTTACCTGCACACTGATTTTGAGAATGGCCTTGTGCATTTCCTGTGTCCACTAACAGCCAAGTTCGACAGCTGGAAGAACAATTAAGAATAATGGATCAGACCTTGAAAGCATTAATGGCTGCAGAGGATAAGGTACTGATGGCTCATGTGTGGTTTTAGGTTTAACTGCAACCCAGACGTCTTCAGCTTCCAGTGTCTACTGGTTCGTTTGGTATAACACCACCCTCTGCTGTCTTCTCTCTGCTTTAAATGCTTTCTTTGGGTCCTTTATGCTCCTTTGTTTTTCCTTCATAAATGCTCTTTGGCACAGCCAAAAAAGAAGCCAAATTATCACACTTCAGAATTGTTGGATTTTGTCACCCTGCCTTCGTGCTGTTGCAAGGTTGGGGGTAGTGTCCTTGGCAAAATGGCGCATTTTAATATCGGACGATTTGGCTACTTTAAGGCAGCCCTTTGTTCTCTAGGACTCAGTTCTCACTTTTTCCCATCCCTCTCCTTTTTCTCTCCTCCTTCCTTGGGCTTGTCTCCCACCCTTTCTGCCTCTGATCGAAAACGTTAGCAAATGTGCCGAGCTTGAAGAAGAATTGAAAACTGTGACGAACAACTTGAAGTCACTGGAGGCTCAGGCTGAGAAGGTAGGCCAGGAGCACGGTGTGGGGGAAAGGGGTCTCGTGAGAGCTGCTCGGAAGACACGCACGCTTTCTCGTCTGAGGCCCTGCCGATGAAAGCAGTAGTCCCTTAGGCATTTTATTTAGCAAATGGCATCATTTTGAGGTGATTTCCTGGTGGTTATTGGATAACAGATTCTTTTTTTTTTCTTTAATAGAGAACATATTTTATATCGAGTATGTGAGTCGTCCATAACAATTTAATTTAAACCAAGCGCCACATGGCTGAATTATCTTGTTCTTATCCCATGTAAAACAATAGGCAAGAAAACAGAGACTGTATGGTAACGTGCCATTTGATATCAGAGGCTCTGTTACCTCCTAAGAGATCCTCAACATCTGTTGGCTGGGCTGGCACTTGCTTTGTATTGGAAGACCTGAGTGTAGAGTGAACTGTAGCTTGACATCTGGAATGCTCTTTCTAATTACAGTACTCGCAGAAGGAAGACAAATACGAGGAAGAGATCAAGGTCCTTTCTGACAAGCTGAAGGAGGTAATACTATGAGTGTTTTAGATAAAGCCAACTGGATTTTAACTGAATCCCATTTTTATGGAGCTGGTCAGGGCTTCTTCGTCTCAAAAGTATGGTGAGCCCCGTCAGGAATATTCAAAGGTGGTCTTGGAGTTCACATGCTGTGCTAGTGACTGACTGACAGGCCATTCCAGACCCATTTTACGGGTGCTGTGCTTGATTTTTATTATCTAGTTTTCCCTGTATTTGTAGGTACTAGCATTGTAAAACTTCCCAATTTTGACTAAAATAAATGGAATTATTACAGGCCGAGACTCGGGCTGAGTTTGCGGAGAGGTCAGTAACTAAATTGGAGAAAAGCATTGATGACTTAGAAGGTAAGATCTTAAGTTTTGTTTTTAATTTAGTCCTTGTGGTTGAACACTGACCTTGCAAAGCAGTTTTCCAATCCAAGTGTATCCTCCTTGATACACTTCTTTGCTCTTGCACATTCTTCCTGGCTGCCCTTTGGGGTTTTCATTCTGTGGTTCTTCAACTCTTGGACCTGAGTCCTCTGCTCACCAGATGACTGCTAGCCACCCGACGAGGCCCGTCTGTGTAATGGCAGATGCCATCCAGCTTGACTTCACACTCTGGAGAAGTGTGGCAGGTTTATTTGTCATTGAGGGTGAGGTGGTTGTCGGTGAGAGCAACTAGCGAATTTTCTGCTTAGTGATACCTCCTAATTGTCAGTGGCATGGATTTGTTTTTAGACACAACTCGTCTTCCAAGTAAGAATCCAACGTAAGGGTTGGGTTTAAGTCCTTCATATCTTGGCAAATGCTCCACATTCTGAAAGGGGTGTGGGGATAAGAGGACATTGGTTTTTGAGATTACACGGAAGCCTTTCTCCTCCCCTAAAGTATGTAGGTTTTGTTTTAGTAACACCCACCTTTGTCTCACAGAAACCCTAAATGTTGAACTCTGAGGCCTGTAAAGGGTCAGCTATGAAGAAGGATAGAAAGGGAAATACTTAAAGCAGACAAGAAAGGCAGAAAGAAGGGGCGGAGGTGCCAGGCGTTGGTGCCGATGATGGCCAAGCTGTAGGGAGGAGAGGGTGGCAGATGCTTGTAAAACAATGTGCCGAAGTGCGGCAGAGAATGAACCCTCCATCATTACAGAGACTAGATTGCAGACTTCGCCCAGCACCACCCTAAACGTGTGGCTCCCCTCGCTTCTCAAGCCCCCTGACCGCGAGCAGGGTAGCTTAGTGAGAAGAGCTCCAGGAGCAGCTTACAGGGTGCTCAGAAACCGATATCCCAGGAGTCTGGCTTGGTCGGGAAGTCCGTGGTTGGAAGGTGGAGCCAGATCGGGATGACAGACCAGAGTCACAAATCGTTCTTCCAAAACAGTGCCCTTGGGTATTTTCCCCACTGTTGATAGTGGAGGTGACTGACTGCTCCAGCACCGTGAAAAGAGAGCTGTAGAGAGGAGAGCTGTTCTATCAGCTACCCAGCAGACAGCCTTCCGTGGTTTCATTTAGGGTTTAACATGGTTTACTGCTATACCAACCATATTTGTGATGATTTTCGTATTGGGTCTTCCTTGTTTTATTTTCTAATGGCTTTTGTTCTTTTTGTTTTTGTTTCGATTCGTTTAAAAACAAAACGCACGCCTCCTGCATTGGCCACCTGCTGCGATCCCACTTCCTTCATGCACTGCCCCTTTCTTGCTGCTGTGTCGGGATGGCGTCTGCGCCACCCCCGCTCACCCTTCATCTCTTGATCACTCTCCATGCCCTTGCACCTCTGCCTTCCACTTCCCGGTCATAGACGAGCTGTACGCTCAGAAACTGAAGTACAAAGCCATCAGCGAGGAGCTGGACCACGCTCTCAACGATATGACTTCCATGTAAATGTTCATGCACCCTGCCTGCTCACATCCGTGCCCTCACGCTAATACGATAAACTCACCACTGCTCCTCCTGTACTTCCAGAAACTCCATCTTCACACCTTCTCTTTACTCTCTTTGCATCACCTAGAATAGTTTGTTTTTGTTCACATTCTACTAATATAAAAGCCAAGCAGATTAAGTCTATCTATACAAATCATTTTCCTTTCAGAATCTGTTTCTTTCACAATCTCTGAGCTAGATTGTTCCCACCAGGCAGTGAACTGAAATGTGAAGGACTGGAGAGCTACCGTTTTAGGAAATTAAACTAGCCTCAAGTAAAATTCAAAGGCCGTGCAGTCGTGCAGGAACTTCCCCAGAGATATCAAAAAAAAAAAAAAAAATTGGTATCCTGAGATTCAGTTAAATACAATACGATCATTTTTGTAATGGAAATATAAATTTAAGGACCCCTACAGCGTCCAGTTATTGATGCTCTGAGAGGAAGTTGACCTGGTACAGCCTGAGGACTGGTGCTGTGAGAGATCATCTCTTCCTCGCTTTTAAGAATTCTGGAGAGAAATGGTTCATCTGCTCAATACCAGAGCCTTTAGATTAAAGGACTTGAAATATTCGCAATGAACACCACAGCTGGTGTCAAAGAATTGGGATATAAAACCCCGATGGCCCAGTATGAGTTCGGGAGTTAATGGCCCACCTTCAGTCGTGTGAGGCAGTGAGAGTTGGAGTAGACCCCTTGTTCTCTTGAGAACTTTGAGCAAACACAACTAATCCGCATATTGCTAACCAAACCTAAGCATCACACTCCTGCCTCTTTAAAGTCTAACCTGGAGCTTTCCACCGAGCGTTCCCTTCATTCTAATAATGTGGCACTGAATTCCATATAAGCTGGAAATTTCCAGATCCACCCATGCAGGAAGATGGTAGCCTGAAGGGTGTGACTTGTGCCTGCTGCCTCACAGGTTATAGAAACTCCACATGACCATGAGAGACACTGATGTCCCCATGGAAAGTTGAGAGAATTCCATCCTCTCTTCCCTCGTTTGTAAATGTGGGCGTGAGTCAGAACTTGTCAGGTCTTTTCCAATATGCTAACGTGTGGTGATGCTATAGGAAAACTCGTAGCATCGCGTACGATTCACTGTCCTGAAAGGTGGGTTAGCGTGAAGTCTGTTTTTCAACGCTATTCCTGGGTCTCCTTGGCAGTGGACCCTCAGCCCGAGGGCCGTGTGCTGGCCGTGGGTCCCAACACGGGGGGCGAGGATGGACATCCCTGTGCAGGGGTGGCTGGCAGCGGGTTTTGCATGTGTGCTTCTGGCCTGTGTGTCCAGTGCTGCTCTCCTCTCGTAGTTTGGTTTTCCTTTTTTCCATTGTGCCACTTTGTGTTCTTTTTCTCCCACCTTTTCTCCTCATGCAGATAAGTTTCTTTGCTTCACTTCTCCCGAGACCCCTTCATCAAGCTGGCTGTCCCACCTCTCTGAGCTCTGCAGTCTGTCTCTTCTCCAGCTGGCCTGGCTCCTTCCTTTAGCCTCCTGCCTCAGGGCCAGGCACACTGCTTTCCATTGTACAGAAGCTCCTCATTTCAGTGTCAAATAAACACTGTGCAAGCGGTTTCTGTTTGCTATTCTTTTTACTTCTTATTTATTGACATTTTTCATTTCAACGCTGAATAAAACTACAAATCTACTTCACGGATATGGGGGTTAGTTTTTGGCTGCTACCTTTTCTTTTCCCCCAGGCTCTACATTAATATTGAATGTTTCCAAAGCAGTAGTTCCTTATGGAACTTTTAAAAAATACTCATGCATGGATCCGTCTCAGAGTTTGAAAGGTTAGAATGAAAGGTTAGAATGAGGCCTGGGCCTGGGGGGGCGGGGGGCTTGTTTTGTGTTTTTGAGGGGTGATGGTTCTGAGACGTGGTCCTCATTGGGAACGTCCGCGCAGGGGACGTTGCTTGCTGGAGGGAGATGAGCCTCGAGCAGTGTCTCCCTCTGCCAGAGGTTTGGTGTGGGATGTGGTGAGCCCCCCGTGAGGATGCTGAGGTGGCCCTGCTTGCGGGGACGTGGCTAACTAGCGGCCCGCACTGCCAGGAATTCACATACCGGGATCGCGAAGAAGAACTCGTACCCAAACAGTGGTAGTAGAGGTTATTGTCGATCACCCTTTTACAGCCTGAAGAACAGTTAGAGCTTTAAAACTATGGTCATTACTCAGCCTCCTTCATTTTGATCATGAAATGACACCTTAATTTTCTTTTTTTTTCTTCTTTTTAAGATTTTATTTATTTATTTGAGAGAGAGCAAGAGCACGAGCTCGGGGTGAGGGGCGAAGGGAGAAGCAGGCTCCCTGATGAGTAGGGAGCCCAACTCAGGACTCGATCCCAGGACCCTGGGATTATGACCCAAGCCGAAGGCAGACGCTTAACTGACTAAGCCACCCAGGCGCCCCTTGTTTTCCAAATATGATAACATATAAGTCAGGGTTCATTTTTGTGCTCTTAAGGACATCACATATTTTTAGGAGGGTTTGTATGGACATAATCTTTGTGATAATAGCTGGTTTTTTTTTCTTCATTTGTAGACATTTTTAAAGTATAGTCATTAGACTTGATTCTCTTTTTCTAAAAGCATAGTTAAAAATTGTTCAGAATACAGTTTTATTTTATTTAGGATTTACTAGTTCAAAAACAGCTAAGTGATTTTCAAAGAGAAACGCATTGCAAAATTAGAACTTTATTTTGTTTTTTTTTAAGATTTTATTTATTTATTTGACAGAGATAGAGACAGCCAGTGAGAGAGGGAACACAAGCAGGGGGACTGGGAGAGGAAGAAGCAGGCTCATAGCAGAGGAGCCTGATGTGGGGCTCGATCCCATCACGCCGGGATCACACCCTGAGCTGAAGGCAGACGCTTAACCGCTGTGCCACCCAGGCGCCCCAAAATTAGAACTTTAAAATGATGTGGACTTTTGTTTCTTAATTCCCAACATTTCTGCATCCTCAGCAGCCTGGCTGTATTTCTCCTGTGTTTTAAATGTGGGTGATTTTCATCTGTTTTTGTTAGCCTGAAAGGGTTGATAGATACCACTATACTGAAATAAATTTAGACAAACTGAAAATAATGTCAATCACTCTACAAAGACTTCAGAGCAGAAAAAAAATACTCTTTTTAAGAGGACGATAAAGTATTTTAATAGCGACATAGTAGGTTATAAAATTTAGTATCTGGAGTCTCTCTCTCCCTTGAGAGTGTAGACTTCTATAATTTCATGGATTTTTTTTTCCCCTAAGGGTCGTTGGGTCTACTTTTGACTATGATCCCTGCCTTTTTTTTTTTTTTTTTTAAACTCCTAGTGATAGAAGTGGGCCCTTCTCGGAGTGACCCTGCTTCCTGCTGTAGACCAAATGAGGAGTCTGAAAGGACTGCAGTTAGTCCTGTAGGCCTTTTTTTTTTTTTTTTTTTTTTTTTTTGGAAACCCTTCCAGAGACTTTCACACTTTCCATAAGTACGTTTTCGGAAAGGCAAATCTAGAATAGCCCAAGAAGGTGTGGGTTCACAGGGGGATAAGTAGCACTTGATTGTGTCCAGAACTTGTCGGGGCCCAGGTTTCTAGTTCAGAGGGCCAGACCGTAGCTGCTGGTGCTGCAAGAACCTGGTAGGACCAAACAGAAAGCATTGCTGAGTCTGAGCACCAGAGGTTCCAGACATCTGGGAGGTAGGACAGGAGGGGAAAACCCTTCCAAATGTATAACTGTTTCTGATCCCTGCCCTCAGGCCACCCAGGCAAACCAGCTCCAGGGCAGCCAAAGTGGAGCCGGTCCAGAGAGGGGTGTGGTAGGGACAGCTGTCATGTAAGCTGAGTTCACATTGACTGTCTGGGTTCTCTAGGGTTTCTCTAAAGTTCTTTCATTCCAATTTGGAATGAAAGCTGAGACATCCTGCCTGCCCAAGCAGTCACCCCACCTGCACTAGTGTGTGCGTGCTGGTGGGGTTTAGATTTGCAACCGCAGAGCCACATCCCTTACACAAGACACTGGAAGGCAGTGGAGAAGTGAAGAGATGAGCCAGGAATGTTCTTTGCTCCTGGTGAGCGGGCCATCTTGCTGGAAGGTCGAGGAGCGAAGCGTGTCTGAACTCATAGAGGGTGTACGTTTGGAGCAACATGGAGACCGTGACATTTGACTCGGGTGTTGAATATCCAGAGAATGGATGAGCAGAGAGAAACAAGGTAGCAGATACTTGAGGCTAGAAAGCTTAGTGCATGTGGCATCTTCCCCCATCTCCTACCACTTAGGAGAGAAAGCTGAAGTAAGAACTGATTGATTTTCCGACACACCTGGGGGCCAGAGGATGGATGGTTGCATTCTCCCCAGGGCTAGGATTGTCAGCTTTTCAGGATCAGTAAGTAGAATTTCTGGGTCCAGGTTGTCACTGTCATTCAAAACACTTGTATATCCTCCAGCATTTCATGGTAAGTGCCAGGTTCTTGTCATTTTGGTGGCATCCCCTGGACCATCAGATGCAGCCTGACACACCTGTGGTTGGCCTCCCTGCCACGTGAGCAGATTATATGCCCTGTTGTACAATTGACGTTGCACTGCTCTCCCTGTGGGTGTTGGAGATTCTGTTCATTTTGTACGCCTCCATCTCGCACCACACATGAATGCCAGTCTCTTCAAGAAGTAAGCAAGTGAATTTTAAGTCGGTTTCGCGTGGAGATGAGTGCTTGTTGGTTTTGCTGTTAGCGTAGGGTAGCACCCTGTATGGTGGTGACCGGGGGAGGGACAGGGAGCTTAGTTCTGCATTTCAAAAACTGTGAATGCAGCAGCCACTGGGGGCCCCTCTTGGTACTTCCTGAAAGGGAAGCCAGCCCCAGAAATGCAGGTGAAAGGGGTTCTGGGAAAAGGTGGGCAAAATGGGCAGGTTACGGTTTCACTGAGGTCTCCACCATGACGCTCTGTCTCGGTTTCTCGGGCTGTTGCCAGAGACCGCATGTGGCCCGTTCACACGTTTTAGTAAGGTGCAAGAGAAATGTCTCCCCTCTCTCTCCCCCTCGCCCCGTCACTCCCTTTCCCTCCCCGGCCACTGAGAGAAATCCTGGCTCCTTCTAAGTCTGCCAGGCCTTTACCGCCCACCCTTCCCGGGCACGGGACAGATGACCACCAGGGAAGGGTGAGCTACTTGGCAGGTGACCCGAGGTATCTCTGTGCTGTCTGTTAACTCCTTTCCCAAGTCTGGCTAACCTCTCTTCCTTCTGCCTCCTCTCTTCTGCTAACCTGCTCGCTGACCTGTACAGATCAACTCTACCAGCAACTTGAGCAAAACCGCCGCCTAACTAACCAACTAAAGCTGGCCCTGAATGAGGATTAAACTTAAGTGGGAAAGAGCTTGGGCTGAATTCTAGGAATGGAGCCCATGGGCAGGAAATCTAAGACTGCCATACCTTCAACTAATAGGGCTGACAACACTTGCTTTGTGCAGAATTGTACGTGGAAGGAATAAGCTAAAAAGCTTGCTTCACCTGCATTTTCCTCCTATATCTGGAATAATTAAGTTCTCTTTAAACCCCAAAACCACTTTTATGGTAAAATTACATATATATATATATGAATTAAATATTTATAACAGTTCAGTAATCGCAGGTCCTCTTGTTTGATACCTAATGAGGACCAAAAGTTGTTTTCTATTTCCTGCAGAGAACTGAGTCCTGCTTTAAGTTAGAAAGCCAAAGCAGAGGAGTAACTATACACATATATGTATTATATATTGCATCCTATATATAATATATATATACACACAGCTATTGCATATTGGTATTCCTAACTTCTTAGTATCTGGTATAGTGTTTGATTAAATGTACCTATGCTTGAGCAAAATAGCTTTTGAAAACAGGAGCTCATGTCAGAAGTCCCTGATTGTCTGAAAGGTATGCTTTTATTCTGTCTAACGGTGTTGTGGAATCTGGTGAGAATGTCATGCTAATAATAAATAGAACACTGTAAGAGTAGTAAGAGAATGTCCTACTGAAGTGTGCATGAAATATGTTGATATTCATTTTTTTAATGAGCAACAGAAATAAATCATTTTAAACGTTGTCAGAAAGCCTACTTACGTCATCTTTGTCTTCTGTGAGATTGTGTTACAGCACAGCTCAGACCCTTAACTGCCTGTAACTCAGCAATGTCTGCTGTATTAACTTCAGTGCTGCAAGCACCCCTCCCTGTCCCCACGGCGTACGGCCGTGGACCTTCGCCAAGTCCCATCTGCGCTCTGTTCTGCGTGGACCTTGGTGAAGGTCCACCTGACCGCTCTGTGAGAACCTGCCGTGCCTGTAGTTCTTTGGGTCAAAGACGTCTTCCCCTTTGTAGGTCCTTGTCTGGAAGTGAGTAATACCTTACCAGCATGCCTTGTCCTAATCATCTCCTCTTTGTTTGTGACTGATGTTTGCCTGCCTAAATGTACAAACCGCCACTGTGTCCAAAGTGCAGCTATTCATGACTCCATTTTCTAATCCCACCACAGAGAAAGTGGCTCATGCCAAAGAAGAAAACCTTAGTATGCATCAGATGCTGGATCAGACTTTACTGGAGTTAAACAACATGTGAAAACCTCCTTAGCTGCGACCACATTCTTTCATGTTGTTTTGTTGTTTTGTTTTGTTTTGTTTTGTTTTGAAACACCATGCTTACCATGAAACCCCTTAAACGCATTTTTATTTACTTTTACACTGTCACAGAAAACATCCACAGAATACAAGCTAGATCAGGGGTTGGGGAAAACACACACACACACAAAGGCGAGCCCGTGGCAGGGCCGTCATGACTTAAATGTGCCATTTCCCAGGTTGACGTTGCCACACCTCATAGAGTTTTGCAACACAGTGTACTCAGCCAGTCCAGGAGTCCTCACTAAAGCAGAAAGATTTCCACTCAAAGTGCCAACGATGTGTTCAACAGGCAGATTCATGTTGAAAACGCAATCAGGTATGGATTGGTGCTACTTTAAACGAAAAGTCCCACTGTGGTCTTTTCGTCAATATTGTACAATTTAGAATTCTGTCCAACACTAATTTATTTTGTCTTGAGTTCTACGAGATGAGACTGTGGGGCCTGTATGCCTGAATTCACTAAAGCCAAGGGTTTGTAAGGCACGCTGCTCTTGTTAAGACTTCTATCTCCTTCTCATTGGCACACTTGCGGCTCATTACAACTTGTAGGATAGCATTTGATGTGGATTTCCACTCTCCATTTCTCCATGTTAAAGGAAAGATTTAGGCACTACGTACAATTGGTAAAAAACCATTTTCTCCAGAGTTATAACTACCTGTAAACATTGTATAATGGAATAAAACGCACATTGTAGGACATTTTCTACATTTGGTGGTCCTGTCATTTGTGTTTTTACTTTGTGACCTTGAGGTGGTCTGGCTGACCACCCTTCCCTCATGAATGGTTTCTTGGTATCCCAAAGATCCCGGGGGAGACGGTTCTGTGTGTGCCCCCCCCGCCCCCGCCCCAGCATTGCAGGCAGCATTCCTTTGGTCTGTTACAGTTATAGCCCCACAGGAAATGCCTTTTCCAAGAGCCTTTCCCCGTGTTACAGGTATATATCTGCACACCCCTAAGAGCGTTGGCAGTGCTTGTGCTGTTTGGGGGATTTTCCCTCAAGTCTTAGCTGAGTCTTCAGTGGTGACGCAGATCGTGAGTGAACGCACCACGCAAGCGCTCGTCCCCCAGCTGGGTGACTCTGCTTACAAGTATTGCTCTGAAGGGTCTTCGTGATTTTCTGCTTTCTCACTTCTGCCAAGTTCTAAATTCCAGCACATCTTCTTTTTCTCGGACTTGGAAACTGAAAATATCACCCGTCACTCTTGAAGACTTCAAGCAAATGAAAGTAGATTACCAACAGTGTAGTTGGCCAAACTTGTGCTGCAGGGCAGAAAAGGATGTTCTTTTGAAAAGCGGACGTGGTAGAATGGAAATAAATGAGAACTCATTTGGGTGACAGATAATGTTTTCATTGAAAAGTATTCAATATATCTGTAGCTATTCTTCAAGCCCTTTGATCAGGTATTTTCTCTCCACAGAGAGGAAGGACGTGTAAGGCAAAGAACCCAAAAAGAAGCCTGGAGGCCAGGCTTCGGGTTCCCACTTCTAAAAAACTGTCCCCTTGCTCAAGGCAAAGAAACGCTCTGGGTCTCCCCTCATCTTCACCATCCCTAGTCTCCCTGCTGCCCGTCCTCAGCTAGACCACGAATGCCTCTCTGCCTCACTAGTCACAGAGGCCTTTCCTGAACCCAGCACCCTTTCACTTTGGGGGCCAGGTCTGGCTTCACCTTTACTAGCTGCCTAGCCGGTCAAGTCCCTAAATCTGAGATTCTTCATCTATGAAATGGGAACAAGATTAGCACGTAGCTCCCAGCGTCCTGCCATGGGACTGGAACGTATCACCCGTGTCATAAAGTGCACAGCGCCTGGAACATGCTTGATAACCCTCAGCTGCTTCTGTCCTCATGGCACGTGTGCTCTGAGACCCCCACGGAGGGGATTTCGTACCTGACTTGGTAAAGCTGGGACAGCACGAACCCCGTCCCACGTGACGATGGTCATTACTACTGTTCTCAGACACCATGTGCCAGGACCCGTCATAAGTGCCTCACAGGTGTTCTTTAGCTTCCCGTCGGTTCCCGTCGTATTAACACAGAGACCGAGGCTCAGTGTGTGAAACTGCTCACAGTCCACGGCTCCCAGGGAGTGGGGTCGGGCTTCAGTTTCGGGCCCGTGCGACTCTGAAGACCTGTGCGGGTCACTTGTTTTAGATGTCGTGCAGGAGAAAAGCCACTGCTGGACTTAGCTAGAAACAGATGACGCCGCAAACAGTCTGGGGAGGAGACAGGGCAGATGTAGGCGGAGTCTGCTTCCGGGTTGTCGTGGCCACTACTGAGTGGTTTACCCCTAACTTCCTTGGTTCCAGGGGTCTGGTGAAATCCCGAATTAACGAAGCATCACTCCAGTACCAAGAATTCTTCCCTGATCTTTCTGATAGACAGGAGGGGAACACCCTGTCTCCACATGGCACCCACCTTGGGTCTGTTCCAATGTGATAATCTCTGAACATGCTGCCTCTGTGAGGTCAGGAGGAAGATAAGGGCTCTTCCAGTGGGAGCACCAAGGCTGGAAGCTGATACGGTCACCATTCAGAAAACCATGAAGTACAGAGAAATAGTTCAAGATTCATACCCTAAATTCCATGGGCAGGCCCAGCTTTCAGGATGAGCAGCTGAAGAAGTTGCCATGTTCAGGGTAAAACCCTGTGGCTCTCCACAGAGAAAGGGTACAAGTAAGAAATCAGCATCTCCCCAAAATGTTTAAATTTATGAAAAGAGTTCCATAATCCTGTTGCTGAGGGGAAAAAAGCACTTTCTGGACATAGTCTTAACTTCTTGAGATTGGCATTGAAGAGAACAATTCCCCTCCTTATTGCTCGTGGAGAGGTCATTAGCAGAAAGAAAATCTAATTTTTTTGTATGCTGGTATGTATCCTCCAGAATTTAATACTTTTGGCTCGTTTTTTTTTCCTCGGGGGTTGGGGGAAACCTGTCTTCTTACGTGAACAAATATTTGAGTGTATGTTAACCATTTTTTTCAACTTGTCAACACTATTTGTAGATGTGATTTTGTTTTAAAATCTGCAGTCAAATGTACATACAGAAGGGGAAAAAATCTGAATTCTCCAATCGAAACAAGAAGCTCTGGGGTGCTCAGGGAGCCATCATTTCCAGAATTGGAGACAGGGCTTTGGGAAAAAATTAGAAATGTCAGACAGCGCAAGAAGTGTTCCTTCCATTATATATACTTTCTGACGTTGAGGGTGTTCAGAGCTACATTCCTCCAACAGGTGTCATAAATTTTGTGTGTCAAAGAATGAATGAAGCTATGTTGAGGGATCACTAATATGAATGCAACTTTTGCCAAGTTTTTGACAAATGGGCCTCAACCTAGAGGATAAGACTGGTTCCTGCTGCCTGTGAGAGTTTTATTTCTGTTTCCAAGGCCATGGAGAGCAAAGAGTCAAGGCCTTATCAGGGCCTGCCAAGGCTGATGCCCTCACCGAAATGCTGATTCAGAGCCCAGCTGCAAGGAGGCTTATAATCAAGGCCTAGTGAGGTTCGATTGCTTGCTCAAGGTCATTCAGCTAGTGGAGTTCAGCTCTCCTGCAGGGCCCGGAAAGGAGAGGGGCACGCTCTGAAACCTGCCTCACCACTCACTGTGCGACCTCGGTTCATTGTACCATTTTGAGCAGCAGTTTCTTCAGCCTTGAGGGACAGGGTTCGCCTCTTCACATGTTCTGCACGTCTCACAAGCCCGGGAATTAAAGGAAGCGGTGTGTGCTGATGCTCCCACTACCTCCAGTCCCTTTTCTGCTCCTCAGCCTGAGCCTTCCCCACTCTCTTCCTTGGGGCTCCTCAGGGAAACTGAAAGTAACTCTGTTTCTTTTGAAGTGAAAAGTCTCCAGGACCACGCCCCTGGAGGCCGTCTGTCCATGTCCTCTGGGCCACATGTAAAAGCCATTCAGAATATGCATAGTCGTAGATGGGACAAATGGCCCAGACACGAAGGCTCAAGTAACCATTCCGGAGTCGTTACCAACGGTGCACAGAAGGTAATGAATGTCTCAAAGTAATAGATTCAAATTCCTTTTCTAAGCAAAACACTGGCCTTTGAAAATAAGTTTCTGTTGCTGGGTTCTCAAACTGCATTTGGACATGCTAGAGAGTGAAGCGGACAGTAGGAAAACACGAATACTGCACAGAGGCCCTGAAGCAGATGTGAAGGAAGGCAGGCAGCCCCGGTTCATTCCTGAGCAGCACCTGGGCAGGGCCACTGCCGAATCCACGTCTCCAGAGGAAAGCTAGTGATGGCAAAGCAAGCCCTTCGTGTGTGTGGCTCAGGATTGTTGTCTCCCAAGGGGCCTCCTGGGCCTGGCTGGGCCAAGGCTCCTCTGGGAGGATGCTGTACTGGGGGGGGGGGGAATGGGGAAGCACACCTCATGATAGGGAGCTCCGATCTGTTTTCAACTCCGGAATTCTTGTTCCTTAGACTCACAGGTGGATAGTAAATGCCCAGGTACACACGGTGGGATGGTCCAGCCCCATGGCCTTCCAATGAGCTAGGCTTTGATGGGCTGACCACATGCTGCCTCAGCACTCCCCCCCCACTCTGTCCCAAGGCCACTTCCTCTATGAAGACCATTTTTCACACAATTTGCCAGATAGCTATTTGAATCATGCTGTGGTCAAGGAACCGTTGTCTGAAGCAAGCCCTGTCACTATCCCAAAAGGCTTTAGTACTGGTGCTAAAAGCCCAGCGAGTGTATTTAGTATGAGCCAGCCCCCAGGCAACAGGGTTTTTCATTTTTGCTCTTAAGGAGCTGCTCCATACTACATCTCAGAACCCAGACAGGAAGTGATGAATTACTGATTTATTCAGCTTGAGGACTGCCATTCCCATGATTTGTCCTCCTCCTGTGTTCTCATAGAGTACTCCTTCCCAGAATACTCCAGGATTGTCTGCCTCAGACCTTCCCAAGAATTTGAAAAGGAACAAGTCAGAATAACTTGTCTAGGAATAGGATTTAATAAAGAAAATGTGCCTCAGTGAAGTGTTTCTAGACTCAAATCCTGGCAAACCCGGTCACATCTCTTCAGTTACTAATCCCATAATTGAAAGCTCCTGTCTGTTTCTGGCTTGTGATCTCCCCTCGACAGCGACCATTTTTTACTACTCTAAACTCTTGTTCTGCTCACTTTCTCTTAAACACAGAAAGGACTTCCATAACGTCTTCTAGTAACTAGAGAATAGATGGGATTAAGATTATACATGATTTGGCCTATGGGACTAAGAAATCCACTTGCACTTAAGAAACCTGCACATCATTTTAGGAACTGTAGTTTGGGGGTTGTAGGACAATATAGAAAGAGCAGAAAATAGACGTCTTGCCGTCATACTCTATAGAAGAAGCAATGCACACACGTTTAAAAATAACAGGATGTGATTACAGGGCAAATGGAGAGTAAATGTTATAGGAGTATGTTGAAAACAGGCATTATGCCTCCTTCCCAGAAGATTGTTAACCATCTAAAACCAGCGAAGAGACCCTCCTGGGCCTGCTGGATCGTTTTCTTAGAAGGACTCTCGTCACGGGCAGTTCACGACTCACCTGACCTCTCAAACCTTAGAAACAAGACTTGCGTTCGTTTACAGATGCCTTGGTTTTGCTCTTTACTCAGGCCACCAAGCATTTTGTTCTTCACCGTAGTTTTCTTCTACCAGACTTTAACCGAAAAGTTCTCCCTTCTTACCCACCTTCCCAGTCTTCATTTTATGCTGTTTAACTATTTTAAATTAATCTTTGGTGTTGGTCTTACCATACCTTTGCTTTTATCCTAGAGCATCTCTCAATCTTTAGAGCAAACAGTGGAGTATAAATAAATACATAGACTCTTAGAGACTATAAACAGCATTCTATGCCAGTAGGGAAATTTGCAGGGATTCCTGGAAAAGCAAATGGACACGAGATGCCATGAACACTCCCTTCGTCCGTGGAAAGATTCCCCAGCACTCTTTCTTGTAGCCCTTAGAGAACACAGTGGGCTGATCTACTGGTCTTGAACCTTCAGACTTTAACCTTACTAATAGGTTAGGGGCTCTGGGCATCTGCAGATAATTCATTTTCCAGCTTTCATGGAAAGATGAAAAGTGAGGTGGTGTGTGAGAGAACATTGAGTTTCGCTAGTGTATTTATAGGAACCCGCTGGGGGTCCGGAGTGCTTTTGCTTTTCTAGTTTTGGTTCCTATGCAAAAAGATAAGTGCTAGGGATTAATATGGCGGAATTAAATGTGGGTGACTCTAACCCAAAGAATTAATCCTAATTTCTATAACAGCGATGGATGTAGTTAATATGTAGTTAAAGGAATATGTAAATTTCATGCAGGAATTGGCAAGTTCAAGTGAAAAGCTCTGCCGTATTTGGATACAAGGTTGCAAGCTAAATAAGCCAGGCACACCCCACCATAGAATTGTATACACTTTGAGTGTTTCATTTGTCACATATTGTTATGAGAAATTAGTAAATTATGAGAAAATTAGTAAAGGAAAAGTCATTCATAGTCTCACCACCACTTTTAAAAATAGTTATTTTTCATATGTTTTGCCTATGTGTATATTTAGGGCTTTTTATTCAAAACTTCATATATTTTATCCAAAAATGTTTGCATAGGTATCTATTTCGTATGGTGCTACCCTAGCCTTCGTGGTATTATTATGTGCAATTCCATCTGGTTAATGTGCCATAATTGGTTATTCTATTTTTGATCATTTGGAATGTTTCTGATTTTTTTTTTCTTTCCTAACTAGAACTGATAAGAAATTCATTATAATTTTGGATATTTCTTGACTGATGGGACATGAAAACATACACCTACAAGGGAGAAAAAAAAAAAAAAGCTGTTTCTTTTTAAGCACAGGCATACCCTAACTATAATGCTGTAGCCAGGACTAGACAGCCCATTTGGGTTCCAAGCTTTGAGTTCTTAAAAAAGAAACAAAACAAACACTTCCCAAACTGGTTGAAACAGAGAATTTTAAGAAATCTAGCGCCACATGTGATCTCAGTTTCTCCCCAATCTCCTCCTGCCAACAAAAACACGGAAACTTGAACTTTGAGCACTGCTCTCACAGGAGTTACCCTGCTCTTTCCTATACCCCATGTCGAGACCCAGAACGGATAAAAGTGAACAACGGGTGTGTGGACTCAGAGGCGCCGTCCGGGGCCATTCTTGCTTCAGGCTTAGGAAGGCCCTTCCTTATTGATAACGGACAGTGTCGGAGGGTAGCAGCTCCAGCTGCATTACAGAGGACGCAGCCTAGGACAGTGGTTACACTCCCAGGCTTGGACGTTAGAGCAGAACTGGAAGGCCACCTTTGGTTGTGTGACGTTGAGTAAGCTACTTAACTTTTCCGTCTGCAAAATGGAGGTGATGTTAATAGTAGCTGCACTAAGGTCATGACTAAAGAAGATAATGTGTGTCAAGTTGTGCCTGATACAGTGCCTGATACAAAAACTTCGTGAGGGACAAGTTCTTTTGTTGCATTATCGTCCCTGAAACACACCGGAGTCTCGTGTCCTTGCAATTAGCCCCTGTAGCCACTCTCCCCAGGCTTCAAAGGAAAGGCTGCCCCTGTCCCTTCCATACTCACCTGTGAGGCTGCCTCTGATGCCCGTCAGGACGGTTCAGGGCCAGAAAGTTCAATGAGTTCTTCCCCCTGAAGTCACAAGGAGGCAAGGCTTCGTGGCCCTTCAGGACTCAAATCCAGTGTTGGGAAACAGAACAGCCCCTCTCCAGTGGGGAGGGGAGGGGCCTGAGTAGACCCTCAGTGACCAAGGGATCGACCAACCATCACCAGCTCTTGGAGTCACGTCTTCCGTGGCATCCAGAAGAGAGCACCCAGGTCCTGCGTCTCCACCAGAGCAAGATGGGGGTTTGCCTCCGGGGTCTGGTTTCCTGGGGACTTCTCAATAACACTCTGAAAACCCAGCTCACCTGGTTGTTGATCTTACTCTCAGACACTAGAAGGTTACTTAGGGCACTTGAAAGTTTTCTTCAGACGATAAAATACCTTCATCCTCTGGTGAAATCCTTCACATCTGAGGTCCTGCTTCCTGGTTTCCTCTGTTTGGATGCAGTTCCTGCCTTCTGTATCTTTAGCCTTGAAAGAAGGGTTGGCAGGAGGAAGCAGGCTGTTCTTGTTAGGAGTGGATCCTAGATATGTGGGAGGAGGCAGGAGCCCAAGCTTCTTAGCTGTGGCTTTTGTCTAGAGAGGTGTGGGGTGTGGGGCAGGGTGCAGGGACCCAGCCAGCACCAGGAACTAAAGCCAAGCACCTGCTCTGTGCTTCTGGGTCAGGTTGGCCTGGTTATCTGACACTAGGGAACATCTTTCCTTTCACACCCTATTGTCTGGGGCTCAGTTACATTCTTGACTCAGAGCCCAGGAATGGGGAGAGCAAGCACTCCAGAAATCCTTAGAGCAGTGACTCACTTAGGTTTGTAGCCTCCCCACCTCCCTAACAATGAGGCATGCAACTGGTCTTCCAAGTCGAGGAAGCACCACCTCCAGATAGCTGGGCGAGCATCTCTTGGCCTCAGCGCTGGTGTTAAGATGGGTCCTACAAGGATGGGTCCTGAGTGCATCAGCAAAAGAAGAACACCCAAAAGAAAAAGGAGATAGAATTTAATATTTTATATTTCCCCCCAAAAAAGCACTGATGAATTCTTCATTACAAAAATCTGAACGTCCTTGGTCTATTTCCACTTAGTCTACAGTGATATTTTATTTCGAATTATAAATGTGTAAATGGTGTCATAAGCGGACTGCATATCCCACGAAGAGGAGCTGGGTTCCTCTGCAACCTTCTCACTGTGTCCTTGACTCTCCCAAGGACTCCATCCCACCTTCCCCCAGCACACGCTCACACACGCCCACACCCAGAGCCATCGTCACTGCCACCACCACTACCCACACAGGACAAACGCCAACCACAGTTACATCTTACATGTTATGTTTCATGGGTTTTTGTGAGTCTGCAACACTGACAAAACCTGGTTCTATCCCTGATTCTTCCCAGCTAACAACGGGGAAACTTGAGGCAAGTTGCTTGGCCTCTCTGAATTTCAGTTTCTTCCTCTTCTGTGAAAGCCTATCCTTTATGATTATGTTAAAGAATAAAAGGTAAAATGTGTCCAGGCCACAGGACAGGCTATCAGTAAATAGTAGGGCTGTTAATGCCCTTTCTTCATTCCTGACCCATCCTAAAAGGTAGAACAGGTGCCTTCTCGGAGAGAACCACTGCCAACCCCCACCATCCCGTGTTAGCCTGAGGGACTTTGTAGGGAAACATCACTCTTCGAAGTAGCTTCCTGAGTCTCCTGCCCCCACTACCCCAAACTTTTAAAAGGGAGGAGCTTCCCTGGAGAGAGGCTTATTCAAAGGGTGACACTATCACCATTTTCTGAGGTCAGTGCCTATTTTTTTCTTTTATTTTAGTATCAGCCATCAATTGGAGACCGCATGAGTGTGTCTAAGGAGCCCTGGGCTGAGCATTCCTCAGGGAGCGAGCCCATCTGGGAAGGGGAGGGCCAGCCCTGCGCCTTCCAGAGTTTCAGCAAGTTATGCGTTTCCCAGGAAGGCCCTTTCCCTGGCCTTTGTGACTGTGAAGCCTAAAGGGACTCAGTGGCAGGAGGATGGGGGGAAAGTGTCCATTAGCACTTCCCACATTTAAATGAACACAGGAATCACGTGGAACCTCGTCCAAATGCAGATTCTGGCTGTGGTCTGAGGCAGGCCAGAGGGTCTGTATTTCTCACCAGCTCCAGGTGATGCCAAGGCCGCTGGTCTGTGAACCACGGTTGGCTCTGAGGTACGACTTGGAATGTAACACTGTAACATTACTCAGAGAGACTATAGATGTCCTGTGGGTGGTGAGAAGAAACAGAAAACAACTCATTTGGCTCAGAAGCCACAGTGCAGACAGTTCACACACCATGCTCAGGGCCTCACACCAACATAGGCTCGCCCGGGGGTGAGGCCAGCGGGGAGTTCCACAAGTCTATGCCATGAGAAATGATTTCCTCACCAGGAAGTTGGGGCATCTCAGGAAGGGGATATGAACACGAGGTCACCCAGACCCATCAAAGCCCATTCCAGCCCCCCCAGGACCGCAGCTGGCCTTTGGGGAAGCTAGGGCACCAGCCAGGACTAGCGTGAGGCAAGTGAGGCACTGGGTGCAAGATTTGAGGAGGTGCTTACTCTCAAGGTCATGCAGTACTTGTGTGTGAGGCCTCCTTGACCTCCGTGCCCTGGAGGCTTCACTCACCTTCCCCTGGTGCCAGCCCTGCGAAAGCAGGTACAGGTCATGCTCTGGTTTCCCACTTTGAAATCCCATCTGGGACAGCAGCTAGACCCTCTGTGCCTCTGGTTTTCCTTCAAGAAAATAAGATAAGAACTAAGTGAAAGCAGTGAAGAAAGTCACTATAAACTTCAGAATTTATTTATCTTGGAAGATCTGGCGCCTAATCCAGGACCTAGCGTGGAGCAGGTGTTCAGTGAGTGACTGGATACTATTACTAAATAGAAAGGACCTTTGATGAGCAGTTGCCCCTGTCAGAGGGCAGGGGCTGTGTTTTCACGGCCTTTGCACTTAATGTGCGCCTAGAATATAATAGAGATCAAGAGAAGTCTGCTGAATTTGACAGAGGTGAAGTCCATTCTGTCTGAAGGTAAAGTCAGTACTTGTTTTACAAAGTGTCAGATGAGAGACCTTCAAAATATTTTTCTTTATTCTTCTTGAAATTCCGGTGCTAATAGTTTGTTCCTTTGACTTTCGTTTTCCTTTACCCACTTGTCTTATGTTAAAATACTGCAGCGGGGGCGCCTGGGTAGCTCTGTCAGTTGTGTGACTGATCTCTTGGTTTCGGCTCGGTCGTGATCTTAGGGTCGTGAGATCAAGCCCCGAGTCAGGCTCTGCACTCAGCACAGAGTCTGCTTGAGACTCCTTCTCCCTCTTGCTCTGCCCCTCCCCCACTCCGTCTCTCTAAAATGAATAAATAAAATCTTTAAAATAAAATTCTAAAAAATGCCAGAACCAGGGGTGTCTGGGTGGCTCAACTGGTTAAGCATCTTGGTTTAGGCTTGGGTTGTGATCTGGTCGTGAGCTGCAGCCCCAGGTCAGGCTTCACGCTCAGCAGGGAGTCCACTTGAGATTCTCTCTCTCCCTCTGCCCCTCCCCTCCACTTGTGTGCTTGCTCTCTCTCTGTCTTTCTAATAAATAAATCTCTTTTATAAATAAATAATGAAATAAAATACCAGAACCACAAGGAAAGGATTACATTAAGCGAAAACAAAACTTTACCTTCATTGTGTCTTTGTCCTGGGAATTTTATAAACCAGGCAAATTATCATCTATGGGGCCTATGGAATTTTATAAGCCAGGCCAATTCAACCCACCACCTGTTTTTGTACAACCCGAGAGCTAAGAGCAGTTTTTAAATTTTTTAATGGTTGAAAAAAAGTCAGAAGAAGAGTAATAGTTCATGATAGGTGAAAAGTATATGAGATTGACATTTCATTGTTTATAAAGTTTTATTGGAACACTCACATCCGTTCATTTATGTGATGTCTAGGGCTGCTTTTTTGCTACAGCTACGGAGCTGAGTAGTCATAACAGACTTATGGTCCAAACGTCTAAAATATTTACTGTCTGGCTTTTTACAGAAAAGAGTTGCTAACTGTGTACTCCAGAGGGAGGCTCTTATACTTAACCCATCAGCATCAGCTTGTTCCAATAGTTTTGATGAAATCACTAGATATAATCTAGTGAGGAAGTAACACTCCTTTTATGAGATACATAGGTCCCCAGGAAGTTTTGTGTAAATAGAAATCTTATGGATAAAATAATTTTTTAAAGATTTTATTTATTTGTGAGAGAGAGCATGAGCAGGGGGAGGGGCAGAGGAAGAGGGAGAAGCAGGCTCCCCGCTGAGCAGGGAGCCCTATGTGGGACTAGATCCCAGGACCCTGGAATCATGACCTGAGCCAAAGGCAGATGCTTAACGGACTGAGCCACCCAGGCGCCCCTAAAATCATATTTCAGAATATTTCTTATATTTCTACTTAAAATAATTATTTTGGTTTAGAGAAATGAAAACGTCCTCTCTCTGAGTTTTGGCAGTCAGGTTTGTCTGAAGCAGGCACCACATTGTCCCAGAGGCACCTTCTCTTTATCTTCTCTTTTCTCTTTGCTCGGTGCCAATGCACCCCATGCTTCATCTCCGTCTCAGCTCACTGGAGGCAGACTGTTTGAATTAGGATTCAAGCAAGAGAGCGACCTTTCCCAGGGGTAGAGAAGGAAGTGATTTACTCCAGGTACTCCCAGCAGTACGCCTGGGAAATCATCTGGCTGCAGCTAAATGATTTCCATACTGTAAGGGTGTGTGTGCGTGTGTGTGCGTGTGCGTGTGCGCGTATGTGCGTGTGTGTGTGTGCGTGTGTGCGCGCGTGTGCGTGTATGTGCGTGTGCGCGTGTGTGTATGTGCGTGTGCACGTGCGTGCGTGTGCGTGCGCGTGTGTGTGTTGGCAGGCCAGGAGAGGGAGGGGGAAGTAGGGAGGACAGGACAGGAACAAAACAAGGATAGGAATTCCAGAATTGGTATATCTCCCATTGTCCCCCACCCCACCCTCAAGCTTATCCGTAAAGATGGGATTGTTGTTTGGGCCCCCACATCCCCGCAGATACTCTCTCCCCAAACTTCTAGTTTTGCAGCTACTCAATTTCAAGGAAAGTGAACTTGGGTTGTGTTGGCAGCACAGGGATTTTCAAGCTAGACATCACCTCCCAGTTAGGAGAGCTGATAAAGTTTGATCCCAGTCTGGAAGTTGTGATTTCCCTTGGCTCTCTGGAATTCTAGGTTTTCCTGGATTTGCCAGAGGGGTCTGTTGGTCTTACCAGTATAAGCCTTGAAGCTCCATTTTCCCTTCTTACCTTAGAGTGCCTCAGCCGAGTACTGTAGGAGAATTCGCAGAGTGGTAGCAGCGTGGGAGTCTTCAGGCCACACTCTGGATTGCTGGGGAGCAGTTCAAAAGTCAGCTCCACCTTCAGGATGTGAGCTGAAGGGAGTTAATGGAAAACAGCAGGCTTTCATTCTGCCTGCACCGGTGAATTTTTCCATCTCCCTGTTTTCATAGCGTAATGTGTTAGATGTCATGAAATACCTTTAAACAAAGAATCCTCAATCTCTTCCTGATGTGAAGAACCTTTGAATTTGCCCAGAATCATAAAATCAAAGTACTACCATACTCGCAACACTTCTGACATCAGATGTGTGGCTTTCCCACACTTGAGGCTTTTCCCCAACGCTAGCCCAGGTGTCCTATAGTTCAGTTCGGTCCTGACACTATTTACCTGGAGTTAGCATCAGATCCCACAGGTTCAAGGCTCAATCCCATGAGACTGCCCCACTTAAGGCACCAATCACAAGTCCCAGGCTGTCACCTGTCCTTCTCACCAACTGGCTAGAAGTCAGAGTTCCCATGACCCCTCCTCGGGTTCAATAATTCGCTAGAATGGCTCACAGAAATCAGGGAAACAGTTAGGTCTTACCAGTTTATTATAAAGGATGCAGTAAAGGTAATGAATGAACAGCCAGATGAAGAGATACACAGGACAAGATCCAGAAGAGTCCTGAGCCCAGGACCTTCTGTGCCTGTGGAGGTGGACTTGGCCACCATCCCAGCACGTGGGTGTGTTCACCAACACAGAAGCTCCCCGACCCCGGTATTGTTGGAATTGTTACGGAGGCTTCCTCATGTAGGCATGGTTGATTATTAACACCATTCCCAGCCCCCGTGTCCTCTCCAGAGAAAGGGGGTTGAGGCTGAAAGCTCTAAGCTCCTGATTATCCTTGGTCTTTCTGGTGACCAGCCCTGACCCGGATTCCGCCAAGAGTCACCTCTTGGTAGTCTTTTATAAGAAACAGGGAAGAAACTGAGCCTTGTGACCAGTTTGGTACCCACTGAAACCAAAGCATGAGCAAGACATATGCATGAGATATGCAAGAGCAAGGGAGCAGAAAGAGGCTAGTAAGGAGGTGAGGGACAGGCCAAAATCTCGGGAAGGGCTTTTCACAACCTCAAGCAGGGTCATCTGGTGTGCGGGCCCCACTGGCACAGGGCCTCTAACAGAGGAACAGTTTTCAAAGGCCTGTGAAAACATGTGAGATGAGAAAAACAATGAACGGATCTAAAACAAGGAGAAAAGTATAAAATGGAGGGGCGCCTGGGTGGCTCAGTTGTTAAGCGTCTGCCTTCGGCTCAGGGTGTGATCCCAGCATTCTGGGCTCCTCCGCTGGGAGCCTGCTTCTTCCTCTCCCACTCTCCCTGCTTGTGTTTCCTCTCTCTCTGGCTGTCTCTATCTCTGTCGAATAAGTAAATAAAATCTTAAAAAAAAGAAAAGAAAAGCATACAATGGAAAGTATTTTAATTGAACATCTATAAAACATGACTATGTCAACTGCATTTTTAAATTTTGTGTTTCTAAATCCTTCATATTTGGAAATAATGCTGTGGTTTGACTTTTCTCACTCCATAAAATTTCCTGTGCGTGTGTGATGACAGCTTAGAAATCACGGTCATATAGTAAATGGATGACTAGTAGCTACGAAATTTCAAAAGCAGAATTCGTTTTGATTTTTTCTGCTATGCAAAAATGTTGTGTTTAATGTGAAATATGAGTGTATTCTGATGTGTTTGATATGATGTGGAATGTGAATTCCATAATTGATTGAAAGGCCCTGGGGCCTGTTATGGTCTAAAACCAGCCCTGGTCACAGGCCCTGGAATTGGGGTTCGGGCCAAGTTGAACCAGATCTCTGAGGGCTAAGATGGGTATCAGATAATAACTGCATTGAATAAGCTCAAAACATTTCCGTGCCAAGTCCAACTGTGCACAAACCCTGACGGGCGATTCCAGGGTGTGAGATTTCAGACGGTGGGAGTGAAGCTTTCTGGAAAGAAGTACCTTACAGGTAGAGTGAACTGCTAGGCTGAGTCTCTGCCATGGTGAATCTAAGTCACGACAGAGAAAGTAAACCAGACTGAGTAGGTGATATGTTCCTCCTTGGCTAGTGGTAAGAGGCCGGCACAGGTCAGGCGGCCTGGGTGTGAGACGAGGCACTGCGGGGAGTGTCTGGCCTGCAGCATCACTGAGTGGTGGTAGGTCTCCTGATGGCAGTGGGAACGTCCCGTCTCCCGTGTAAGCTCTGACAGCGGACCCTGGTCGCTGTTTTCCCTTTGACGAATGCCCTTCTCCCCTCATTCACTCTTACACTTGAGAAGAGGGAGGAGAAAAGAAACCGGGCTCTCCAGCCTTTCCCTCCCCGCCCACCAGTTTTTTGTCTTTGGTGTCCCAGGCTGTCTTGTCCCACCCAGCTGAGTTCTGTCCTGTCCCCGGCCCTCCCCAGCCAGCTTTCCTTGACGGTAGCTTGCTTTCTGCGAGGCAGCAAAGGGGGCCGGTATTCACTCGCTCCGAACACCGGCAGGCTGGCTTCAGAGCTGGGCGTCGTGGAGAGGGAGAGGCCAGACCGGGGGGCCTCGGCAGCTGAGCCTCACAAGCCCAGGAGTGACTGTGGGAGAGGCCAGGCTGCTCTCCTCACCCTTCCTTCAGTGGCTCTGCGCAGACAACCCCAGCCCGAAGTGTCCTGGGACGAGGCGCTGGTTAGGAGGCCGCTGCTGTTGGTTTGCTCTTCACTGACAGGGGCCTGCACGGGGCAGTTTAACGGTCTGCGTGTCTCTCACCACTGCTGTCAGTGACCAGGACGGCCGAGGCCAAAGAGCAAAGCGGAGGAGTGGACCTCCTCCAGAGGCCAGGCCCTTCCCCCCAGGGAGATCCCACCCCTTCCTCACGCTCCGGTGTACCTCGGACCCTGAGGCCCAATGGCCTCACAATAATGAGCTCACATTCATCTAGCACTCCCCTGCTCCCAGAGAACATGTACGTATTTTGTCTGATTTTGACAGTGATGCCAGAAATAAGGGAGGCGGCAGGCATCAGAACTATGCCCATTTGATCGATGAGGAAACAGCTCAAGGGTGAACTGGCTGGCCAGTGTTCCGGGGCTGATGAGTGGGTGAGCTGAGTGAGGTTGGAACTTGGTTCTTCTGACTTCAAAGTGTGTGGGCTTTGACCCTGGACCCCTGGGACGCACCGGCCAATGCCAAGCAGCCAACCTTGGAGTAGGGGTATACCCAAATTCTAGAACCAGAATTTCTGTCTCAGGAAAATCTCAAGGCTCTTAAAATGCTGACATCATGTAAAGTCATTGAGTGTGTGTGTGTGTGTGTGTGTGTGTGTGTGATTTCATTTTAAACTTTTTATTTTCCAGTTTTATTGAGAAACAATGCCATATATCACTGTATACATTTAAGACATACAGTGTGATGGTTTGATTCACATATATTGTGACATGACCACAGTAGGTTTGGCTAACCGCCACTGTCTCATATAGATACAATAAGATGAAAAGAAAAAAGGAAAAAGATTTCCTCCTTAGGAACTCCTAGGATTGATTCTGTTAACAGCTTCCCTGCTCCTCATACAGCAGTGTCAGTTCTGGTCATCGTGCTGGACAGGACATGTCCAGTACTTCCTCATCTGATCACTGGGAGTTTGTACCTTCTGACCACCATCCTATTTCCTTCTCTCCTTCTTCTGCCTCTTGTAACCACAAATCTGATCTGTCTCCCCCATCTTTAATATGAGTCTAGAGGACACACAATGTTACATTAGTTTCAGGTGTGCCACACAGTGATTCAACAACTCTAACAGTATGCTGTGCTCACCACAAGTCTAGCGATCAGCTGTCCCATTACATCACTATTACGATATCACTGACTGTATTCTTTATGCTGCGCCTACTTATTCCTTAGTCATTCCATAACCGGAAAACCGTACCTACCATTCTCCTTCACCCATTTTGCCAGCCCTTGACACCTCCCTCTGGGAACCCTCAGTTTGTTCTCGGATTCTGCTTTCATTTGTTTATTTGGCTTTTTCTAAATTTAGATTCCACTCATAAGTGGAATCATATGGTATTTGTCTTTCTCAGTCTTTCACTTAGCATGATACCCACTAGATGCGTCCATGTTGTCTCAAATGACACGATCTCATCCTTTTGATGGCTGTGTAATATTCCACTGTATATCTACACCACATTTTCTTTACCCATTCATCTGTTGATGGACCCTTGGGCTGCTTCCATGTCTTGGGTATTGTAAATAATGCTACAATAATCACAGGGGTGCATACATCTTTTTGAGTTAGTGTTTTTGGTTTCCCTGGATAACTACCCAGTAGTGGAATTATCAGATCATATGGTAGTTCTATTTGTCATTTTTTGAGGAATTTCCATCCTGTTTCCCAACAGTGTACAAGGCTTCTTTTCTCTCCACATCCTCACCAACACTTGTTCTTTCTTATCTTTTTTATTTTAGCCATTTTAACTGATATAAGGTGATATCTCATCGTAGTTTTAACTATTATTTCCCTGATGATTAGTGATTTTGAGCATCTTTTCATGTGTCTGTTGGCCGTGTGTATGTCTTCTTTGGAAAAATGTCTATTCAGATCCTCTGCCTGTCTTTTAATAGGATTGCTTTTTTGGTGTTGAGTTGTCTAAGTTCTTTATGTAATTTGGATATTAACTCCTTAACAAAAATATCATTAGCAAATATCTTCTCCCATTCAGTAGGTTGTCTTTGTTTTTCCATGGTTTCTTCTGCTAGGCAAAAGCTTTTTATTTTGATGTAGTCCCAATAGTTTATTTTAGCTTTTGTTTCCCTTGCCTTAGGAGACATAGCTAGGAAAATTGCTACAGCCAATGTCAGAGAAATTACTGCCTGTGTCCTCTTGTAGGATTTTTATAGTGTCAGGTCTCACATTTAGATCTTTAATCCATCTTGAGTTTATTTTTGTATATGGTGTAAGAAAGTGGTCCAGTTTCATTTTTTTGCATGTAGCTGTCCAGTTTTCCCAGCACCGTTTATTGAAGAGACTGTTTTTCCTCCATTTATATTCTTGCCTCCTTTGTCATAGATTAATTGGCCATATAATCATGGGTTTATTTCCGGGGTCTCTCTGTTGGATCAATCTGTGTCTCTTTCTGTGCCAGCACCACACTGTTCTGATGACCAGAGCTTGTAGCATATCTTGAAATCAGAATTGTGATGCCTCCAGCTTTGCTCTTCTCTCTCAGGAGTGCTTTGGCTGTTCAGGTTCTTCTGTGGTTCCATGCAAATTTTGGTATTATTTGTTCTAGTTTTATCAAAAAATGCTGTTATGAAATTGAAAAGTCATTGAATTTTAGAAGGAAAGATCATGTTGCTTATAGCAAGATCCAGTGCACTCATTCGTTCTTGTGCTCATTCACCCAACAAGTTGATGTATCAAACACTACTCCATGTACGATACACGCAAGCCACTTTGCCGGAAATGAGTGCGCCCCAAACCTAAGCCACTGAATGATCAATTCATGCAATTTGTCAATTTAATCCATTTGTCAAATGACTAGTTTACTGGTTTTACCAAAGTTGCTCATTGTAATTATAACAGCCAGAAGAGTAATATTTTTTTTTAAAGATTTTATTTATTTGACAGAGAGATACACAGTGAGAGAGGGAACACAAGCAGGGGGAGTGGGAAAGGAAGCAGGCTCCCAGCAGAGCAGGGAGCCCGATGCGGGGCTTGATCCCAGGACCCTGGGATCACGCCCTGAGCCGAAGGCAGACACTTAACGACTGAGCCACCCAGGGGCACCTCTGCCCCTTTCTTAAGGGCTGCACTTAGGTCAGGTTATTTCTACACACATGATGTGACCTCAGCCGTGTTACATACAAACGCCGAGGGAGAAAGCACAGCAATAATAACAGCTATTTCTGGGTGGTGGGACAGTGAGTGATTTGCCTTCCGTATAACTTTTCTGTATGTTTGATTTTTAAGACATAGTTTTAATAATGTTAAGTGTTCCTTATGTAAGAAGAACAACATTGGAGAGCTTCATATGTTGTTTTATTTAATCCTCATAACAAACAACACAAGGTAGGTAATATTCTCACCATTTTACAGACAAAGAAACTGAGGCTCTGAAGCACTAATTAACTTGGACGTGTTCCCACACCTCAGAGGAATCTGACTTCCTCTGTCTGACTTCAAAGTTCATGCTAATTTTTACTTCCTCTGACTCAACCTAAGAGTCCTTCTCTGTGCAATGGACATGATATCTGCATCTCAAAGTATGGAGGGAGAGTGGAATGAGATGCTGGTATGAAAGCCCACTGCAAATGATAAAGCCCTCCACAAAGAAGAGCACTGATGAGTAGCATGTGTTGTGTTCACTATGCTATTCTAAGGCTTTGCATATATCGTGTTTCTTCAATCATCTCAATGACCCTGGGAAGCAGGTGGCCAATATGATCCCCATTTTACAGAACAGGATATCAAGGAACAGCGAAGGCAACATGCCCGTGCCTGATCACACAACTGTCCATGACATTAATTATCTAGATGGAGCCTTTCCGTTGTAAAGGACTTCAGGTCATTTTCCCCAATCGTCCCCACTGGTTCCTCAGGGATCACATGGCAGAGAAAGGGAAACACCCTCCTAAAAGTGTCAGATGGTCCACTTGGCTCAGGAGGAGGAGGATGGAGGCTGGGAGACAGGTCAGAGAGCAGAGGTCAGGCTTTAGATCTATGCCTTCCGCGGTGCGCATAGACCTTGCTTTCCAAGGACTCGGGGGTAACCACGACTCCAAGGACACTGCTGCCACCTGCTGTTCACACATTCTCCATCCGAGGGCTTCTCAGCATCAACACTACTGTCTTTCCCAGACCCCTTCTAGGACCTGAGAAAGAATATCAACCTCTGATCAATTTCAAATGCAGGAAGAGTAAACCCTTAGCTGAAGTAGAAGCGCTTGAGTAGGAGAGTAGAGATACACTCTGAGCCATGTGACCTTGGAGGCAAGGCCCTTGGCTTCTTTGAGTCTGTGTCTTCATCTGTAAAATGAAGACCACAGTAATATCTGCTTCATACAATTGTATTTAAGATGAAACAACATTTTCTTCCCTCATACAATCTACCTTCTTACCAGAAAGAAAGTCGGATATGTAAAGGACCAGCCAGGATAGGGAACAAGTAAACATCCCTACAAGGCTGAAGTCATGTCTCCTTTACATTAACATTTTTAACAATTTAAAAACATTTTTTCTGGGGTGCCTGGGTGGCTCAGTCAGTTAAGCGTCTGCCTTCAGCTCAGCTCATGATCCCAGGGTCCTGGGATGGAGTCCCATGTCCAGCTCCCTGCTCAGAGGGAGTTTGCATCTTCCTCTGCCTCAGCCCCTCCCCCTGCTTGTGCTCTCTCTCTTGTTCTCTCTCTCTCTCAAATAAATAAAATCTTTAAAAACAATAAAATAAAATAAAAAATAAAAACATTTTACCTAATAAAACATTACCCTTTATATTTTGCTGCTGCTTTTAAATTTATCAAAATTAAGGCTCAAGTCATTTTCTGTGTGTTTTATTAAGAATATGTGAAAACAGGGCACCTGGGTGGCTCAGTTGGTTAAGTGTCTGCCTTCTGCTTGGGTCCTGGGATCGAGCCCTGTGTGCTTCTCCCTCTCTTCTGCCCCTGCTCATTCTCTCTCTCTCACTATGTCTCTTTCTCTGTCAAATAAATAAATAAAATCTTAAAAAAATATATCTGAAAACCAGGGGAGGTGAGTGGGGGGTTGGGGTAACTGAGTGATGGGCGTTAAGGAGGGCACTTGATGTAATGGGCACTAGGTGTTCTATGCAACTGATGAATCACTAAATTCTATCCTTATAACTAATAATACACTATATGTTAACTAACTTGAATTTAAATAAAAAAATAAAGTTTTTTAAAAATCTAAAAAAGAAGAAGAATATCTGAACTAGGGCTCCTGGGTGGCTCAGTCAGTTAAGTGTCTGACTCTTGATTTCAGCTCAGGTCATGATCTCAGAGAGATTGAGTCCCGCCTTGGGCTTCGTGCTGGGCTTGGAGCCTGCTTAAGATTCTCTCTCTCCCTCTCCCTCTGCCGCTCCCCCCCCCACATTTCTCTCTCCCTCTCTAAAAATAAAAAATTAAAAAGAATATCTGAACCAGAATATGAAATAGTGGAAATGGGTATCGGATTTTTCTTTATTTTTGTATTTAAATTCAATTAATTAACATATAGTGTATTAGTAGTTTCAGAGGTAGAGTTCAGTGACTCATCAATCTTATGTAACACCCAGTGCTCATTACATCATGTGCCCTCCTTAATGTCCATCACCCACTTAACCCTTTCCCCCAATCCCCCTCCCCTCCAGCAACCCTCAGTTTATTTCCTATGATTAAGAGTTTCTTATAGTTTGTCTCTCTCTGATTTAATCTTGTTTTATTTTTCCCTCCCTTCCCCTATGCTCCTCTGTTTTGTTTCTTCAATTCCACATATGAGTGAAATCATGTAATTGTCTTTCTCTGATTGATTCATTTCACTTAGCATAATACTCTCTAGTTCCGTCCATGTCATTGCGAATGACAAGATTTCAATTTTTGATGGCTGAGTAATATTCCATTGTGTGTGTGTGTGTGTGTGTGTGTGTGTGTGTGTGTGTACCACATCTTCTTTATCCATTCATTTGTCGATGGGCCTTGGCTCTTTCCATAGTTTGGCTATTGTGGACATTGCTGCTAAAAACATTGGGGTGCAGGTGCCCCTTCGGGTCACTACATTTGTATCTTTGGGGTAGATCCCTAGTAGTGCAATTCCTGCATCGTAGGGTAGCTCTATTTTCAAATTTTGAGGAACCTCCATACTGTTTTCCAGAATGGCTGTACCAGCTTGCATTCCCACCAACAGTATAAGAGGGTTCCCCTTTCCCTGCATCCTCGCCAACATCTGTCATTTCCGGAGTGGTTAATTTTAGCCATTCTGTTTGGTGTGAGGTGGTATCTCATTGTGGTTTTGATTTGTATTCCCCTGATGCCAAGTGATGTTGAGCACTTTTTCATGTGTCTGTTGGCCATTTGTATGTCTACTTTGAAGAAATGTCTGTTCATGTCTTCTGTGCGTTTCTTGATTGGATTAGTTGTTCCTTGGGTATTGAGTTTGATGAGTTCTTTATAGATTTGGATACTACTAACCCTTTATCTGATACAATATTTGCAAATATCATCTCCTATTCTGTCGGTTGTCTTTTGGTTTTGTCGACTGTTTCCCTTTTTATCTTGATGAAGTCCCAATAGTTCATTTTTTACTTTGTTTCCCTTGCCTTTGGAGACATGTCTAGCAAGAAGTTGCTGTGGCCAAGGTCACAGAGATTGCTGCCTGTGTTCTTCTCTAGGATTTGATGGATTCCTGTCTCACATTTAAGTCTTTCATCCATTTTGAGTCTATTTTTGTGTATGGTGTAAGGGAATGGTCCAGTTTCATTCTTCTGCGTGTGGCTGTCCAGTTTTACCAACACCATGTGTTGAAAAGACTGCCTTTTTTCCATTGGATGCTCTTTCCTGCTTTCTCAAAGATTAGTGGACCATAGAGCTGAGGGTCCATTTCTGGATTCTCTATTCTGTTCCATTGTTCTATGTGTCTGTTTTTGTGCCAGTACCATGCTGTCTTGATGATTACAGCTTTGTAATAGAGCTTGAAGTTCAGAATTGTGATGCCACCAGTTTTGGTTTTCTTTTTCAACATTACTTTGGCTATTTGGGGTTTTGTTCCATACAAATTCTAGGATTATTTGTTCCAGCTCTGTGAAAAAGTTGATGGTATTTTGATAGGGATTACATTGAATGTATAGATTGTGCTAGGTGGCCTAGACATTTTCACAATATTTGCTCTTCCAATGCATGAGCATGGAACATTTTCCCACTTCTTTATGTCTTCCTCAATTTCTTTCATGAGTGTT
>NW_024426119.1:11636712-11727982 GCF_017311325.1 Ursus maritimus | reverse complement strand
GTTTTCGGAGTACAGATCCTTTGCCTCTTTGGTTAGGTTTATTCCTAGGTATTTTATGGTTTTTGGTGCAATTGTAAATGGGATCGACTCCTTAATTTCTCTTTCTTCTGTCTCATTGTTGGTGTATAGAAACGCAACTGATTTCTGTGCATTGATTTTATATCCTGCCACTTCGCTGAATTCCTGTGTGAGTTCTAACAATTTTAAGATGGAGTCTTTTGGGTTTTCCACATAGAGTATCATGTCATCTGCAAAGACTGAGAATTTCACTTCTTTGCCAATTTGAATGCCTTTTATTTCTCTTTGTTTTCTAATTGCTAAGGCTAGGACTTCTAGTACTATGTTGAGCAGCAGTGGTGATAGTGGACATCCCTGCCATGTTCCTGATCTTAGGGAAAAGCTCTCAGTTTTCCCTAGTTGAGAATGATATTCACTGTGGGCTTTTCATATATGGCTTTTATGATTTTGAGGTATGTTCCCTCCATCCCTACACTGTGAAGAGTTTTAATCAAGAAAGGATGCTGTACCTTGTCAGATGCATTTTCTGCATCTATTGAGAGGATCATATGGTTCTTGTCCTTTCTTTTATTAATGTAGTGTATCACATTGATTGATTCGCAGATGTTGAACCACGCTTGCAGCCCAGGAATAAATCCCACTTGGTCGTGGTGAATAATCCTTTTAATGCACTGTTGGATCCTATTAGCTAGTATCTTTCTGAGAATTTTTACATCCATGTTCATCAGGGATATTGGTCTGTAATTCTCCTTTTCAGTGGGGACTTTGTCTGGTTTAGGGATCAAGATAATGCTGGCCTCAGAGAAAGAGTTTGGAAGTTTCCCTTCCATTTCTATTTTTTGAAACCACTTCAGAAGAACAGGTATTAATTCTTCCTTAAATGTTTCGTAGAATTCCCCTGGGAATCCATGCAGCCCTGGAGTCTTGTTTGTTGGGAGATTTTTTTATTACTGCTTCAATTTCCTTGCTGGTTATGGATCTGTTCAAGTTTTCTATTTCTTCCTGTTTCAGTTTTGGTAGTATATACATCTCTAGGACTACATCCATTTCTTCCAGATTGTCTAATTTGTTAGCATATAGTTGCTCATAATATGTTCTTATAATTGTTTGTATTTCTTCAGTGTTGGCTGATTTTTCTTTAATGGAACAAGCTTTCATAATTAAAATTATTGCTTCCGAAACTCTCAGAGTTATTTCCAAGATTCCAGTTCACACATTTCATAGCACTTCTTTCAGGCAAAGCATCTAGCAAATGGGCAACATAAAACTGAGAAAACTAGAGTGGGATTTTGCCACCCAAGTTCCCTTCAGAATCTGTGCAACTAGCAAAGCAAGGAGGACTGGCTCCTTCTAAGTAGCAATAAACATCACACCAGATTCTGTTTGCCTGAAAATTCCTTCTGACTGGGTCTAGATGCCAGTAGTTGGGTAATGATCAACTTTCATGTTGCCAATCTAATATCCCCTCCTGGAATATTTGCAACTTGCATTGCTGGTTTCAAAGTTCAGCAAAACTGAATGTCTCTACTGGTAAGTTCCAGCAAGTATGTGTAAACTACTGCAGGACGGTTTCTCTACTGCATGCTCTAGGCCTGAGTGCCACTTGGGTTCCAGGGCAGGTCCGGCTGTTCTCATCCTCTGAAACAGAGACTGGGAACTAGCTCACGCTCTGTCTTCTTGCAGTGGACAAAATGTTAAATGAAGATACTGTCTGCTACCTGGATTTCTCTTCTTGGTGCCCAAACTTTCTCCTCTAAAAAGTTTCCCTTGAAAACTGTTTTTCCTTTATGGAAATAAAAACAAATCAACTCAAAGAGAGCATTTTACACCTATTCAATTAGTAAAATTTTACAGTAAATTGATCAATTGTGGAATGTTTGCTGTGAAATCAAATACACCTAATGGCATTGTAACTTGGGAAATCCTTTTGGAAAGCAATAAAAATATATTTGCAAGAATCCTAAAGGTTTTTCATACCCTTTGAATAGAATAATTCTACCCTTGAGAGTTTATCTTTCACTAAGGCAAAAAGCTATGTTTAGGAAGCTATCCATTGCGGCATCGTTACTAGTAGCAAAAGAGAGACCTGGAAACAACCTAAATCCTGACCCAAAGGGGAGTAAGTTCATGGAATACTATTTTGCCATTATAACGATAAACATGGAGGCTATGTAGAAATGTGGAGAAATGTTTGCTACAATGTTAAATGAGAAAGGTAGAATATCGAATGTTGTGTATGTTGTAATTACAGTATCTTAAGCTATCTGTGCTTATGGATGATAAGTGGGCAGTAATGGGCAAGTACACAAAGTTGTACTCAGTAGGATTCTGGGTTATTTTTATTTCTTTATTTCCAAGTTGTCTTAAATATGGTTACATTATAAAAAGAAACCTGGCCTTTCAGGGTACAGATATTCTATTTCTAACTTGAACCTACTCTACAGAGCACCTCTTTTTGGAACAAGGAGGCGGTTACAGTCTATTTGGAGAGGGAAATGATTTCTCATTTCCATCAGTAACAGGTTGCCAAAAAATTTCATCAAGCACCACAACATTCAAACATGATATACTGAAATTAAAAGAAGCAGATACTATGCAGGGAAAAAAATCCTCTATTTAAGAATCGCATGTTCCTAAATCTTCAATGCATCAGTTGTGCTGAGATGACATGTGTCCAGCCTCGATGGGAGGAATCATAAAGTGGCTATTAAATATGTCTTACTACCAACTTGCCTTTGACTAGCGCTTTACAGTTTTCAAAATACTTTCATATCCTTGAAATGATCAAATTTAGTTTCCCAACAACTCCACACAATAGGCTGTCCATGTGGTTTTATGACCACTTTTTAGATGGGGACACTGAGGCTCAGAAAGGTAAGTGGTTTGCCCAGTTCACACAGCTAGTCAGTGGAAAAGCTGGAACCAAATATTTGAGAACTGTTTGACATAAGAGAACATGACCAGACTCCCGTGGGTGTCTGCATTCAACTCTACAGTACAGGGATTATGGAGGAAATGTTGATTGACTTTTTAAGGGAAGGAAGGAATGTTATGTTTTGTGTTTAGTGTACCTGGGAAACATGCACCATGGCCTGCTGCAGAGCTTAATAGCAAGGTGGGGAAGCCAGAGTGTGGAACAGTTGAAGGAAGATGCCTCAGGACATCTGTACGCACACAAGGAGGCATCTGTGAGAGAGATAAGCCTTATGACATGTCTGATGGGAACTCTGGGAGGAAGAACAAAGGGCGACCTGGGTGTAGATCTTTGGTGCATTGGTGATCAAAGAAGCCGAGAGGAAAGCATTTCAAACTGAGTCCCAGGCCATAGAAATAAGAACACTTCTTAAGATGGTATTTAGGCACAGCTTTTAAGAAACTACTAAGTAACTAGATAAATGGTGCAGAGAACAGCAGCATTTCCAGTAGCTCTGAGGTTCATTCCACACAGGGCTCTGGCCACTGAGCCAGCTGGCTGGGGCTTCTCAAGCTGGGAGCTGCAGACTCCCCTTCAGGCTCTGTGAATGCTCCATGAGGACTTTCATAATTTATCCTGTCATTTGGTGCCTATTTAAAATAATATCAGTGTTTGCAGATTCTGGGTCACCTGGACAGCCACTGAATACCATAACATGATTTCAGTGTCTCCGTGGGCACGGCATTAGATGGTATTGGGGCCAGATAATGCTATGTGAATTGTCACAACTAGAGGAAGAAAGAATAGAGATATATGTAATACGTAAACAAGTAGAGGCCAAAGATATCACATAACGTTGTACGAAGAAAACTTTCCCAGTCGTTCAGCCAGAAAACGGGTGGGTGTGCAGAGTTCTCGCACAGCTGACCTTGAGGGCACACTGATCTCAGGCTTCCACCTCCAGAACTGTGAAAAAACAAATTTCTATTGCTTAAGCCATCCAGTCTAGGATATTCTGTTATGGAAGCCAGAGCTGACCAATACGAAATACTTGGGGTAACATTTCATACCCACAGTTTATTCAGTTGGCTCCCAATGACCCGCGCCTTATGTACGGTAGCCTCACTAATTTTACATCTCTATCTTTTAATCCTCACCATCCAAGTAAGTGGGCAATAATTTTTTTCTGTTTTGCAGCTGAGTCTAGAGTAATAGATTATTTGGATTACAGACTCAAAACAGTAAAGTCCAGAGCTGGGTGGTATTATATGGATCACTTAACCTTTCTGGCTGCGGTTAATTTCTGCAGCTGTGAAACAGGGAATATATTAGTTCCTACTTCACAGATTGCTTATGCAAATTTAAGTCTCTGCCGCACGTTCCCCAAGGGCAGGGGTAGGCACTGACCAAGCAGGTCAGAGCCAAGATCTGGTTCCGAGAAGCCAGCATTAGAGGAGGCCAGGAAGGAGAGAACCAGAGGGACGAGTGAGTGTTCATGTTCTCAGACAGTACAAGGTCTCAGTGCTAAGACAGGATATAGGGCCAGGGCTCAAATAGGAAACACAGGTGTGTGCGTTTTGGGGGGAAGAGTGTACTGGACAGGCAGAACAGACGACAGAAGTGGCCACAGCTTGCCTTGTAGGCCATCAGGTAAGATGGACGGCCCAGATAGGGTGAGTTGGGGTGACTTCCATATCGTGTGGTAATGAACGTAATCATTACCAAAGGCATTAGTTTGTTTTTTAACACTCTCATCCCCGCCCCAACCCTACTCCCCATGATTCAAAGTGCAGGTTGAGAATCACAGATGCTAATGATGAAGTTGGGGTTTGGTGGGAGTCAGGGCTCAGGTGCGCATAGATTTCAACTACGAAATTTTAGGGCCTTGGTCATGTGCTGGATGCAACGTTATTAAGTATTCATGTGCTTTCCTCATTTCTTACCCTTCTCCTGTTGTGTAATTGAGCAAAAGTAATGGCCCCATTTGGAGCCCATTGGCCATGCTCCCTGTTTGGGAGCCTTCAGTGTTCATCCCAGGGGACACACTCCTGTCCCCCACTGCCTCTCTGCTGAGCTGGGAGGATAGGTCTCTGACTCTCAGCAGAACCTGACAAAATGTTTGCTCCGAAAGTACCTGCCCACTTTAACGAGTGAGCTTTACTTTACACTTTAATTGGGACATGCAAGTGGTGCCACCAGGAGCAGACGCTCAAGTTTGAAATCTTTGAAATTCTCTCCCAATGAAGAAACCAAATGCCTTGTTAGAGGAAAGCATATTGAGAAAAAACTGTTTATGCAAATTCTCGTTATACCAGAGGATAATTCCAGCTGAAAAGGGAAAAGGGCAAGGATTCTGAGCCATGTAATCTGAAACAATGAGGCAGAGACTGTTCTGGACTCCATTGTCTTTTGCACCCGAGAGTTATTTGGTTTGAATGACTGCCAAATCCTAAAGTTCGAAAGACAGTCACAAGTGGGGAAGGGGGCCAGCATTCTTGGGGTTGGCTTCCCAGAACACTCCGATTTATTGTAAGCCTCTCACTCTGAGGTCAGCAGGCTCTGGCTGGTGGTTCTGATTTAGAGACAGCCCTTCCCCCTACAACAGAGACTCTTAGGGGGGTTCTGACGGGAAAAGCGGCAAGCATGCTGGCCACCCAAGGGCTTGAACTGGGGTATGTAAACTTCTTCCGGAAGCCACCACCGCGGTCACGTCTGAGGTTCACAAGGTTGTGCAGCCCTCTCACATGCAAGGCAGCTGTTCCCATCAGGCCTGTCTTAAAATACACAAGAGCGGGCATTTTGTCCTTTCAACAGTGTTTCACTGCAATTGAATGTAAACATCAGTTCAGCTAATAGGAGTTTACATAAGCCATTAAGCATCGTTTCGTCTTTGAAATCTTTGGTTCTTTGCCCTCATATTCAAACTCTCACCATGCCCTGATGGGTTTTACCTCCAAATCTCCACAAAGAATCAATCAATCACTTTTCTTCTCCATGGCCACCATGGTGGCCAAGTCACATGCGTGTCTTGCTGTTGTTGCCTGGAGAATCTCCTAACTGCTCTCTCTGCACCAGTGATGCCCCCTCCTCACCTAGAGTCTGTTCTCTGTGCTCTAACTGAACCATGGTTCAGCAGCCAAGTCTGACCCTTCCACTCTTAGGCTGAAACTCAGAACCCTTCCCTTGGCCCCCGCCTGCCTCTGCTGCCTCCTCCTGACCCTTGCTCCTGTCTGTCCCTCTCAGCCTACAGCCACGTTAACCTCACAACCTCCTTCACCTCCCCCTCCGCCTGCCTGATGATCACAGTTCAGATGGCACTTCCTGAGAAAGTGTCCCTTGAGGACCCCTAATCTAGGACAAGTCTCTTTGTTTTAAGTTTTCATTAATCGTGTTTCTTTCCTTAAGAGCAATTACCTTCATTTTTAATTACACATTTATGAGTGTGATTATTTGATAAAGATCCATTTTCCCTACTGGTCTCTAGGTTCCATGAGAGCTGGGGCAAGTCTGCTCACTGTTGTATACCTAGGTCCTTCCCGGGTGCCTGGCGCACACACACACACACACACACACAGGCTCTCATGGAACATTTCTGAACGAATTTCAGAGACGTGCACACTGAGTGGGAAACCAGACAACTGACCTCAGCTTCCCTCTAAGGTCCTTCCACTGGGAAGCCCGGCCCGGCCGCAGGAGCTGGGGACTCTTCTCTGTAAAGACCACACTGGTCACTGATAGTTATTCGTTCTGTGTGGGCTATTAGGTGAGCTCTGGGAAATAGAGCATAGACTTTGGCAGTACAGAGGCCTGAGTTTAAATCCCTTCTCTATGCCCCTTGATGGTCATGTGATTATAAACCACTTCCTTCCTTCCATCATCATTTCCTAACCTGTAGAATGGAGGTGATGTCTTCCTAGTTTCTAGTGTTGTAGATTGATAGAGATCATGTGTGTCTCACACCAAACCCAGGGGCGGGGCCAGAGGAGACATCCAATCAAGGTTGCTTTCTCCCAGCTTCTTTCCCCGCCCCCTACCCTGCTCTAGACTCACTTCCCCTGTGCTCCCTCTGTTTATGCAAGACTTTTCAGCTACTTCCTCTATAGCTGTGCAAGCCACATGGTGGCCCTGTCTCTTGTTAACACCAGGGCTACAAATCAATGACCGCAGTGATCACATTTCCAGTGGCCTGATGGCTCAGTTGGGGTTCCCCAGAACTAGCACCTGAGACCAGGATTCCAGAACAGGTGGTTTGTCTGGGAGATGGTCCTCGGAAGCGCCAGTTAGAGAGCGCAGATGGGGAGGAATGCCGTGTCATCATGCAAGGTGCCGTCGTGCCCCACCCCAGGGAAACCTAGAAGACAGTTACTCTGTCCAAGGGGTGAGGGAGTTAAGGCATACACCTGGTCTCATCAGTCTGTCTTTTCGCAGGGGTGAGGGTGGCATGGCAATGATTCTCTGACTCCCCCTGCCTGCGGCGCCCATGCGCACGACCGGCAGTGGCACCAGAGAATCCTCAGACACAGCCCTGCCGGTGCTGGCAACTGGAAGGGGTGGCATGGGAATGTGGGCGTGACACCAATGGCTTCTGCCTCCAGCGGGGAGCGTCTTCTAAATACACACCTTTCCGCTCACGCTTCCACACTGGTCTTGCCCTTACCTTGACCAGCAGTGTAACATGCCTATTGCCCTGCTCTGGACATACTACATCCTTCACAGGCTCTTCCAATGTGCAAACTGATAAACGAAGGAACTTCCTATCTGTCTTTAGATCTGGGACAGGGAGGAGCATCATTTCCCAAACCAAAGGCTGCTTTCTATTACACTTTCAAATATCCCATGTAATTACTTCATTTGGCAAGACACAGTCTGAATATATTAAAGGCTGTGTAAGTCCAAGAGGAAGTTTTCACCACCTTTAAAATCTCCAATCCTTTCCCCTCTCCAGTCACATAGAGGTTACAGCCAGCTCAGGTTTATTGTTATCATTACCTGAGGCTATTTTAAAACATCCAGATAATCAAGAACCCTAATTAATAGAAGTCTGGATAATAGGAGGGTCACTACACAAAATGCCTGCTGATAATATAGGCTGGATAAAACACAGAGGAGGAGTTTCACATGTGTCCTGCCCTGAAGAGCCAACTACGACACTCTGGCTGCTGTTTGTTATTAAACAGTACGTACTAAGTGCCTGCAAGGTGCAGAGCACTGTACAAGGTCTGATGAGACACACACAGAGGCTCGAGAAGGTTTCAGAAAGAAAGAACTTCCCTTTCTCAAAACAACTCGGAGCCTATTCTAACTTCCACTATTAGAGTCTTTTTTTTTTTGTTTTTTTAACTTATCCAGCATCCGTTTATACAATGAACTTCTCACTAGAAGGGATTGAAGTCCCTTAATATGCAGCCAAGAGGGGCTTCAGAGTTCTTGTTACTGTACAGATTAGAGACTCAGGGGAAACAATTGGTCTGAAGTGACCCAACCCACAGGCAGTAGAGCTGGGCCTGAAGTCCTTGCCTCCGTCCCTACCCTACCTTCTGCTTTCTTCGCATTTTGAGGCTATCTGGCCTTTGCACTTGAGGGTGGATTGATTAAGGGCTGGGCTCTGAGATAGCTTTCTGAAAGCCTATACTGGCAAAGTGGGTCTCCCCGGCTGCCCCCACTCTCCACTTTGCAGCTGGTGGTCTTTGCTCCTGCACTTCCAGCAGGCATTCTCTCTTAACTCCCCTGAACACCCCCATAGTTCAGCACTATTTCTCTTCTGACCACTGGATCAAAATCCAATGGGAAAATAATTTTAAGTGTTCACTCTTGAAACCCCCACCCCTATCCCGATCCTACTGAATCAGAACTCATCTCCGGGGCTTGGGCCGAGGAAACTACATTGGTAAAAAGCTTTCCATGTGCTTCAGGCCGCACCAGAGTTTGAGAACCATCAGCCAGCCTGCAGCTGAAGCCCAGCATCCTCAGTGTGACTTGGAAGACCTGCCCACCTACTCGCCTCACCTCCATCAGCCAGGTTGAACCAGTCTCTGCTCCAGAAACGGGCCTGATAGCCTCTGCATCTTCGCTCACTGTTTCCCCTGCCTGTTTGCCTTTCTTTCACCAGTTCTATGGGGTGAATTCCTACTCCTCCTGTTTTCCTCCAAGGCCCTCCGGAAATGTCCCTCCTTCCCTCTCTGTCACTCTCCTCAACTCCTTCCCTGCTCTCTCCTCCCTTCTCACAGTTATTGATCCCTGTCTCTATTAGAGCACTTACGTTATTGTACGAGTGAGTTCTAGGTCTGTAACTTGGTCCAGGGCTGCCGGGAACACGCATTGCTCCTCTGTGCACATTAGAAAAAGGCACCCCTTCCTCCATGTCCAGGCACGCGGCTTGACAATAAGAGCCCAGGCTGGATTTCAGCCCACCCTCCCTGCCCGGGCACCCGTGTGCAGGACAGGGCCTCCTGGACCACATGCAGGGTTTCTCCACCTGTCTTCTCTGCTGTGAGCTCCTGAAGGTCCCCTGGAGCTTGTTCATTGCTGTATATCCCCTGTGTCAAAGTCTGGCCCTGTAGTGACTCCCTGTAAAAGGTTTTATAAGCTGAAGTGAATTGTCTGCGGGCTGGGAGCATACGCAGGGTTGCTCCCCACATGAGTCATCAAATGCTGTGAATTGCAGGAGGCCCCCAGAGCTGCAGAGGCGGGATGAATAATGTCATCTGTTCTGTTCTCCATGGATTCTGGATATTTTAACATCTGCAACTGCAAATTGTTCAGAGCTCTGAGGCTAAAATAGATGCCTGCAGCAAGCAGTCTGTTACCTCATTCTTTGCTTTTTGGACTTAAAAAAAAATCTGCTTTCCCAAGAGTTAATCTCTGTCTGAGACTAGTTGTTATTAAGGCCACAGGAGAAATCTCCTGCCTGAGAGACCCTCCCCTGGATCCCTTCTGCTGTGCAACCTGCCCATCAGCGAAGTGGGGATGCCCATCAGGGTCGCCGCTGCTAATTAGGGAGACAAAGCCGCAGGAACAGAATGGAGCAGAGTTTCAGACTCCCTGCTGATCTGTAGAGATGGGGCAAGGGCGGGGAGGAGGGTGTGTGGGGTTTGCTTCCAGTTCCCAAGAGTTTAAAATTTGCATTACTCCAGTGAGAATGCATTCATGTGTGACTCGACTTCCTTCCTTAAAAAGGTCATTATGACATTTCAAGATGGGGCTGTTTGTTAACTTTCCATCAGTCCCAATCCAGGAGAGGCATAGGAATTGAATTCCTATTTTGTCTTTAATCACTGAGGCAGTGATTAAATTAAGTTGACAAGTGGAGGGAAAGAAAGGTGGGAGGAAGACAAACCATCTCAGTATAAACTGGAAGACTCCTTCACATGCAGCAGGAAAAGAACCGGTGACTTTGGTAGTTGACCTCTCGTTTTTGCATTTTCACTAAAAATAATATTAGAGGGGAATAAACCATTCTAATTTTGATTCCTAATCAACCAGTCTCCTCACTAAAGTTTATATTTCATCCTTTTTAAAAATATGTATTTATTTATGTGAGAGAGAAAGAGAGAGAGAGCAGGGAGGTGGGGGAGAGGGAGAGAGAGTCAAGCCAACTCTGCACTGAGCATGGAGCCAAGGTGGGGCTCAGTCTCACAATGCTGGGATCAGGACCTGAGCCAAAACCGAAAGTCAGATGCTTAATCCACTGTGCCACCCAGGTGCCCCTGTATTTCATCTTTTTTTACGAGTTGAAGCACATTTTATCATCACAACAAACCTTCAGTGTCATTATGATTAGCCCTAACTTACAGATGAAGAAACTGAGGTTCAGGTCTCATCACCCAAATTCAGACCCAAGGGACCACAAAACAGGTCCTGAGTTTTGTATAGGAGGGACACAATCATGTCTAAGACAAAGTTATGCCCTCAGTGGTTTGCAAACTAAATTTGAATAAACAACATGGACAGTAACTGGGAAACAGAAAATCAAGGTAAAGGAGAGAACATTTAGGGCTGATATTAATCAAAGGAGACAGAACTTGGAAGTTGTGCAATAATCATATTCAGGAAGACATGAAAACGCTCTGCAGGTGGTTAAGACTGAATTTTTTAACATACACTTAGTGCCAGAGCAAGGATTTGAACCCACTTCAGAACGCATCACAATTTCATTTGTACCCTAGGTCTTCTAAAATAGACTGCTGTTAGAGCAGTTTTAGGATGACCACAATATTGGGCAGAAGGTACAGAGATTTCCCATATCCCCCCCAACCCCCAGCCATGCACGCCTCCTCCATCATCAACATCCCCCCACCAGAGCAGTTATATACGCATACGGATAGTGTCCTACAGAGCAGTTTCTCTGCCCTAAAAATCCTCTGTTTTCCACCTGTGTATCCCTCCCTCCCCACTAATCCCTGACAACCACTGGTCTTTTTACTCTATAGTTTTGCCTTTCCCAGCATATGGTATAGTTGGAATCATATAGTATGTAGCCTTTTCAAAGCGGCTTCTTTTACTTAGTAATATGCATGTAAGTCTCCTCCACGTCTTTTCATGGCTTAAGAGCTCATTTATTTCTTTTACTGCTGAGCAATATTCCGTTGTCTGGATGGGCCACCGTTTATCCATTCACCTACTGAAGAACATCTTAATTGCTTTTAGTTTTGACAATTATGAATAAAGCTCTATAAATATCCGTGTGCAGGTTTTTGTGTGCGCATGTTTTCAACTCCTTTGGCTAGATACCAAGGAGAGAGATGCTGGATTGTGTGGTAAAATAGGTTTACCTTCATAAGAAATTGCTAAACTGTCTTTCCAAAATGGCTGTACCTTTCTGCATACCCAGCAGTGAGTGAAATTCCTGTTGCTCCATACCCTTGTCAACATGTGGCATTGTAGGGGTATGGATTTTGACCATTCTAACAGGTGTGTGGTATCTCACTGCTGCTTTAACTTGAATTTTCCTGAAAATCATCAGGAAAATATGATATGGAGCACTCTTTCATATGCTTGTTTGCCATCTGTGTATTTTCTTTGGTGAGGTGTCTGCTAAGGTCTTTGGCACATTTTTAATTCAGTTGTTTGTTTTCTTATTGTTGAGTTTTAAGAGTTTTTTGTATATTTTTGGATAACAGCTTTTCATTTTGTTTTGAGAGGAGAGCATGTGCCTGCGCACAAGCATGGCAGGGGAGGGAGTGTGCAGGGAGGGGGCAGAGGGAGAGAGAGAATCTTAAGCAGCCTACATGCCCAACAGAGCCTGATAAGGGGCTTGATCTCACAGCCCTGAGATCATGACCTGGGCCAAAATCAAGAGAGGGACACCCTTAACCAACTGAGCCACCAGGCACCCCAACAGTTTTTTTTTAAAGATTTTATTTATTTATTTGGCAGAGAGAGAGAGGGAAAGCACAAGCAGGGGGAGCAACAGAGGGAGAGGGAGAAGCAAACTCCCCACCAAACAGGGAGCCTGACATGGGGCTCGATCCCAGGACCCAGGAATCATGACCTGAGCCAAACGCAGATGCTTAACCGACTGAGCCACCCAGGCACCCCACCCCAACAGTTTTTTTTATCAAATAATATATTTTGCAAGTATTTCTCCTAGTTTGTGGTTTGTCTTCTCATTCTCTTGATAGTATCTTTTGCAGAGCAGAAATTTTTTTATCACTTTTTTTTCATGAATCATGCATGTCTTTGGTGTGGTATTTATAAAGTCATGGATAAACCCAAAGTCATCTAGATTTTCCCCTATATTATCCTTCAGGAGTTAATATAGTTTTGCATTTTTAATTTAGGTCTGTGACCATTTTAAGTTAATTTTTGTGACAAGCATAAGATCTGTACCTAGTATCTTTTGTTTTGTTTTGTTTTGGATTTTTTTGGCATGTGAATGTCCAGTTGTTCCAGCACCATTTGTTGAAAGTCTTATTTTTCTCCATTGTATTGCATTTGCTCCTTTGTGAAAGACCAGTTGACTATAGGGGCGCCTGGGTGGCTCAGTCAGTTAAGCATCTGACTCTTGATTTCAGCTCAGGTCAGGATCTCAGGGTCCTGGGATAGAGCCTTGCATTGGGCTCCCCACTGAGCAGGGGTCTCCTTCTCCCTCTGTCCCCCGCAACTCACGTATGTGCTCTCTCTCTCACTCTCGCTATCTCCCTCTAAAATAAATAAATACATCTTTAAAAAAAAAGACCAGTTGACTATAATCATGTGGGTCTATTTTTGGACTCTCTATTCTGTTCCACTGACCTATTTGTCTATTATTTTGCCAGTACTTAATTAATGTAGCTTTAAAGGGAGTCTTGAAGTTGAGTAATGTCAATACTCCAACTTTATTCTTCTCCTTCAGTATTGTGTTGGCTATTATGGACTCTTGCTTATCCATATAAATTTTAGAATCAGTGTATTGGTATCCACAAAATAACTTGCTGGGATTTTAACTGGAATTGCAATGAATCAAGTTGTAAAGAACTGACATCTTGACAATGTTGAGTCCTCCTATCCATGAACATGGACTATCTCTCCACTTAGTTAGTTCTTTGATTTTATTCATCAGAGTTTTGTAGTTTTCCTCATACAGATCTTGCACATATTTTGTTAGATTATACCTAAGTATTTCATTTGGGGGGTGCTAATGTAAATGGTATTGTTTTTAATTTCAAATTCCACTTGAGCATTGTTAGTATATTAGGGAAGCAATTAGCTTTTCTATATTAACCTTGTATCCTGAAACCTTGCTGTAATGGCTCATTAGTTCCAGGAGCTTTTTGTCAATTCTTATGGATTTTCTACATAGATGATCATTTCATCAACAGACAAAAGTTTTGTTTTTTCATTTCTAATACAGAAAACTTTTATATCCTTTCTTGTCTTATTCCATTAGTTAGGATTTCCAGTACAATGTGGAAAAGCAGTGCTGAGAGGGGACATCTTTGCTTTGTTCCTGATTTTAATGGGAAAGTTTCTCACCATTAAGTATGATGTTAGATGTAGGGGGTTTTGTAGATATTCTTTATCAAGCCGAGGAAATTCTCTATTCCTAGTTAACTGAGAGATTTTTTAAAATCATGAATGGGTGTTAATTTTGTCAAATGCTTTTCTGCATCTAATATGATCATGTGATTTTTCTTCTTTAGCCTGCTGATGTGATGGATTACATTAATTGATATTTGAATGTTGAACCATCTTTGCGTACCTGGGTTAAATTCCACTTGGCCATGTATATAATTCATTCTATACATTGTTGGATTCAATTTGCTAATATTTTGCTGAAGAGTTTTGCGTCTTTGCAAATGAGAGGTATTGTGTATAGTTTCTTTTCTTGTAATATCTTTGTCTGATTTTGGCTTTAGAGTCATTCTGGCCTTATAGAATGAGTTAGGCAGTATTCTCTCTGCTTCTACTCTCTGAAAGAGATTGTAGAGAAATGGTTTAATTTCTGCTTGATTATTCTTCTAATGTCTGTGGGATTTATGGTCATGTTCCCCTTTCATTTCTGATATTAGTAATTTATCTCTTCTCTTCTTGTCTCTTCCCTCCCTTCCCTTCCCTCCCCCCTTCTTCTGTTCTCTCCTCTCCTCCTTTCTCCTCTCCTCTTCTTTTCGTCAGTTATCCTAGACAGAGTCTCAGCAATTTCATTGCTTTTCCCATTGATTTTCTATTTTCAATATACATTCAGTAGTTTAAATTTCCCTATAAGCATTGCTTTTGTTGCATTCCACAAATTTTGATAAGCTATGTTTTCATTTTCATTTACTTCAATATTTTTTTTAGAGAGAGATAATCCCAAGCAGACTCCATGTCCAGCACAGAGCCAGTTGTGTGGCTCAATCTCAAGACCCTGAGATCATTACCTGAGCTGAAATCAAGAGTCAGACACCTAACTGACTGAGCTACCCAGGTGCCCTTAGTTCAATTTTTTAACTTAATCTCCCTGAGGTGTCTTCTTTGTTCTATGTGTTATTAAGAAGTGTGTTGTTTAGACTGCAGAGATGGTGTAACATGTATTTACAGAAGTGGTTGTCTCCAGGATGAATCTTCAATGTGTCTGCCTCTCCAGTGTCTCTTACATTTTGGATTTTTCTCTTTTATTTCCATATATTTTTATACTCCATAAAATATAAATACTTTGAAGGTAAGCCAATATCTTATTTATCTTAGTATTCCCTGCATCTGTCATAGGACCTGGCTATAATAGGGCTAATATATATTTGCTGAATAAGTGAATTCAGAATCTGAATACAAGCTCATTCCAGACCATGTAAAATATATTCCTACTTTTGAAAGGATTAAATGATATATAGATTCTGTAAGATAATTCGGTAATTATTTACCAAGAAAAAAAAGTGTGGGAGCGCCTGGGTGGCTCAGTTGGTTAAGCATCTGCCTTCGGCTCAGGTCATGATCTCAGGGTCCTGGGGTAGAGCCCCTCATTGGGCTCCTTGCTCAGTGGGGAGTCTGCTTCTCCCTCTCCCTCTGCCCAACTCCCACTCATGCTTGCTTTCTCTCTTTCTCAAATAAATAAAATCTTTTTCAAAAAATGTGTGTTGTTTAGTTTCCAAGTATTTGGGGATTTTTCTAGCTATTCTGTTATTAATTACTTATTTTTTGAAATTTTTAAAATTTTTGTTCTGTTACTAATTTCTATTTTAATTCCATTGGAGTCTGAGAGCAGTTGTATGATTTTTATTCTTTTAAACTTGTTAAGGGGTGTTTGTGTGTTTTATGGCCCAGAAAGTGGTCTACCTTGGTGAATGTTCCATGTGAGCTTGAGAAGAATATGTATTCTGCTCTTATCGGATGAAATGGACTATAGATGTCCATTATATCCAGCTTATTGATGGTGTTATTGAGTTCAACTGTGTCTTTAATGATTTTCTGCCTGCAGGGCCTGTCCATTTCTGACGGAGGGGACCTTGAAGTGTCTAACTATGACAGTGGATTCGTCTGTTTCTCCTTGCAGTTCTCTCAGGTTTGCCTCACATCGTTTCAGTCTTTGTTGTCAGGTACATACCCATTAAGAATTATTAGGTTTTGTTGAAGAGTTGACCATAGGGTTCTTTTTAATTGTGTGTTTTTAAACTAAACTTTTTCTTTTCTGAAATAATTGTAGATTCACATGCACTGATAAATAATATAGAGAAATCCCATGTACCCTTTATCCAGTTTCCCCCAATGGTAAGATCTTGCAAAATTATAGTGTAATATCACAACCAGGATATTGATACAACTGCAATCCACTGATTCAAAGCAGGTTCCCCGGTTTTACTTATAGTCGTGTGTGTGTGTGTGTGTGTGTGTGTAGTTAGCTCCATGTACTGTAATCCCACGTGTAGGTTCATGTATCCACCACAGTCAAGATCAAGAACAATTCCATCATCACCAATATCCTTCAAGTTGCCTTTTCATATACACACCCATCTCCCCTCTCTCCTCCTCTTGCCCCAGTCCATAACTTCTCATTCCCTAATTTTGTCATTTCAAGAATATTATATAAATGGGTAAAGGATCTGAATAGATATTTCTGCAAATAATATGTACAAATGACCAGAAACCGCAACATCATCAGCCATCAGAGAAGTGCAAAGCAGAGCCATATCAGATATCACTTCCCACCTGCAAGGATGGCTATTATCACAAAGACAGTGTTGGCAGGGATATGGAGAAATTGGGAGAGTGAAATGATGCAGCTGCTTGAGAAACAATCTGGCAGATTCTCAAAAGATTAAATATACAGTGATCATATGACCTAGCAATTCCACTCCTAGGTTTATGCCCCAGAGAAATGAAAACCTATGTTCACACAAAAATTTGCATATGAAGGTTCGTAGCAGCTTTACCATAGTAATCAAAAACTGGAAACCACTCCAAGGTCTATGAACCGATAAGTACATAAACAAATTGTGGTGGGCCCATATGATGCAATGCCACCTCTCAGTAAAAGGGAAGATGCTATTAATACATGAATTAGCCTGTATTAATTTCAAAATAATTATACTGAGTAAAAGAAGATAAGTCCCAAAAAAGAGCATATACATACTGTATTATTTCATATATATATAATTCTAAAAAATGCAAACTAATCTATAGTGACAGAAAACAGATCAATAATTTTTGGGGAGTGGATAGGGGAATAAGTAGGAAGGGAGAAAAGGGTTATAAAAAGGATGAAGGGTATGTTCATGATCTTGATTGTGGTCATGGTTTCACAGGTGCATACGTATGTCAAAACTTATCAAAGTGTATACTTTAAATACATATAGTTTATTATATTTCAATTATATCTCAACGACGTGTTCTGTAAGTACACCTTTAAAGAGCATAATTCTAAAAACCCCTATAATCATACAAATTCCTCTTCTTCCATGTTCTCATGTCTTTATACATGTTTGTGTTTTTGCCTCTGAAAATCAGAATGTTTTACTTTCTCCACTTAAGACTATTTCAATGATTATTTCTTAACTTACCCTTCATTATCATTTTTTTCAGGTTCTTATTTTTTTAATACGTGAACTTTTACATTAAAATAGAAAATACAAGCAGAAACGTGCACAAATTAGGAGTATACATCTCAATGAATTATCGCAAAGTGAACACACCCGTAAGACCTTGCTTTGAAAACAAGGACCTCTGTTTTTGAGGGGTAGTATTTGGGGTTGAACAATCCACTGTGCACTGTCAAAGATAAACGCAGCAGGGCGTCAGTCAGAGTGGTGAAAACAGATTTTCTTCAAGAACGACTGACAGTGGAGGAAAGAGCTGAGCGTCATTCTGACTTGTGCAGAGGTGATGGGAGGGTTTTAAAGGAAGATGGAGGGAGCAGCGAGGGGACAGAATGAACAGAATCAGGGAAGGGAAAATTACTAAAACCTGGGTGAGCCTGTTTTTCTGTGTGAAAACCATCTGGGTTTGTTAACTACTACTTACTGAAGTTAGCTTCCTACCCACCCACAGAAACTAGGAGACAAATGGCCTATTTTCAGGTGTTGATTGAAACAAACCGTAAATGCTTTTGGCAGCCTTGAGTTTTGTCAGGCAGGCACCTTAGAAACTGTTAATGTCGGTTCACGTTTTTTACAGCCAAGGTTGAGGCTGAGTCAAGAAGAGGGCTCAAAGGAGGCCGGCCAGAGTTTGGTCAGGGAGGGAATCTTTGCCAGCACAACTCTCCCACAGATGTAAGTGCTTTCAAAATCATCCTGGGTCCCCTTCTACTGAACATCATGGGTCCCTTTCCCTTTCCTCCAATTAGGATAAGAAAAAAAAAAAAATAGCTCAGTGCCTTTCCAAATGCCCCATCCCATGAAAACCACCACACTAGATAATGTCTAATACACCTTTGAGCTTTGCAGTCCTACAGTAATACCACAAGCCGTTTTGTCTCCATTGGAAGATAGAGCCAAAGAAACAGGCTGAAAAGACAGTATGCAGAAATGTTGGACAGGGAATGGAGGATGTAGGAGGTTGTGGCCCTTCCTCCCCTGTAAGTCTTCCCGTCAAATGCATACTCCCTTGCCTGAATCACTTTGTACAAATTCCCAGGGAGCAAAGCAAGGAAATGGGTGGACCCCGGAGCAAACCCTAATTCCAGTTCTTCCATTTGACTTTATTTCTGTAAGCAACTTAGCCTCTCTTAGCCTCAGTTTTCTTGTCTGGGAGATAATGCCCACTATTAAATGAACAAATGTGTATAAAGTAGCCAGCACATGATAAAGTCTAATAATGGTGAGCTCTCCTCCCTAAGGGGGTGAGATAGCCCGGTGCTTTTAAGGTCTTCTCCCAGTATGAATTCCATTTTCCAGTGCGCCAATAGGGTTCTCTCAAGCTCAAAATCAAGGCCGACAAATGAAAACCTTTAGAAAACGAAACTGTAGTAGCAGACTGCAGCTATTTTTCTATAAAAAGGACAATTTTACACTCATTCATATAAAGCTTTCAATACATACTGTTGAAAGCTTACCATGTGCCAGGCACTAGGGTTAAACCCAGACGAAACAGTCTGTACCCTGAAGGAACTCACAGATCACTGGCAGATCCAAAAAGTTAGGTCAAGTTGTACCACAGGGCTAAGTGCCACCAGAAGGGAATATAGGGCAAGATGGAGGCAGGAAGGTAATGGGCGACACCCTCCAGAGCAGGGTTTGCCCTGCGAACACTGGAGATGAGACCATATCAGGAAGAAAGAAAAATCTGTGCAAAGGCCTAGAGGCATCCAGCACCCTGTTTTCAGAGAACTGAGACCAGAGCTGTGGTGAGAAGTGGGAGGTGAGGGAGGTAGGAAAGGAGGGGGCATATTGTTAACTGCCAATTACCAAGACCACTATAGCCCGTTCAAGCAGGAAAGGAATTTACTGAAACATACTGGGTGGGATGACTGTATATTTTCTTGCCCCGTTTAAGAGGGAAAGGGCGCAATTTTTAATTATGCCTGACAGGATAATGTGTGCAGGAGACACCCAGGGAGTTGTTAACAGGAGGGTGCTGCCTGAGGCTGGGAAATCGAGAGCACCGCCCAGGCCTGTAGTGTCCAGCTGGGCGCTAGACACCGGACGAGAATCCCCATCACTGCTGCCCAGGAAGTGCCCTTGATGGCATTACCAGCTTCCAGAAATGGGCACCTCTGATTGGCGGAGCCTACTTCACACACCTGCTACCAAGTGAAGGGAAACTAGGAAAATGAATACGAGGACACCATCACCTACTGGCTGTGAGGCTTTGGGCAAATTAGGTCACTTCCCTGTACCTCTATTTCCTCCTGTATAAGATGGCAAGGATAAGAACACTAGCCGCCTCGACAGTTGGCGTGATGTTGACATGAAATGGTGTGGAAAGAGCTTAGACCTGTGCCTGGCACAGGATAGCACTACGTAAGATTGTGTGATTATTATCGTTATCCCTTAGGGAGGCAGCATTCGTAAGATAAGAAATTGTCTCAAAGAAAGGAAGTGTTTTGAAGGGGCCCAAAGGAATGACAAATGTCCACTACTCCTTGATTCAGTGCTGAAAAATGTAACAAAATGAATTATTCCACTCATTTCTTTATTCAATAAAAATGTCAGTGTCTGGAGAGCCTGGGCGGCTCAGTTGGTTAAGTGTCTGCCTTTGGCTCAGGTCATGATCTCGGGGTCCTGGGATCGAGCCCCTGCGTCTGAATCCCTGCTCAGCGTGGAGTCTGCTTCCCCCTCTCCCTCTGCCCCTCCTCCTGCTCATTCTCTCTCTCTCTCTCTCTCAAGTAAACAAAGAAATAAAATATTTTTTAAAAGTTGGCAGTGTCCATGGGGCTGAAGATACAGATAATGCCTTATCTTTTCATTTACATAAATCAAGTCAAGTTTAGTGGAAGCTCCACCCATCAAGATTGGTAAAAAGCACTATATTGACCTTCTTTGTGGGGGAGGAACTCCGTATACTTCCTTAGTATTAAACAAGAGCCCCAGAAAGTCGTGGGGCCATGTCGATGGCCCTCTGTCTATAGCTGTTGCTGCTGTGGTGCTCTGTGTGGGTCCCCAGGTCTGTGGAGGCTGCTTGCAGGTGGGATACTTAGCCCTATCAGCATCCAACATAGTCTGGAGGTCTTCCCTGAGCTTTGCAAAGCCATGGGTTTGGGAGGCTCTCACTCCATGTACACAGGGAACCATGCCTTCAAGGGGCAGGCTCTCTAAGGCTCTGCGGGCTGCATGGCCCAGACCCAGGGCCATACTTGGAACTTGCACCAACCACTGTTCTCCTGTGGGCTCCCTGTCCCCCAACTGCTCCTGGTGGTGAGCGTGAGGGCGAGGGACTGGAAGGAAGAAAAAAGGAGATGAAAGCAAGCAAGCAGAAGCCCCCATTCAACCCCTGCCAGGGCCTCCATGCAAGACGCAGCCTGCCCAGCTCCTGGAGAGAGGTTGTTGAACCACACTCAGCAAAGGAAATAGTACCTAGAGCAACGGAATATTCCCTTGATATGCTACTTTCATAGTGAGATGTGGCTGAAAAGGTTTTGGACCAGACAGAGATGTCTTTAAAGTTCCTTTATTTATGAAGTTACCCAGCTGGAAAGGGATTTGGCTCAGCAAAGTAGATAGATAGCTGGGAAAGAAAAAACCTTCTGTGTATATTTGGGTGGGTTGAGACCTGTTGGACAACCAGGGGCAGTTGTTAACTACCCCCTGGGCGGTATGGAAAGCCCAGACCTTCAGGACTCAGAGGCCTGGCTGCCCTCTTGGCAAGAAAGGAAATGCGGTTCATTCCTTTGTGGTGAATCCAATTCCGAAAAGGAAAAAAAAAAAAAGAATGAAAGAAAGTTTTTCTCAATAGGTTATTCTACCACATGACGAACCACAGGAGTCTGGACTTTCTCCTATTGGGAAAGGGAGCTTTAAAGCATTTAAGTAGGGAATACACACGACTGTATTTCAGTTTCAGAATATGTGTCCTGGTTCATACTGCATCTTTTATTTTTAAATAAGCTTTTTTGAATTTTGAGATAATTTTAGATTCATACCCAGTTCCAAGAAATAAGAAGGATCTTGTGTACCTTTTTTCCAGTTTCCCCATGGTAACATCTTGCAAAACTATAGTATAATACCACATCAGGATGCTGACAAGTGATACAGTCAAGATAGAGAAAAGTTCCATCACCATAGGGATTTCTCATATTGCCCCCCTATTTTAGAATTTATTCATTTATTTGAGAGAGAACGTGTGCACGAGTGAGCGAGCAGCTGGGTAGAGGCAGAGGGAGAAGAAGAGAGAGAATATTGAGCAGACTCCCCACTGAGGGCTCTCTCTCACTCTCTCCCTTCCTCCCTCTCTCTCTCTCTAAAAAAAAAAAAAAAAAAAAATCACAGATGGCTCGGCACCCCTCCTAGAGTGTCTGATTTAGTAGACCTGGGTGAAACCTGAACATTTGCATTTCTAACAAGCACTCCGGTGATGCAAATGATGGTGGTCCAAGTGCCATACTTTGAAAATCACAGTTCTAGAGTATATTACCTAAAAATGGTATTGCTGGGCCACACATTATAAGCATTTCTTTAACAATTAATAGACAATCCCAAGCTGCCATCCAAAGTCAGTGTACCCTCAACTAAATTTTAAGGGATAAAAGAATATACCACCCAAAGAAAACATTAAAAGTACGGAGCAACAAATGTAACAAAGAAAGTAGCAACACGAAAGAGGAAGTGCTCTGAATTCTTGTGGTTGGAAGGCGGGGCAGGAAGCTGAGTAACAGTAATATTTATGACCTCTGATACCTCCACACCAAAGCACAGAGTATGAATGATGAAGTAATTTTGAGATTCTCCCAAAAAAACAAAGAGTAATACTAGGTATGTATAGTTTATACTATACTGAGATACCATAGAACAGGACTTGTGGCAAGAAGTAGCTCTAGAAGGGTATTCTTTCTTCCGAAGAAATAGGGAGAGGGAGATAGGGTCTTGAATGTCAGTTCTCAGCCTCATCTCTCACTCCATTCCCCTTTGTTCTCCGTGGCAGCCACCATGGCCTCCTCTAATTCTTTGAATGAAACCTCCTCCCTCCTACTGCGGGGTCTTTGTTCTTGCTGATTCCTCTGTATGGAACACTTCCTCTGTCTGTTTGTACGCTGACCAAGTTAATTCCCATTTATCCTTAAGGTCTCAGATCTAATTTGACCTCAATAGAAAAACCTTCCCTAATCTTCCAGACTAGATCAAATCTCACCGTCATAACTTCTCAACACACAATGCATCTCTCCTTCATAGCACATATTACAGTTGGAATTTTACATTTACTTATGTGTTTATAGGATTCATGAATATATTACCCTCCAGCCTGCTAATCCCTAGGAGAGCTGGGCATGTGTCTTTTTTGAGTAAGCATTGTAATGTCAGCACCAACTTTGTCTGAACCTGAGACTAAAAGTGCAATGGGAAACATTCTGAAGAGGAAAATAGGGAGGAAACAGAAGTACTTTCAGGACATCACACACTAGCGTGTCACAGATGGCAATGATGGGTTCCTGTTTGAACAACCATATCAAGAGGACTGGCTACTAGATCTCTGATCCCCTGGAGAAAAGTTTCTATTGGCGTATTATAGGTTCTATAGGAGATCCAGTCATATTCAATATTTGAACAAGACAAGACATATACAATATTTGAACAAGACATATGCAAACAAGACTTGTTTGCAGGTGATATGAAAGTCAAAAGGTTTACAGTATAGACTGTGTCAGAATTCAGGTTAAAAATAATACCAATGAAGAGGTGGCTGGGTGGCTCAGTCAGTTAAGTGTCCAACTCTTGATTTCAGCTCAGGTCATGATCTCAGGGTTGTGAGATTGAGCCTCATGTTGGGCTCCACGCTGGGCACATGGAGCCTGCTGTGTTCTCTCTCATCCTTTTTCTCTGCTCCTCCCCCATGCACCTGCACTCTCTAAAATATCACTCTCTCTCTAAAATAACAACAACAATAATACCAATGGAAATACTAAGCCAAAACAGAAAGAGAAAGCCAAAACATCGTTGCAAATACATGATATGGAAGGGAAGCTGGGTTTGACTAGTCTGTGTAAAAAGAAAAAAAAACTTGATTGCTGACCACATATTCATTATGAACCAATGTTGTGAAAAATCTGGTAACTGGTAAAAATCTAACTGGTAGAAATCTAACTGTCCAGAGGAGGGGAGGTGATGGGCTCACTTTCCTGGTGCCCCCTCAAGCACTGTGTCTGTCTAGTTCTTAGAGCCAATCTGGCACGAGAATCTCTGATCATCTACAGATATCGGAAATCATAGCTAATTATAAATTATATTAATTACTTTTGGATTAAAATTTTAAAATGTTTACAGCAAAAAGAAATTGTTTTTAATATAGTCCGCATATAACTTAATATTTGATGTGGTGTGGCACTGGACCTCCAGAAGTAAGAGATTTTAAAAGGGCTTTAGGGAAATGGAAGGAGCTCCAATGAGGCATAAAGAAAGGAGATGGCAAGAGAGAGAGTTCTAGGGGAAAAGGAGATGCCTGCTCAGCGGCTGCTGTGTGCCAGCGCTGCTCCAAGAGCTGAGAATCCCAAAGTAAAAGTCCCGGCTCCCTTAAGGAGGGCACCTTCTCGTAAGGAATCAGTTAAGTTAAATGAAACGAAGAAGTGTAGTGTTATTAAGGAGGTGTGCGCGCTGGCTGGTCAAAAAGGTGTGGCGAGTACTCCCATTGGGATGGCAACTGGGAAGGCTTCTCTGAGGAGGTGACACTTGATCGGAGCAGAGGCAGAGGGGAGAAAAGTAGTGTAGAGTAAGATGAAGAAACATCAAGAACGCGATAAGGCAAGGAGAGGAAGGGAAAAGAGGAAGGGCTCGATGCGATCGACGCTCCGGCATCCGGCGTCGACTGCTAAGGTCTGCGCGCGGTCCCCACCCCCTGCCTTCCCCTGTCTCCTCCCCTCCCCGCGCCTCCACCGCCCGCCCGTCCTGCACGAGCTCTGAGGCTGCCGGCTCGCGGCAGACGCCATGTACCGGCTCCTGTCAGCCGTGACGGCCCGGCCTGCGACCCCCGGGGGCTGGGCCTGGGGCCGCGGGCGGCGCGGGGCACACCAGCGCTCCGGGCTGCCGCCGCTCGGCCCCGGCTGGGTTGGGGGTCTCGGGCTGGGGCTGGGGCTGGCACTCGGGGTGAAGCTGGCGGGCGGGCTGAGGGGCGCGGCCCCCGCGCAGCCCCCAGCAGCCCCCGACCCCGAGGCGTCGCCCCAGGCCGAACCGCTGCTGCCGCAGGAGCAGCCCCTCGCTCCGTGGTCCGCCCAGACCCCGATGCCGCCCCCCTCCCGGCGCTTCGCCAGAGCCATCGACAGCAGCCGCGACCTGCTGCACCGGATCAAGGTGCGGAGACGCGGGCGTAGGCGGCAGGCCAGCGCCGAACCGCCCGCGTCCGCTCGGAACGGGGCCCTTCGGTGGTCATCTCCCGGGCCCGAGCGGACCCCACCTCTGGCGGTGGCATGCCCGCGGCCGGCTTCCGAGAAGGACTTCCCGTTCCCCGACCGCCCGGCCACGGTCAAAACCTCCTGCGGGTTGCCCAAGTCGGGGCGGAGGTCACACCGCCCGCCTCGGGAACCTCCCCTTCGCCCTCAGTGCAGACCAGGCACGCCTCTCATCGTTAGTGCCGGGCCTGGCGGGGCCGAGGTGGGCGGGGCCCTGGCGGAGGGAGGGGCGGGGCCCGGGCGGAGGGAGGGGCGGGGCCCGGGCGGAGGGAGGGGCGGGGCCCCGGGAAGGCCCGGGAGCTGGGCGGGGAGTTGTGCGAAGCTTTTTTGCTGGTCCTTGAACTGTCTGTCCTTTCCCCTTCGCTCGTAGGATGAGGTGGGCGCCCCCGGCATAGTGGTCGGAGTCTCTGTAGATGGAAAAGAAGTCTGGTCAGAAGGTGGGCTCAGAAAAGTGTTATTTACTGGCTTGTTTTGTCCCAGTCGATGAATGAAATTTTGATGTTTTACTGCTAGGAGTGGGTGGCGTGAAATGTTCAGGTTTCGTAAAGCCATACATACTATAGAGAAAACATGTCTAACAGAATAAAGAATCGGGCTTTCTGTAAACAGCAAGATTGAAATGTGACCCTTGGAGTCTTAAAGATGGCTCGTTTCTAAGGACTGGATTTATTGTTCTGAAAGTTGTATATTGAACAGTCTGTTACCTGCGTGTTTGTAGATGACCCTTACCGCTAGGTCAAATGTCAGAAGTTTGTTTTCTTGTTTAATCAACAATTTAATTAACAACTTATTGCGTCCCCTATTCTGTAAAATGCCCTGTACCAAGAACTAGGGCCATTCATGATTCCTTGTCCTTAATGAGTGTACGATCTCCTTTATTACTTTTTTTTTTTTTTTACCGGGCAGTGTCAGCTGTTTTTTTCAAACCAAAAGGTAGAAGCTTTGGGAAAGAGATTTCTAATCATTTTATGATAATTTTATCAAAACATATTTTATAATTTGATTTACTTACCCATTGCACACAAATAGGGTCCCAGGTTTATAGGAACCCTACTTTTAGAACATGTTTCAGACATCATTTAAAGGAATTAGTACTTTTAAAAGAAGTTGATAGGAGCAATAAGGTTTTGAATTTAAAGAAAAACGATTCTTCCCCCAAGTATAAGTATAGCCTAGTCAGCATACCCAATTTATGAAAAATACTGTAATCAAAAATTACATAAATGTCGGCTTTATGGGTGAGGGCTTTGTTTTTCTGCAAATATTTTTCAGCATAATCTTTATTTACAGTTTAAAAACAATCATTGTATACCTTTTCGTTCTTTTTAGATCTCAGGTCTTATCACTTAGATTTTCACACTCTCAGCCTTCAGGAGATGAAACCAGACTTTTAAAAAATTCTCTAGGAGCTTTGAATTAATAGTCCTTCTTCTTCTGGTTTGCATCTGAGGTAACCTAGATTGGTTATCTAGATTGGGTTTCCAGGACACCTTTTCACATTAACTTTTATTGGGTGGTTATTTTAAGCAATCCAGTGGAAATTCAAAAGTAAATATAATCTGAAGAACAATGATGTTTTCTTTAAAGAACATAGAATAACTTAATGTAAAATGTGGGATAACTAATTGTCTAGATAAACTAAGAAAAAATAGTATCTGAACCAGATAGAAAATTACTATTGTGCACAGAGTGCAATTTCGATTTAGTTATAAAATTACGTTGTTAGGCTTACTGTTGTCAGAATTACTAAGACTCTCATTCACTCTTAATTAGCTTATAAAAGTGGAATTTCTTTTCCAAAAGATATTCCTTTAGATAAATACATGAGATGTTCTAAGATAGTATTATCTCAGTTTTTGAAGACTCCTTTGACCATGAAGCCTGTTATTAGTGACTTTTTGCTTTTCTTTTTCTAAAGGCTTAGGTTATGCTGATGTTGAGAACCGTGTACCATGCAAGCCAGAGACCGTTATGAGAATTGCCAGTATCAGCAAAAGCCTTACCATGGTTGCTCTTGCCAAACTGTGGGAAGCCGGGAAACTGGATCTTGACATTCCAGTACAACATTATGTTCCTGAATTCCCAGAAAAAGAATATGAAGGTGAAAAGGTAATAAAACTCACAGTTCATTTTACTGACGACATCTTAAATGGTTTAAAAGGCTTCATAAGATTCTTTGGTTTGTTTTTAACTATTGTTAATGGGTTAAAGGGTTTTTTTTAATTCAGGTGATAATCGATTGGGTATTTCTCTGAAACTTAAAGCTGAAGATGTGTATGGGACACATTTTTCCAGCAGCAGTTTAAAATGGAAAATATTACTGAGGCATGATTCCAAGGCCACTAACTTTTTTTTTTTTTAAGATTTTATTAATTTGAGAGAGAGAGTGAGCGAGAGAGAGAGAGAACACAAGCGGGGAGGGAGGGGCAGAGGGAGAGGGAGAAGCAGACTCCTTGCTGAGCAGGGAGTCTGACATGGGGCAGATCCCACATGGGGCTCAATTCCTGCGGGACTTGAGGACCATGACCTGAGACTAAAGGCAGATGCTTAACTGACTGGGCCACCCAGGTGCCCCTATAACTTTTTATTAATTGAAATTCCATATTTTTACAATTAGGTTTCTGTCACAACAAGATTACTGATTTCCCATTTAAGTGGAATTCGTCATTATGAAAAGGACATGAAAAAGGTGAAAGAAGAGAAAGCTTACAAAGCCTTGAAGATGATGAAAGGGACCATGGAATCTGACCAAGAAAAAGAGTTCAAAGAAAAAGGAGGCAAAAGTAATGAAAAGAGTGACTTTGTTAAAACTAAGATAGAGCAAGATACTGATGCCAAAGGCCGGAACTTAAAACCTGGCAAGAAAAAGAATGATTTTGAACAAGGCGAGTTGTATTTGAAAGAAAAGTTTGAGAATTCAATTGAATCACTAAGATTATTTAAAAATGACCCATTGTTCTTTAAACCTGGTGAGTGTTAATTCCTTCTCTTAACAAAGTCATCATTATTAAAGTATTAATTTTCAGAAAATCTGAAATGATCCCATCCCGAGGGCATTGGGTGTGGTTGACGCTTGTGGCGTGGGTTTTGCTGTCAGTCCAATGTGTGCCTTGTCTGCAGTTCTTGACGAAGCCAAGCGTCCAGGTAGCCAGTTGTTTAGATTTAGCCTCAGCGTTCATTTAGTGGGTTTTCCAGATCAAGCTGTTTGTGGAAAATTATGGAGAAATGTTGTAATAAGTGTTTTTCAAATAAAATCTGGACTAAGGAGGGCATGATAAAATATTGCTATTATGTCAGTATTTAGTGTTTAATTTAGTATTTAAATTGCTCAATTTATTGTGTGCCTTCATTCCTTAAAGAAGTTGGTTTTTATCAACTTAATTTTATTTCCTAAAAGCTGATCTATAAAAATATTTTTTAACATATTTTTTGGTATGATGCCCACCAAAACCACTTTAGTATCTTTCAATTTACCATAGGTTTATGTACTTGTATTCCATTTTCATTTTAAAAGTTTTTACTATGAATAGATATAGGTGTAATTAATAAGGGCAAAGGAATATATTTATGGATTTTGTCTTAAAATATAAGGTTCCAGTTATTAGTACAGATCACACACTCTGTGTTTCCAGAATCCCGAATGATATAACGGTATGTATTTGAAGTAGTATCTATATTTGAATATGTATTTGTATTTTAATATATATTTGAAACAGAGTTTTTATACCTACATATACTTTATTAAAATGGGCATGTGCACAACTAATTTATGCCTTAAACAATGAGTTTTGGCTGTATTAAGAATAAGCCCATTAACTCAAGAAATCAGATTTGCTTTTCTTTCCCTTCCTATTTTGGTACCAGTTTGAAGGGTTTTAGTTTAGTTTTGAGATAGTATTTATTTGCTTATTTCATTATCATGGAAAGGAGTAGATTCATATGCTGATTATCATTAAATCATGGAATAAGCAGGGCCCTTGCCAAGTTGACTAAGTTTATTAATACGTCATCCATGATCTGTTTCTAAATGCTGAAGTAAAAAGGTGAGAGTCTGTCAGTTTTCAGTGGGAAGTATTTTACATGTTTTTAAATAATAATGAAGCGTTTTCTTTTCTTTCCCCCCTTTGCACTGATGTCTCAAGGTAGTCAGTTTTTGTATTCAACTTTTGGCTATACCCTACTGGCAGCCATAGTAGAAAGAGCTTCAGGATATAAATATTTGGATTATATGCAGAAAATATTCCATGACTTGGACATGCTGACGACTGTGCAGGAGGAAAATGAGCCAGTGATTTATAATAGAGCAAGGTAAATGATACCTTTGGTGTGTCTTGCTATATTACATAACACTGTGTTGTTTATTGAAAGTCAAACTTTCCTTGTCTCCATTCCAAAATCACACTCGCCACATTTGGAGAGCTTTCCTACATGTCTGTTTTTCCGTGAGGGAATTGAATGTATTTGCAAAGTACTCCAGGATCCTTTCATCCTTGGATGAAAGACAGCAATAATAATTTAAACTCATGCACAATTAAACCAAAATTGTTCCTATCATGGGTATCTATAATTTGTTCTTCCATCATCCCTTTTTTAATGTTGTAGCTAATACTTTATATTTATTATTTTTAAAAGTTTTTTTAAATTTTTGAAATGATTTAATTCTTAAATTATAAGACTAAATACAAAGAATTCCCATATACCCTTCACCCAGATTCCCCAAATGTTATCCTTTTACCACATTTGCTTTATCTGTTATTTTTTTCTCAACCGTTTGGAAATAAGTTGCAGACACGGTACCCCTTTACCCATAAGTAATTTGTGTTTTTTAAAAATAAGGACATTCAGGAAACTAATATCAGCACAGTACTTATATCAAATCTATAGACCATGTTCAAATTTTGCCAGTTCTTCCAATAATGTCCTTCATAGCAAAAGAAAAGGAAAACAAAAATCTGGTTCAAGATCTAGTCCAGGATCATACATTACATTTAGTTGTCACGTCTCTCAGAGGTCACATGAAGCCGGTTTATCCCATTATTGGTGGTGGTGATTTAATGGTTTTGTAGCAGTGGTACCTGCTAGGTTTACCACCTGTAAAAGTTTGAGTCATTTCATTGAAATGTATCAAACTAAAATTTTATCATAATTTTTTCTAGTGATTTGTAAAAAGGGCGTTGGGAGAGAATTTTGAGACTAATGACTATTATGAGTTCTATGGTTATGTTTTCCATTTTACCAAATAATAAATTTGGTTCATTAGAAAGGTAAGGCATTTAACAAATCAACTGTTACTTTTACTTTGCATATTTTTCTTAGTACATGCTTTGCAAATGGCTAAATGGTATTTGAAATAGATGAAATTGTGGGATTATTTTAGCTTTATCTTCTTATCCCTGTATTAGTTTTGTTCAGTCTTCTGTTATATTTAGTTAAATTACCATTTTTAAATTACCAGTTTATTTAAAAGGATTAAATATGCATTGCAAATCAGCCTGAGTTTTTTTGGACCTAAAAGAAATTAGGTTAGTAGCAAGCAATGAATTTTAATTTTAAAATGGCCTGTAGTTCTCAACCACTTCAATTAGTGTTTATTATTTTTAGGTCCAACATTACGTTCCACTGGAAAGCATAAGAAAAATTGACAAATACCAGAGGTTGCCAATTGAATCTAAAAAAGATTCTCTAGTAATGATGGCATGGATGCATGACCTTATTTTGATTTAGACCTAGGTGTTTGATAATGAATGCCTATACTTATATGTAAGGGAGAGAACATGACATATAATCACTGAGCTGCTTTTCTCAACTGAAAATTAAGACTCTTTGAATATACAGAACTTCAAGGCAGTTTGCTCTTTTCTTAATGAGTAATTTTACAAAAATCAAAATGTGGCATATGATGGTGAGTTAATTTCATCTTATTTCCCATTCTTTGAAGAAATAAAAAGGCAGTGGGTTCCCATTTCTTCTGTTAAAGGTTCCTATCAGCTCTGAGTTTGATTGATTTGAAAGTACCCACTGGTGCTAAAGGGGTAGTTGATTCATTTTAGTTATATTATATGGACTGCTGAAAAAGGGCACTAAAAAAAGAAAGAATGTCATCTGTGAAAATGGTCTGTCCACTTGCTTCATCTTTATTTTACTTGATGCAATATCTACTTGGGCCTCTAAAACTCAACTCTGATTCTTTTTTTTTTTTTTGTTAATAATTATTTTAAAAGAACTTAAAGGCACCAGCTTTTTAAGGGAGTTCAGAGAGTAAAGGGAAACCTCAAAGATATATATTTAAAAAAAAAAAACTTAAAGTGAAACTTAGTAAATGTGTATGTTTCTGTTAGTTTATGCTTATCATTCTGCAGGAAATAAAATTTCCAGCAATCGTTTGCAGCTTTGTTAGTGTACTCCTTCATAATAATCATAAATTAAGTGTATTTATATTATCCTAACCTAGGGTTTTTAGAGTTATTGTAACCCAAGAGTAAATACTTATCATCGTTTTGCTTCTGTGTGTGTGTGTGTGTGTGTGTGTGTGTGTGTGTGTGTGTGTGTGTTTAAAACGATACATCCCAGTGTCTGTCACCTTTTTAAGGTATTTCTCTAGAATCCTACCCCAAAATACTACTTACATTTCTTTGGCCGGAATTTTAGCAGCAGGCCACACTTAGATGTAAGAGATTCAGAGAAATTAGTTTTTAGCTGGGTACATTGTTGTCCTGAATAAAACTGGGACTTTCTTAAATGGAAGACTAGGAATATTGACTTAGTGTATACAAATAGATATATTGATTCTGTATAACAAGTATATTCTGTATAGGCAAATAAACTGAAATAACCCTTAAAGCAAATACCCATGGGGGAGTGGATTTTTCTTGCCCTGAAGGACACTGTTGATAGGGGAATCCCTAGTCAATGCATTAGCTTATTTTTAGACTTTGTTCATATTTCCTATGTTTGGCACAATACTTGCAACAAAAATCTCTTTTATAATTGGATGGGACCAAAAGCAAATACAGTGGATGTTTTCTGAAGTGTTTGTTGTGTTTTGACAGTATAGATACGGTCTTTACATTCTATTATTATCTTTGTGATTATTATTTATTTTTATTTGCTAAAGTGTCTTCTAAAATTCAGCATTTTTTTTTTAAGATTTTATTTATTTGACAGAGAGAGAGTGCAAAAGCAGGGAGAGTGGGAGGGGGACAAGCAGGCTCCCCACTGAGCAGGGAGCCTGACGTGGGGCTTGATCTCAGGACCCTTGAATCATGACCCAAGCCGAAGGCAGATGCTTAACCACCTGAGCCACCCAGGCGGCCTAAGCATTGTTCTTTATGAAGCTCTTTTCTATGCCATTAGCTGATAGACTCTCTAGTAATAGGTCCAATCCAAATGTTAATGCTAAATGTTAAAGTGGGATTGGTTTTTATTATATGCATTTTAAATTCTGTGGGTTTTTAAACTTCTCATAACAATAAAACACAAACTAGTACATAATTATGTCTAAAGGCATTTAAGAAGCATTGTAAAAATAAAAGTATTTTGAATTTCTAAGTTTGTAGTTGTAGATTTCTGTAGTTATATAGCGTTTTTGTGCAGAATCTAGAGATTCTTAAATAAGAGGCTCTTTGTCATCTGACATCGTTCCATCAGTTATTCAGTTACAGAGATGTCTCAGTAACTTACTCAAGAACTCGTGTCTATATTGCATTATTTTTAGAGCAGAAATTCCTTAAGAATTTGAAATAGTAAACTTATCTTTGAGCTGAACAAAATTATTTTCATGAAAAGCCATTAACTTGTCCTCTGTGAAAAGGAATCAAGAGATTAAAGCCTAGAATTTGTTTATTTAAAGTTTAAAATTCTAGATTGAGGTCCAGAATTCTCCACATTTTTATACTTTAAAGGAAGAATGAAGAGTCCTAATTTCCAGCCTTGATATAAGCGGTTTGGAATGCTTTACTGTTAAAAGAAAGTTACACAAAGCTGATTATCAGCCAAAATATACTGGTAGTTCTCTCCTGGTTTACAAACTTGGAGTTCACTGTAAGAAATATATTTGTCGCAAGAAAATTATTTTTAGAATGAGGTTTCTTTTAGATTTGATTGGCTGGACTTGGAAGTGTAATCAGAATGGGGCACCTGCATGGCTCAGTCAGCTAAGCTTCCGACTCTTGATTTTGGCTCAGGTCATGATCTCACGGTTGTGAGATTGAGCCCATGGTAGGGCTCCGCACTGGGCATATAGCCTGCTTAAGATTATCTCTCTCCCTTTGTCTGTCCCCTGCTCTCCCTCCCTCTAAAAAAAAACAACATGTGTAATAAGAGTTCAGACAGAAAGTAGCGAGGACCTAAAATATGGGAGAGGCCATAGGAATGAAGGAAGGGAAAAAGGTAAGTCACGAAGCAAAGGTTGAAAAATAGGATTTAGCATCTTGATGGATGTGAGATTTGAGGGCAAGAGAGTCAACCACGGTTTTAATGGAGAGGAGAAATATGAGAAGAATGTTTGAAAGAGATTAGTTTTAGACCTGTTCATTTTGAGGGGCACCTAGGTGGCTCAGTCAGTTGGGCGTCCAACTCAGTCCCGGCTCAGGTCTTGATTTTGGGGTCATGAGTTCAAGCCCTGAGTGGGGCTCTATGCTGGGGATGGAGCCTAAAAAAAAAAAAAAAAAAGGCAAGTTTATTTTGAGAAATGAGAAGAGCACACACATATCCAGTCATTGGTTCTCATAAGAACCTATTACGATTCTCAGTGGGCTTTTTTTTTATTTTTAAATCCTCAAAGCACATACCTTTGGCCACTCTTCACTCAGTATTATGACTTGGACTTTTAGGGGACATATAAGATTCTTGAAGGAAGAAAGTGATTTTTCAAATTATATATGCCCACAGCCCTCCAAAGTTATGAATTTTGAGGGAAGGGTACAGTTTTGAGAGAGAGAGAGAGAGAGAGAGAAGGCCCACAGGTGATTCTGATAAACAACTTTCCTGCCCTTCTCCAAAACCAGATTTGAGAATTATTAATGCTAGTAGAAAATCTGATCATAATTTGGAACAGTGGTTGTGGTACTGATGCAGATCTGTAGTTTTCTCTGCAGAAGAGAAGACCTGGGGAGGGGGGCTGCAGTGATTGGAGGGATGTAGGAAATCATAGGATTGATATTAGAAGTGAGAGCTCAGGGCAGCAGACTGGCCCAAGGTTGGGTATCAAGGAAGTGTTGGTTAACAGTGCTGCAGGAGGCAGATAGGGTATCGACTATACAAGGGAATTGGAAGAGCCTTGAAAACCCACAAGAGGGCTGTTTAGTGATGGGGAAGCCAGATTTTAAGGAGTTGAATGACTAGAGAGGGTGAGTGCCTGGAAACAAGGTGTGGGCTGTTCTGTGTAGTTTGGCAGTAAATGAGGAGGGAGAAAGGACGGGCAGCTGGAAGCTATAACAAGGGTAAAAAGTTGTTGTTTTCCTTAGGATACAGAAAACATAGAGCATTTTGTTAACTGAGGTAAAGGAGTCAAATCTTCTAGCATGGCACAGAAAGTTCTTCGTGGCCGGTCTCCTGTCCATTCCTCCAGCATCACCTTCTACCTCTTATCCCCTCAACCTATAGCCAAACGGAACTACTTCGCTCCCCAGCTTGGCCTCTGTAACCAGCCATCTGAACAAGGGTCCAGGGTCCAGCGGTATTGACATCACCTGGGATCTTGTTAGAATTGCAGAATTACATGCCCCCTTCCCGGACCTAATGAAGCTGAATCTGCACTTTAACACAATCTCCAGGTGGTTTATATAGTGCTTTGCAATTTAGAACTGTCTGACCAGACTGTTAGCGCCTAGAAAGCAGCTACAGTGTATGGTTTAACTAGTCCCTCCAGTGCCTTGCAAGGTGTCTCCATTAAATATTTGGCCGACAAGTGATGCTTTCATGTTTGAACATTTTTTAATTTTTTAAAAAAATTTATTTATTTGAGAGAGATGGAGAGCATGAGCTGGGGGAGGGGCAAAGGGAGAGGAGAAGCAGACTCCCCGCTGAGTGCAGAGCCTGCCGTGGGGCTTGATCCCAGCATCCTGAGAGCATGACCTGAGCCAAAGTCGGACGCTTAACCCAGGCACCCCTAAACATGTTTAATGAGCACTTGATGGACAGCAGGTACTGTTCTAGGCTGGGGAGTCGTCAAGGAGCAAGATCGGTCAGGTTCCTGCCCTATGACACTTAACATTCTATGGGAGGAGACAAACATGTAAACTAAGAAGTTCAGATACTGATATGAAGAAAATAAAACAAAGCAATGTTATATAGAGTAACGGGGAGAGAATGTAAGCGTTCAAGTAGACGTGACTGATGAGGAGCCAAATTGCCTTGTTGCAAGTACAGAAATACGTCTGGCAGGAAAAGAAGGCAAGATGCTGTAAGTGATGAGATCAGAGAGGTAGGGGCTAAATTGCACTGGACAGTGAATCTCAATGCCATTAGATCCCCTGCCCCTTAATTTAACAAATATTTTATACATCCTTTAGTTTCTTGAAATGCTCTATATGGTTATATGATCTATACTCACTACTCTTAACTAAAATAAAATATAAGGGGCACCTGGGTGGCTCTGTTGGTTAAGTGTCTGCCTTCGGCTCAGGTCATGATCCCAGGGTCTTGGGATGGAGTCCCGCACCAGCCTCCCTACTCAGCGTGGAGTCTGCTGCTGCTTCTCCTGCGTCCTGCTTCTGCTCCTGCTCATGCTCTCTCACTTTCTCTGTAAAATAAAAATCTTTAAAAAAAATTTTTTTAAATAAAAGAAATATAATTTATAATAAATTATAGATATTTTGGTATGTTAAAGTTTACTCACAACATTAGAAGACATGATAAAATCAGATGCAACTTAAGACTTAAAGTATCACAAACGTAACAACTATAAATGCAGACAAATGCAGGTGTATCGTATCGGTGCTTCTACCCATGCCTTGGTGGCCGCCTCTAGCTGTGAGCAAAATAAAATGCAGTCTTTCTTCAGTTTTCACGATGGTTACTTTCAAGAAAAAGTTATTGTAGAATAAAAATGTCCAAAAAGTGCTTTGTGCTTGTGTGTAAAATGGAGAGGGTTCTAGTCTCAGCTCATTATAAACAGATATTTTACTTACATGAGTACCCGGTAGGATAGTTGAAGGTCTTCCACGGTAAGGGAGAATACACTACTGTGTGGGACTTTTCCACACATCCTAGGACGTTTAGGACCCTTGAGCCCCCGACCACTAAATGTCAGTAAGAGCTCTCTAGTTTTGTGACACATAAAAAAATGTCTCCAAAAATTTCCCTTAGGGAGTTGGTACTGCCTTTGTTGAAGACCATTGATTGTGTTGTAGGCCATCGTAAGAAATTTGAGTTTTGTCCTCAATGGTGGTAACCATTGGAAGGTTTCAAATAGATGGAAGAAGGTTAAGACACAATCTCAGGCTTCAGCATGGAGAATGGACAGCAAGGAGATAAAATGATCTAGGAAGTGTAAGTGGTGGAACAAGGTTGTAGAGGCAAAAAGGCCGTCAGGGATGCAGGTGGTAGAATTAGTCATAAAAACAATAGGAAATTTTCTTAAGTGACTTGAGAGAAGGAAAAAAGAATGCATGATAATGTAAATACATTTTAAGATAGAGATGGGAGTTTGAGGCCATCTAAAGCATCTAAAGTACGCTGGAATCTTCTCAGTAAAACAAGGGATGTAGTTGTCTGCCCGCTGGCCAGAGGTGGGGTGGAGGACTGGGGGAGATTGGCAATAGCTATTGGGAAGAATATACCAGGGAATAACCAGGAAAAGACTGAGATTTAGTAGCAGCAGTGAAGACCCTTAGCAAAAGTATGAATTGATACCAGTCAGCTTTGTTATGTGAATATCTGCAGCTTTTCTCCAGATAAGGAACCAAAGAAAGAGATACCTAGATTTATTCAGGATTGGCAGATTGGTGTACTGTCGGGTCAGAAGAGTGAGGAACCCACAGCTGAAACAGTTCAGGCTAGAGCTAGTTCACTTGGGTGAAATCAGGAACTAGAAGACCTGGGAAATTGGGAAGAGTCAAGGAGAATAGATGGAGGTCACAATGAGGGCAGAGAGCAGGTTCAGTTGGAGAGTTGGCAGGATTGGAAATCCTAGTCCTAGGGAGAGATGTCTGAGTTTGAGACCTTACCCACGAAGTGATTGAAAGCGGTGGTGAGACTCAGTCTGACAGTGCTTACGAACAGCCAAGATGGGACGAAGATGAAGATTGTTACAGGTGGGACAGCACACTGGAAACCTAAGAACACATTTTATTATGCATCTTGAAAGAAAGGATTCTCATGAGCCGCGTTTCGTGTTTGGTTTAATTATTTTGTGATTTCATTTCAGTTACCTCATATTAGAAACCTCATGAAGTCAGGCACTTTGTCTCTTTTGTTGAACCTTTATTTCAGCATTTCAGGCAGTGCCTCCCACATAATGAGTGCTCCATCAATAACTGTTTAATGCATGAGTGAATAACAGCTATCATTTATTCAGTAGCTACCAGAAATATGTAAAGTGGGGGCGCCTGGGTGGCTCAGTCGTTAAGCATCTGCCTTCGGCTCAGGGCGTGATCCCAGGGTCCTGGGATTGAGCCCCGCATCGGGCTCCCTGCTCCGCTGGGAGCCTGCTTCTTCCTCTCCCACTCCCCTGCTTGTGTTCCCTCTCTCGCTGGCTGTCTCTCTCTCTGTCAAATAAATAAGTGAAATCTTAAAAAAAAAGAAAGAAAATATAAAGTGATTGATACACATATTCCTAACTCTACAAAGTAGATATTTTTGTCACCACTTCACAAATTAGGGTGCTGAAGCAGAGAGGCAACAGACACCTGCCACTTACAAGCTGTATGACCTGGGACAAGTTATTTCTAATCTCTGCCTCCGTTTTCTATCTGTGAAATAGAAATTGTCGTGCTACCTACCTCTGAACCTTGTTACAAGAATAAATTAGTTCATCCTGACATGGTTCTTAGAACAATGCCTGGCACGTAGTAAGAACTGTGTAAGTGTTAAATAAAAGAAGCATATTTTACTAGCTAGTAAGGGTGAGTTGGGATTCCAGTGGGTTTGCGAGCTCCAGCTTCCCTCACTACACCAAGAAAGTCCCACGTCACATTATTACACATAGTATTCCTGTTGGCATTTTTAGCCAGGAGATGTAGTCTCCTTACAAATATCAATCTTAAACATCTCAATGTATACTCTCTTAGTTATAAAATTCACACGTGGCACATGATTCACTGAGCCCAAGGACTGGGAATATCTGTCAAACAATAAGTGTTTCTGCATATGCACCAGGCAAATGTATCGTGTGTAATATTAATCATTTCATTTTTACAGGTATTAAAACTTTGATACACCCAAAATGGGCGAGTCATGCCAGTAGGAAAAAAAGCAAAAAACACTTTCTGTGCTTTAATTACTCAATTATTTGTGTTTTTTTTAGCATCTGAATCATACTGAAAATTAATGGTTTCTCAGAATGTATAATCACTACATTGCAACAGCCTGTCTTATGTGCATATTTTCCTATTCGTTATCATATGTAAAGTCCATAATAGACTATGAAGTTTTTAATGACCATTCTTATTTCATTTTAGATTTTATGTTTATAATAAAAAGAGACGTCTTGTCAACACACCATACGTGGATAACTCCTATAAATGGGCTGGTGGTGGATTTCTGTCTACAGTGGGTGACCTTCTGAAATTTGGGAACGCAATGCTGTATGGTTACCAAGTTGGGCTCTTTAAGAACTCACATGAAAATCTTTTACCCGGATATCTCAAGCCAGAAACAATGGTTATGATTTGGACACCAGTCCCCAACACAGAGATGTCTTGGGATAAGGAGGGTAAATACGCAATGGCGTGGGGTGTTGTGGAAAAGAAGCAACTGTACGGTTCTTGTAGAAAGCAGCGGCATTATGCCTCACACACCGGAGGTGCGGTGGGTGCCAGCAGTGTCCTGCTGGTCCTTCCCGAAGAACTGGATGCGGAAGCTATGAACAACAAGGTTCCCCCGAGGGGAGTAGTCGTTTCTATCATATGTAACATGCAATCTGTTGGCCTCAACAGCACTGCTTTAAAGATTGCTCTGGAATTTGATAAAGACAGAGCTGACGTGTCTTAACATCACGGTGCAAAATGAGCTGTTTTCTTGTTGCTGTTGTTTGGAACATTAAAGTCCCAAAATACATGAGATTTTTAAAAATAGATTTGTAATAGAGTATAATTGAATGCAGAGAATTATGTACCTCTAATTGCTTAATTTTGTAATTGTCTTTTATTGTAGGATTAGATCTTTATACTCAGGGAAGTAACTATATTATTTTTTTGGAAAAAAGTGTTAATTCTTGAAATAAAATATTCTGATAAAATATAGTTTTTGAATGTGTAATATAAAGAAAATCTCATTCAACAGGAAACTTCAAATATTGTTATTTTAATATGACAGGAAACAAGTTTATGAGAAATTGTATGTTATCTATTGCAGCTTAAAAGAACAAAGAATCATCTCATGGTTTCCAAGGCTTAGGAATTCAGTCACTTGGCTGGATGCATCTGAGTCCGGTCTGTAATGAGGTTGCAGACAAGATGTTGTGGTCATCCAAAGGCTTCTCGGGGGCTTCAGGAAATGCTTCTAAAATGGCTCACTCACTTGACTGGTGGCAAGTATCAGTCCTCTGGCTTGTGAGTAGCAAGAGGTCTGTTTCCCTCCGTGTGGGCCTCTATATAGGACTACTTGTGTATCTTCATGTCATGTTAATTGGCTTTTCCCGGAGAAGTGATTCGAGACATAGAGAGAGGGGGAGGGCAGGAGAGAGAGCCATGAGCCAGGCAGAAGCCAAAGTCTTTTATAACCTAGCCTCAGAGACCACATACCATCACATTTGCTATAGAATTTAGATCTCACAGACCAACCCTGATAACAGTCTTGGAGGGATTACACAGGGTATGAATGTCTCAAGGTGGGGATCATTGGGGGTCATCTACCACAGTCTGACCTCTGGTCCCCAATGATTAATGTCCTTCCTACCTCTTCCCAAGTTTTCCAGAGATTTCATTCCATTATGGTGTCAGCTCAAGACTACCATGTGAATCAGGTCTAGGTGTGGATGAGCCTCCTTAAGTATAGTGCCTCTTTATCTGAAGTCCTGTGACATAAAGACAAGTTATCTGCTCCCCACATGTGCAACGTACAATGGCACAACATATGCAGTCATTGCTATGGACCCTCCTCTTTTAGAAAGTGGGGAACTGGAAGACGTCCATCAGTCCTAGCAGTTCTGAAATCCAACCAGACACAGGGTGGCAGCTCCTTGATTAGTACTCCAGGCCTGGGGATAATTTTTGGCTCTTGGGCTATGTTCTCCAGACCCTTGGTTCTGCCCTCTGGCTTATTATTTTTTCATGAAAGGTAACATGTGTTTGTAGCTGAGTGGTTTTCTCAGCCTGCTTTCTGCTTGCGTAAGTTTGGAGGGTCAAAGGCCTCTTTTGTACTCTATCTCTCCTTTCAGTTTAAGTAGTGTTTCTGCCAATACCATTTGTTTAAACTTTGTGAGTCTCCTACAAATTTCTTTGGGGTTTGTGTTAGTAAACAAAAAGCATACCACCACATCTCTCCAAAGAAAGCCCTTCTGTAACTTGGGATTCTGCAGATACAATTGGAGAAAACACTTGTTTCTAATAAACCCTATTGTTTATATAGCTCTCAGAGGCACCATCTTGGTTCTTTCAGCAGTCAAAGGATTTTAGTCAGAGCTTCAGCTTCATTTTATTTTATTTTTTTAAGATTTATTTATTTTACAGGGAGAGAGAGCATGCGTGAGTGCAAGGAGAGGCAGAGGGAGAGAGGAACTTAAGCAGACTCCTCACTGAGCCCAGAGCCTGACGTGGGGCCGATCTCACCATCCTGAGATCACGACCTGAGCCGAAACCAAGAGTCAGTTGCTTAACCAACTGAGCCACCCAGGTGCCCCTTCAGCTTCATTTTAAACCTTGTTATGCTGGAAGTGCCCTAAATTTTATCTTGTCTTGACGTCGTTTGAGCTTCATTCGCCATCTGGAGAGTCTGGGAATTTTCCAAACCATCCATTATTGATTCTTTTTGTCTAGTAGTCCTTCGTTAGCTAATGTCTCATGCATTTCAGTATAAGCAGCAGGAAGAAGCCAGGAGACACATTCAACACTGGACATCTCAGGTGGCTCACCCAGTTCATTGGGCACATCTACTTTCCGTGTCCCTGCAGGCAACAGTGTTGCTAAACTTGCCACCACTACAAAATTAGAATTCCTTTTCCTCCGATTTCCAATAAGATTTTCCTTACTCTCCTTTAAGTCCGCACCTGCAGCCTCTGCAAAGGCCATCGTACTTCTAAACAGTTTCTTCAAGACTCCTGGGGCTTTCACTGGTGCTCTCTTCAAAAGACTTCACTCCATCTTCCAACCACTACTCTGTTCCAAATCCACTCCCATGTTTTAGGTTTTTGTTACAGCCTCACTCTACTTCCAGGTAACAAATCTATAACTTAAAAAATACATATTTCAGATATAATTCAAAATTCACATACTTTAACGTGTATGATTCAGTGGTTTTTAGTATATTCACAAGGTGTATATCCATTCAGTTCTGGAACATCTTCACCCAAAAAAAGCAGTCTCCTACCCATTAGCATTTGCTCCCTAGTCCTTTCCCTTTCGAGACCCTGGAAACCACCAACCTACTTTCTGTCTCTTTGGATTTGCCTATTATGGACATTTCATATCAATAGAATCCTACAAATATGTGGTCTTTTGTGTCTGGCTTCTTTCATTTAGTATAATGTGCATCAGGAATCTATTATGTAACAAATTATCCTGTCTCACAATTTCTGTGTTTCGTAAGTTTGGAAGCAGCTGAATAGTTCTAGCTCAGGGTGTATCCTACGATTGCAGACAAGATATCAGCAAGAGCTTCAGTCCTCTGAAGGCTTGCTCAGGGCTAAAGGACCTTATTTTAGTATGGTTCGCCCATGGGCTATAGGCAAGAGGCCTCCACTGCTTGCTGGCTTAAGGCAAGAGATCTCAGTTTCTCACCACATGGATCTCTCCATAGATCTGTTTGACTGTCCTGTAACTTCCCCCAAATTGAGTAATTGAAGAGAGAACAAGGCAAATACGACAATGTCTTCTATTATCTAGCCTTGGAAGACATACACCATTGCTTATACCAAATTATAGTGATCACACAGACCCACCCTGACTCAGTGTGGGAGACTGGCTCCACAGATGGCTTGTTAGTGTTGACATCTTAGGGAATTTTGTTGTAGCAGCCATAGATGAATATATTGGGATTACACTGAATTCAGGAAAATTCAAGAAGAAATCAAAGTTTTTCTACACTCTACTAAAGGAGGGGTTTTCTGTATTTCTGAGCCCTAAGCCTATTTCTTCACTTTTCCATTTTGATCTATAAATGTAAATAGATGGATAATTCTTAGTTGGTTGACGTATAGAGAAAGCAGCTCCCTAAAACAGATGCGTTTCATTTCCTGATGTCTTTCTGGCTTCTGATCTCTATGTCTTATATTTGTATTTGTTGAAGTTTTCCATCGGTGCTGTTTTTGAGAAACAAAAAGGTCATTCCTTCCTTTAATTTATTAGATTAAATTTATCGTTTAAATTTTAAAATATATTCTGACTAAAGGCAAATGGAATTATAATTTTGAAAATGTTTCTGATATTGAAAGAGCCATGTTTCTAATTTGATATCAATTTAAGCTTTGAACTTTGCACAGACCACAGAGTGAACTGCTTGGAGGCTCCAAAGAGGGGACATTTAAATTGGGGGAAAAGGATGAGGCAAGAGCATTGTCTGGGTGTCAGGGAGAAGTGCACCGTGACTGAACGACAGGTGCGGGAGGACCCACAGAGCATGAAGAGCCCCATGAGTTCAGTGAATGTGTATTATGAGCAAGGCAATTGCTTTCGTTATTGTTCATCTTTTTTAGGATTCTTGAAGCTCTGAGAAGACCTGGGAACTTTCTCAGAAAATGAGGTGATACGCAAATGTCAGGGATTTACTGACCCTAGATTAAGAATTCCCGTTTCAGGTATTTTTGCCATGATAACTTCTTTTCTCACTTAATATTGTTAGAAATGGTATTGATAAATTTATTTATCTCCCAAAGTGGTATCTCTGGAGTGGCTGATCCTTAATATTGGGTGAAAGAACTTGGCACAAGTTTCTTGTGTTTGGGTGTTTGTTTGTTTTCTGTAATTTATAAGTTGTCAGGGCAATCGTTAGCTACAAATGATTTGCTTTACCTTCCTGTATCAAACTGGTCTTTTATTTTGTGAAATTGAAAAGAAAATACCAGAAAGCCCAAAAGATTCACATGGCAGATACTCGGTATGGTCTCAATACCCTAAAATGTTAACATTTAGTTACATCTTCTTTATTAAAAAATAATAGATAAAACATAAGAGCTATATAAACTGAAGACCCCTTTAACTGCCACCCAAAGTTCCCGCCCATATTCCCTTACAGGCAACAGCTATCAGGAGTTGGGGTGTCCCTTCCAATCCCTTGTTTAGTTCTCTCACAGCCATGTGTGTGTCCATACCTAATCTTAGTGTTCATTTGTATTAGTTACAGTTATACAAATAGCATCATAGTATACATGTTTTCTACATTCCCTTTTTAAATTTAACATTGTTTTGTGATCTGGTCAGTCTATTTTAATTGCTATAAAATACTACATTGTATGACTATCTCACATACTGTTTTCTTATTGGCAGATTTTTTTTTTAAATAGGCAATGCTGTAAGGAACATCCTTTTCTTGGTTGAACCATATGAAATTGTTTTTGTAGGTCAAAAATATTTGAGTAGGGACAATTCTTTATGGTTGAACTTAATTCTGTTGTTTGTATGCCAACAGTAACTTTTAATTTTGGACCATACAGTGAATGGGAAATGGTATCTGATTGTTTTTACTTGCATTTACCTATTGTTGGTGAAATTAGACATATTTTCATATGCTCATTAGCCATTTTGATTTTCTCTAATGTAAATTTCCCACCTATAGTCTGTGCTCATCCAGAATAGGGGAAATGATTAAGCATTTCTTTAAGAATTTATTGTGGACATGTTTGTGGATTAGGAAATGAGTAACCTCAAAGTTCTCCCAAAGTGGGGTATTTTTTTAATGGCCATAAATTCCTCTCGTTCCATTGTGCGTACTCCTTTGTGTTGTTGGTTTTACCTTTCTTCCCAGCCAAAGGTGGAGTCTGTTTCTCCACTCTCTTGAATCTAGGCTGGCCTTGTGACTTGCTTTGACCTATAGAATGTGGTGGAAATGGTGTTGCAGAAGTTCCAGAACATAGGCTTTAAGAGCCCTTCCAGCTTCCCCTCTGAAAATACTGCCCCCAAACAGCCATGTAAAGAAGGGGGATTGGTTTACTGGAGCATGGGAGGCCACACAAAGGAGAACCGAGATGCCCTAGCTGACAACCAGCACCGCCGCCAGGCCTGTGACTAAAGCCAAACGTTTAGACCTTCCAGTCCAGGAGAGCCTCTAGCTGAAGGCAAGTGCATGAGTGAGCCCAGGTGAGACCAACCCACAGAATCATGAGAAAAAATAAATCACCATTAATTTAAGTCGTTAAATTTGGGGGTGGTTTGCTTTGCAGCGATAGTTAACGTAGCTGTGCTCACCGGTGTCTGGCTGGCTCGGTGCAGCATGTGACTCTTGGTCTAAGGGCTGTGAATTCGAGCCCCACGTGATGTAGAGCTTGCTTTCTTTTAAGAAAAAATAGTTAACTTTGCTCTAATGTGGTAATGAAATGGGTAAATAATTTGGGAAAGAAATAGAACTTGAAAGTACTTGATTTTTAATAGTATCCATTTTTATTTAAAAATATTATTAACAATGTGCTTATTATGTGTTAGGCATTGTGCTAAGCACTTTGTATATTACCTCATTTTATCTTCAAAAAACCCTATTAGGTAGAAATTATTCTTATTTTGCCGGAGGTCACGCAACCATTAGCCACTGGAATGGATTAGGGGATGAATAACCTCATCCTTTCAGAATCTGTTCTCAAATCTGGCCATTTTATGATTTGTTTATTTGTTTCTTGTGTATTGAGTTTGAGAAGTTCTTTGTAGATCTTGGATACCAGTCTTTTATCTGTAGCATCATTTGCAAACATATTCTCCCATTCCATGGGCTGCCTCTTAGTTTTTTTGACGGTTTCAAATCTGGGACAGCATTTTAAAATTTGGTATTCTGTGATAGGCGAATGGTGGCCCCCTACTGATGTCCTAATCCCAGCACCTGTGAATAGGTTACCTTACTTAGCAAAAGGGACATTGCAAATATAATTAAATTAAGGATCCTGGATAGGGAGATTGTCCTGGATTTTCTGGGTGAGCCCAGTGTAATCACAAGTGTCCTTATAAGAGGAGAATAGGGGAGCCTGGGTGGATCATTTGGTTGGGCATCTGACTCTTGATTTGGGCTCAGGTCATGATCTCAGGGTCCTGGGATTGAGCCCCAGGTCAGGCTCTGTGCTCAGTGGGGAGTCTGCTCAAAGTTTTCTCTCCCTCTCCCTCTGGCCCTGCCCCTGCTCACATGCACAATCTCTCTCTCTCTCTCTCTCAAATAAATGTTTAAAAAAATAGTAAAAGGAAGGTTGAGACGTGAAGACATAAGTAGAGGTAGGAGGATGTGGGGTCATAGACCAAGGAATGCAGGCAGCTTCTAGAAGCTGGAAAAGACAAGGAAACAGATCTCCTCCTAGAGCCCCCAGAAGGAACATGGCCACACTGATACCTTGATTTTAGCCATTTTGGTCTTCTGACCTCCAAAACTGTAAGATAATAAGTTTGTTTTTTGTATTTTTTGTTTTTAGAGAGAGAGATGATTCTTTAAGTTTATGCTGTTCTGTTACAGCAGCAACAGGAAACTATATTCCAACTATATTTAGCCATACTTCTAATATGGAGAATATTTTGTTATAAAAAAGCAAATGCGGGGCACCTGGGTGGCTCAGTCGTTAAGCGTCTGCCTTTGGCTCAGGGAGTGATCCCAGGGTCCTGGGATTGAGCCCCACATCGAGCTCCCTGCTCCGCTGGGAGCCTGCTTCTTCCTCTCCCACTCCCCCTGCTTGTGTTTCCTCTCTTGCTGGCTGTCTCTCTCTCTGTCAAATAAATAAAATCTTTAAAAAACAACAATTGTTGGAGAGGATATGGAGAAAGGGGATCCCTCCTACATTGTTGGTGGGAATGCAAGTTGGTACAGCCACTCTGGAAAACAGTGTGGAGGTCCCTTAAAAAGTTAAAAATTGAGCTACCCTATGACCCAGCCATTGCACTACTGGGTATTTACCCCAAAGATACAGACGTAGTGAAGAGAAGGGCCATATGCACCCCAATACTCATAGCAGCATTGTCCACAATAGCTAAATTGTGGAAGGAGCTGAGATGCCCTTCAACAGATGACTGGATTAAGAAGTTGTGGTCCATATATGCAATGGAATATTACTCAGCTATCAGAAAGAACGAGTTCTCAACATTTGCTGCAACATGGACGGCACTGGAGGAGATAGTGCTAAGTGAAATAAGTCAAGCAGAGAAAGACAATTATCATATGGCTTCACTCATGTATGGAACATAAGAAGTAGGAAGATCGGTAGGAGAAGAAAGGGATAAAGAAAGGGGGGTAATCAGAGGGGGAATGAAGCATGAGAGACTATGGACTCTGAGAAACAAACTGAGGGCTTTAGAGGGGAGGGGGTGGGGGAATGGGATAGGCTGGTGATGGGTAGTAAGGAGGGCACGTATTGCATGGTGCACTGAGTGTTATACGCCAACTAATGAATCATCGAACTTTACATCAAAAACCAGGGATGTACTGTATGGTGACTAACATAATAAAAAAACATTAAAAAAAAAGAAACAACAAAAATAGATAAATTAGACTTCATTAAAATTAAAGATGCTTGTTTTTCTGAAGACAAAGATGAAGACAACTCACAGAATGGGAGAAAATCGTATATATGTGTTGTATCTAGAATATGTGAGAATTCCTACAACTCAGCAATAAAACCCAACCCAATTAAAAATGGGCAAAGGATCTGAATAGACATTTCTCCAAAGAAGATATATGAATAGCCAGTAAGCACATAAAAAGATGGTCAACATAATTAATCATCAGGGAAATGCAAATCGAGATAGCTCTTCACACATACTAAGGTGGCTACGATCAAAAACAAGTGTTGGTGAGGATGTGGAGAAATTATAACCCTTGTGTATGACTTGCTGGAATGTAAGATGGTGCAGCCTGTTTGGATAATAGGCAATTCCTCAAAAATCTAAACACAGAATTACTATAACCTGGCAATTCTACTTCTAGGTATATAACCCAAGAGAATTTAAAAGACGTCTACATAAAAAAGTGTACATACATGTTCAAAGTAGCCAAAAAATGAAAACAACTCAATGTCCATCAACTGATGAATGGATAAACAAAATATATATTCTTACAACAGAGTATTATTCAGTCATAAAAAGGAATGAAGTAGTGATACATGCTAGTGTGATGGCCATCTTAAACATTGTGCTAAGTCAAAGAAACCAGACACACAAGGACACATATTAAATGAGCCCATTTACATAGTGTCCAGAATAGGCCATTTGATGGAGATAGAAAGCATATTAGTGGTTGCCAGGAGCTGGGGGGAGGAAGGGGGGGGAATGCTAATGAATATGGAGTTTCCTTACGGGATTAGCCAGTGGTGACAGTTTGTACAACCTGTGAATATACTAAAAACCACTGCATTTTACATTGCAAAAGGTTGAATTTTATGGTATCTACATAATATGAAGAAGAAGAAGAGGAATAAGAACAAGACCAAGACCAAGAACAAGAAGAACCTTTTCTGATGATTTCCAGGAACACCAGGTAAGAAACCATTAGTCATCTGAACAGGTCGGAAGCCAAGAATTCCATTTTATTTACTTATCTTTATGTAACTGGATTTTCTATTTACAGGAGAAATTTAAGTTTTCCTTTAAAAATATGTTTATGTCTGGGCACCTGGCTGGCTTGGTTGGTGGAGCATGTGACTCTTGATCTAAGGGTTTTAAGTTCAAGCCCCACATTGGGCATAGATTACTTAAAAGTAAAATCTTAAAAAAAAAAAAAATGTTTACATTAAAAAAACAAAGTCAATATAAATAATAGTATTAAAGAAAAACAATCAGTAAATAACAAAGTATGTGGCAGACTTTGAAGTTTGTAAGTCCTAGTGTAGTAGTATTTTTCAAGCCCAGCAAGACTGTTTAGATTAATAATGAGATAAAACTCAATACACCATTCACTTCCCAGTGCCAAGTATCTCCATAACTTAATCCTTGGATATGTTCTTCCAAGTACAAGCCTCTTTCAGTGATACTTCCAAGGAAATTTTCAGGGATTTGCCCTCTAAGTTAATTATCATAGGTTTTGCTCCTTTCCATATCAATAGCCTGTCATATCCACTGGGTCTCCTTGGGGCCAAGATTCCTAAACTATGCAAGCTAAGGTGAGTTGGAGCACCATTAGGAAAAACATTGATACTTGATACCTTTGGGATATCATGCCTAATTCTAGTTCCAGCTAGTTCAGTTACATTATATGGCACAACATTCCTTTTGATGATGTCCTATCTTTGTGAAGCTGGGTTTAGAGCCATTGCTGTGATTAAAAAGCAAGTACACCAGGGGTGCCTGGGTGGCTCAGTCGGTTAAGTATCTGCCTTCGGCTCAGGTCATGATCCCAGAGTCCTGGGATCAAACCCCGCATCTGGCTCCTTGATCAGCAGGGAGCCTATTTCTCCCTCTGCCTCTGCCTGCTGCTCCCCCTGCTTGTGCTCTCTCTTACTAGCTCTGTGTGTCAAATAAATAAATAAATAGAATCTTAAAAAAAAAAAAAAAAAAGGCAAGTACACCAGAGCCACTCAGCACACATCTGTAGTCAGGAACACTCATTGTCTGGACCAGAGAATTCCACGTCATCTACCATTCTCAGCCGAGACATCTGGGGGTAATCATGCTACTCCTGATGCCTCCTCTCAAATTTCCTACCCCAGAAAGTGCTTCCTACAATTCAGACCCCAGCTGCAGTTATCTACTAAATTATGCAATATGTTAGGGCCACATAAATCCACGGCATTACACTGTAATTACTGTGTAATTATACTGATTGTTACTGCATTAAATATGTACTTCTATACATGTGTTTCCATAGTTACAATGGCAAAACTGTATCTAGAATTAACAAATAATGGACTTCTTTCCATTTTTTAATTATTTAGCCCACTCACAGTAATTTGGAAAAGGACTGATGATCAAATATTTACGGTTTCTAGTCCTGAAATGAGACAAACTAATCAGAATACACTTTTTTAAATGTTTATACCAAACTCACACATGGTATACATAAACAGCATATTCACACACACTAAAAAAAAAGAAGGGGAATTTGCCCATAATCAAAACTTTATTGAAAAACTGACACCAAAATAGGAGATCACTGTTGTAAACCTTACAAAATTAAACATAATTCCATTATCTTGGTAGATTAACTGGAATTACTGAACTGATAAGGCTTTCTGCGATATAACACAGACTCAAGAGGTTGTGTGCATCGTCAGTGCTGCTTTCTTCTAAACGAACACCCTGCAAAGGAATGACAAGAGCATGTTAAACACAACTGTACACTATCTCTGCTATAGTTTTAATGACAAGAAGTACTGTTTCAGTAAAAAAAACTAAGTTTTAGGAATACCAGAATAATATTCACATATAGGTTATTTATCCTTTTATGCCAGAAATTTACTATAATAATTCTTGTATATTTGAATTTATCGTGATGTGACTATAACTGTTATTTCTGTTTCTCAAATGCTATATTGGAGATCACATAAGAATCTAAATCCAACAGTTAAAACTTTAATCCAACCTGTCAGAAAAATGCAATCTTAATTTTTAGGAATTATTCTAAATTACTTTCCTAAGAAACTGATTTTGATTAGAATTCTCTTCAAATCTATTAGGAAAACTCGAATACCCTATTAAGCATCCATTGGCACAAAACTCCAAGATCATGACATGATATAAAGGTTTAAAAAATCTTACAAGTATACTTTTGAGAGCAATACTGCACTTAAACATCATATGCTGACTTTGTACTTAGATCTCACCAGGTCACACAAAATAGATCTTGGATTCGTTGCCAATCTACTTACAACTCTTCCGGTGAGAACAACATGGAATTCACAACACCCCCAAAATATCACAAACAAATTTCAAATATCATTATGGAATTATGAATCTATAAGAACCACTATGGAAAACAATATACATAATTACTTTTTTTCTTACTGCACAAAAGTGAAAGAGGAATTAAAATGGGGTTTTTTACAGGCACCTGACTAGCTCAGTTGGTAGAGCAGGTGACTCTCGATCTCGGGGTTTTAGGTTTGAGCCTCACGTTGGGTGTAGAAATTACTTAAAAATAAAATCTTTAAAAAACTAAATAAATAAGATGGGATTTTTATTTAGCCATTAAGTAGGTGCTCTGCAAAATTAAACTCCTGGCATTTTAATTTATACCTTAGTTATCTGTTGCCTAGCTAGCAATGATAAAAACTGTCTTCAGTAAAATGTGTCAAATACATATGAAACAAAATATTTACAAGAGAATTTTTAAAATTCTGCGGTTTTAAAAATCCATTATGTCCTATTGTATGTACTTATTCTTTTGCTCCATTCTGATTTATGTTTAATATTCCAAATTAAGCAAACTAAATAACTACAGAGAAGTACGTGTTCCAAACTAAGAAAAACAATAGTTAAATGAGTTCTTTGCAAAACCAAAGGTATAAACTTATTTGAGAAGGGCACTCTTTACTGAAAGAGCATACAACGAAAGATCAAATTTTTTTGGTAATAATGAATTTAAGATTTCTTTTAAACTGGTTTTGAGAAGGGCACTCTTTACTAAAAGAGCATACAACGAAAGATCAAATTTTTTTGGTAATAATGAATTTAAGATTTCTTTTAAACTGGTTTTTAATAACGGTAGACATTTATAACCATAAAACCTCATCAGTGGGTTAGAAAATGCTAAATGAATACCCTCTGTGAGTCTGGCCTTTCCTCCTGTTGGCTGGCACAACACTGTTGAACAGCCTACACAAAGAACCACCGTCTGAGCATGGCTGAAAACCGTGGTAATCTTGTAGCAACCTAGAAAAAGGGCAATGTTAAAAGTGAAAAGCAGAAGAAAATAAAGCCTATTGTTCACCTATTTCTAGTAAAGACCTTGTAAAAGATGAAGAACTTTAGTGCTGTGTAAATAGCAAGCCACATATTTAACTTAAACTCTTCCAGGCACATAGAAAATGTTTTAAAAAGCCAACAGGTGAAATTAATAATATTTTTTATTGAACTTGGCATTTCCAAATTAGTATTACCACTTCAACATGTTAATCAATATGGTTTTTATATGTGTGTGCTACATCTTAAAACTCCAGTGTATATTTTACACTTAAAAGAGTATTTTCCACTTTGACAAACCACATTTCAAGTGCTCAGTAGTTACATATGGCTAATGGCCACCAAACTGGGTAGCACAGATTAACACGAAAGAATCAACACACTTTCACTGCATCATGAAAAAGAAAATTAATCATCTGAACAGCTTAACGACTTAGTAAATCAAATGTCATATCCCCATCGTCAACCCCCCCCCCAATCTTTCTACAATGGTTTGAATAGTTTATTAGGAAAACGTCCCTTTTGGCATTTCCAATTCTTTGACCCCACTTCTACTCAACAAAAGGTCCTAACGTATCTATCTAAACATACACACCACACTAGCAATCCCTTCAGAAATTTTCCTTGGGAGAGGAATTAAGATTTGAAATTTTACCTGGACATTTTACATCCATAAAATAGGAATTTGGGCTCTGAACTAGCCGTTTCTTTTTATGCTTTTTCTTTTCCTCTTCCAAGGACGGGTGTAGTAAATCTCTAGCCAACTGAATAAAAAAGCATACTATTATTGCTAGAAGGAATCCACAATGCTGGCAGATTTAACCATATGTGAAATATACATGCAAAATAAGGAATAAGTCATACTCAGCAGAGGCAACACGCCAGATGTTATTTATTTAGCCTGTTAAGTAACTTTAATCAATACTTCTTATAATGCTTGTGTTCCCCAAGTCCGGGTAAAGAAACTATGACGATCGAGAAGCATATGGTACGGTTAATCCCGTTGTTCTTTACTCAACTGAGTACTAGTCTCCAATAAAAACAACACTGTGGAGCTAGGTGAGAACTTGACCCAACCCTGCAGGCGCTGGGAGTAGAAACCGCTGAGGTGGACCGGAGAGCGCCAGCGCTGGGGAGATTTCTGTCCCCTGCCCCTGGGGTTCAACATCTGATCCGACAAAACTCCGAGCGGCTGAAGCGTGACTGTCCTTGACGGAGTTAACATGTAACGCAACTGCGAAAACAGTTTTTAAAAAGGAAACCAACAGAAAATCGCTTCCGAGAGGGGGCGAGAACCAACCAACGCAAGAAAAGCAAAAAGACTGGAAGGATTACAGTCTCACGGGCGCCCACCAAAACCCAAGAAGGCTGAGTGTCACCCTAACCCGGGGAGCTGTCCCCTCCTAGCCACTGACTCCAGACCTGAGCCCAGCGCGGCCCCGGGTCCTCCCCGCCCCACGGCCAGAACAGGGCCCGACGCGCCGCGCTGCCCGGGCAAGTCCCGACAAGTCCGCCACGCGCGACAGGGACCCCTCCCCGGGCCGCCGAGGAGTCGGCAAACCCGCCCCCGGGACCCCCCGACAGAGAAGCCCGAAACAAACGGAAAGCCAGAAAGTAAACAACTCACAGGCATGTTGACCCTTTCGCAATCCCAGCCGGTCCCGATCTCTAAGGCGACACCCCGAGCGAGCAGCACGCGATCGGGCCGGCGGCGTCAACTTCCGGGATAGAGGAGGCTGGGCGGGGCGGAGCGGCGGGGCCAGCGGGCGGCCGGCAGCTCTAGGCGCTCCTCTCGGTGGTGGGGTCGCCGGCCGCGGCGGGTTCTGAGTGCCCCTCGTTCCGAAGGCCCGGACGGCGCGAGCCTGGGGGACTCCTGGGCCAGGGTCGCCGGCCCTAGGGCTCCGCCTCGGACAGGTGGTGCCCGGGCCCAGGCTTGGGTGGTGTGGCCCGGCGAGGAAACCGCCTGGGACTTAGGCCGCCCCAGCCCCGTGGCGTAGCCGAACCGGCGGGCGCTGGGGGCCGCCCCTTCCCCGCTCTGCGGCGGTTCTGCGGTGCCGCAGGGGTCGGCCCGTTTATTAAAGCCAGTAGCATTAATGAAAACTGTGAACCCGTGTCCGCGAAATGATGAAAGTTTCGTATACTCGTGCATCCAGCTTTCAAGGGACTGGTGAAGTTCTCCGGGTTGCGGCTCTGCCTTGGGTGTGCTTCACTCCGAAAAGTTTCTGAGAAGCACCGGTTCGCTGCGGAGCTTAGTTCCCCGCAGGCTCCTTCCCGCCTCTGAGAGTTACACTTTCCAGAACGCACAGCTAGGGCCTGAAAAAGCAGCCTCGAGAGCCAGACTTGAAATATTTCTGTCGAGGACGAATTGAGGGATGGGTGTGAGTATGATCAAAAGCTAGGAAACCAGGCTCTCTCTGACAAATAAATAAAACCTTCAGACAAACCATAAGAGACTCAATCTCAGGAAACAAACGGAGGGCTGCTGGAGTGGAGGAGGGTGGGAGGGATGGGGTGCTGGACTGTGTATTGTGTAAGACTGATGAATCACAGACCTGTACCCCTGAAACAATACGTTATATGTTAATTTTTTTAAAAAGCACTAGGAAGCCAGGGAAATGCTTGACCAGGAAAATGTCCTAGATGACATTCTCCATCACCTTTTATTTCACACATTTTGGGAAATGCAGAAAAGTTGAAAAAAATTAAAATTACTATCCAGAGATAAATATTGACAATTTGGGGGCGCCTGGGTAGCCAGTCGTTGAGCGTTTGCCTTTGGCTCAGAGCATGATCCCGGCGTTATGGGATCGAGCCCTGCATCAGGCTCCTCCGCTGGGAGCCTGCTTCTTCCTCTCCCACTCCCCCTGCTTGTGTTCCCTCTCTCGCTGGCTGTCTCTCTGTCACATAAATAAATAAAATCTTTAAAAAAAATTAAAAAAGATGTTATTGACAATTTGACCTATAACCTTCCAAACATTTTTTATTTACTTGCATTTAGGTTTGTTGGGGGTATGGGTTTTATGTAATTGGTATCATCTTGTGCGTATTCTTTTGTAGACTTGATTCCCCCCCACTACCTGTAATGAACATTGTTCCATGTTACTACATGTTTTCCTACATTATGACTTTTAATGTGCACATAGCAGTCATCCTATGACCATATATCGTCCTTTCAAAGTGGTCATTGGGTTTGAGTTTTTTAATATTTAGTACTTTAAATATGACAAAATATTAAATATTTCATAAAGATAAGTATATGGAATAATACAATAGTGTAGCAGAATAATGAGCCCCAAAGACTTCAATGCCCTAATCCCCAGGACCTAGTTACATGGCAACTAATTAGCTAACTAGGAGTATTATCGGGGTAGCCCAAAGTGATCACAAGGGTCCTTAAAAGTGGAAGAGGAAGACAGAAAAAGAAGAGTCAGAGAAAGAGATGAAGTGATGAAAGGAAGGTCTGAGAGATGCTATGTTGCTGGATATGAAGATGGAAGAAGGGGGGCCAGAGCCAAGCAGTGTGGGCAGCCTCTGGAAGCTAGAAAATGCTCTGACCTGGAGTCTCCTGAAGGAACACTGTCCTGTCAGCCCCTCAACGGTAACCCAGTGAGACCCCGGTCAGACTTTGACCTATAGAACTGTGAGATAAGAAGTGTATGTTGTTTTAAGCTGCTAACTTTATGGTAATTTGTTACAGTAGGAAATAAATACAATAATGAAAACCCATGTAGCCACTCCCCAACTCTGTCTAGTCTGACCATTCAATACCCCCTCTCCAGGATTTGTCATTTTTAAAATAATGCTGTAGTAAATATTCTTGTTGATAAGTCTCTGAGCACATGCTTGGTTGTTTCCTTAAGATAAATTCCTAGAAGGGGCGCCTGGACGGTTCAGTCGGTTAAATGTCTGCCTTTGGCTCAGGTCATGATCCCAGAATCCTGGGATTGAGCCCCGCATCAGGCTCCTTGCTCAGCGGGGAGCTTGCTTCTGCTTCTCCCTCTTCCTCTGCCCCTCTCCCCTGCTGGTGCTAGCACATGCATGCTCTCTCTCTCACTCTCTCAAATAAATAAATAATCTTTTTAAAAAAGACAAATTCTTAAAGGAGAAATTCCTGAGTCAAAAGTTATGCGTATTTTAGGGTTTATAATATAAACTGCCAAATTACCCTCCAGAAAACTCAAACCAATTTATATTCCAATCGTAAATGTTTGAGAATACCCCTTTCTTTGTACCCTTGACAATAGTGGGTATTGTGTCATTCCCTATGTCTGTCAATCCTGAAGAACTATATAGTATTTTATTATATTTCACTGTTATTTTTTATTTTAATTAATATTTTTCCTGTGCTTATTGGCATCTAGCATATTTCTATTGATATGATCATCCATTTCTTCATTATGTATCCTTTTTTAATTAAGTTGGCTCCATACCCAGTGTGGGGCTTGAATTCACAACCCTGAGATCAAGAGTCACAGGCTCTACTGAATGAGCCAGCCAGTCGCCCCCCCCCCCTTATGTATTCTTTCACATTAAGGCGATTAACTGGTAATCACATATGCTGTAAATATTTTTCCCAACTTGTTATTTCCTATTAACTGTATCCTATTAATATTTTTGGTGATTTCAAAGCTATAGAGAATTTTTAAATTTTGTATACATATATTTCAAACCTTTTGCTGTTTCCTTTTTTGCTTCTGTGTTTTGACAGGCCTTTACCACCTTAGGATCAGCTAAACTTTCTTCTCATTCTTTTGTTATGATATTTATCCTTTAACTTTTTAATTTACCTGGAATTTATTTTGGCACTTGATGCATAGTAAGTCTCAGAACACTTTCTAATCACTCCTAGTTATTGCTTCAGTTCCTTACTATTGCCCAGGACGGTGTCAAAACCCTCACCTTCTGAGACACTGTAACGGCAGGAGGACTAAAAGTCAAGGCCAAGAAGACCTGGACTCTATAACTCTGCCTCCTTCGGAGGCGAAGCTCAGTGTCTCCTAAAATGTCCCTGGGTCCCTGCACTGCCGGCAGACAAAGGGATCCAGAGCCACTTTTTCTTGGCAGCCTGCTCTCAGGGATCTTGAGGAAAGATCTCCCACCTGGCTTCCCACAGACCCACGAAGTGCCAGTTGGAGTTCTGTATGCGGCTAACTCCCCAGCTGTTCTATCTGGTCTGAGAAAGTACTTTGTTATCTCCAGTTCAGCACCAGCCTCCTTCACCTGAGACGTGTGCAGCCTTCTCCTCTCCCTTCCTCCCTTTTCACTGTCAGACACTGGGAAAGCTCACAGGTGTTCAGCTAAGCCAGGAACTCAACTGGTGCTAAACTGCAGGCTAGCCAAGACTAGTTCTAAATAGGTCAGATCCCTATTTAACCCTGGATTGGTGTGCCTCTGGCTTGTGCCCATCTTTTCCAGAAAGGTGGTCGGAAATTTAGTTTTGTTTTAAGAAATTCAGGGTGTGAGGTGGGGCCCTAAAGATAACTTTTCACAGTCCTGCCTTTTTAAGTATTTTTCTGAGAACCTCAGAGAAATCTGTGTCATCAGCAAACTGTATAACAAGGTTGCATTCTTTTTCTCTTCCTCTGTGGTCCACCTGTTGTAGGAATCAAAGCATGTGTGGCTTATTCTCAACACATTCCTGAAATCCACAGCAACTGCTGAAAGCCTGCCTCTTCTCTGCTCACCAGGTCTCCACAGGGTCACAACCATTGCCCCAAAAGCTCCACTGTGGGGCGTTGAAATACATCTGTCATTCATGAGGATGTTTGACGCTCTCAGGTAAGCTCCCGTCTATAAGGAGTAAGAGTCTCAGGTGCAAACTCTGTTGTCCTGTTCTTTGTTTTCCTCTAATGCCGGGAGAGGTAATGAGCCTAATTAGCACCACGTGGGCATCACGATTGAGTCACGTGCACTAATCCTGCCCTGAAGCAGCCCCGGTGGGCTCTAAACCGTCACTGTTCCCACGGCCCGGGGCTGGATCTTTCACCTGCCTCAGTAACAACATCTTAAGGCTCGGCTGCCCCTGGCCTGCCCCAGAGCTGAGCCATGGTCCCAGTCCTTGGCTCCTCTTTAACAGGTGAAGCTGGAGGGCCAGGCTGCACGAGGCCATGAGGGTGGGGTCCCCATGAGACAGCAGCAATGGCTGAGCGGGCGCAGTGGCCGCTTGGTGCTGACACACACCCTTTCCAGCAACCTCGCACTGGGCAGCAAGCACAGACGTGTCTTCTGGACCAGTGAGCACACTGCCGTTCTGCCCCCGAGGAGGTGCTCGTGCCTTCCGATACCTTCACCGTCACTTTCCACCGGTCTGTCTGTGGGAAGGAGCAGGTCAGCCTGGGGGACCTATACTACCTGCCCTGGAGACATGGTGAGGCCTGATCTGGGTGCCTTGACAGGGAACATCCTGGCTTCATGGGGATTGGGGGGCAAGGTCCCATTGCCCTTAACCTCCATGGCCCCGTGAAAGATCTCTGTCCCGATTCAGAGAGACCTGGGGCTAGAAGCAGGCTGGGCCCCTGGGAGGGGAGGGCCCACTGCTTACCGGAGAGGTACGGTTTTGGAGGAAGGTGAAGATTCAGGGCTTCAAGTTGGGGCGAGGGTACAACTTGAGTCACTTGAAATGCATGTTAGTCATCGCACGAAGGACTCTGGTAAGACACTGGGAAGCGCTACCAGCAGCAGCTTGTGAAGGAAGAGGCAGGGGACATTTGAAACACTCTGTCTAGCTGCAGGGGCTGGAGGAACTCATTGTCATTTTGTCCCACCTGGGGCCTCCCTGGGAGACGGCACCAGGGAGGAGACAGAGACCTCCTGGGAGTGCCTTGACCATGCCCTCCTGCCCCCCAGCATCTTTTGGACCCCCAGTCCTGGGCATGCTGACTACACACCATACGTAGCCTCACTCTGTTTCCCTGATGTTGGACCCTCCCTCTGGCTTACAGAGCAATGTCAGCTCTGACTGTCGTGTCGTGACCTGGAGCGTCAGTCCTGTCCTGGAGCCCCTGACCTCCGTCCTCAGCTATGAGCTGGCCTTCAAGAAGCAGGAAGAGGCCTGGGAGGGAATGCTGCGCTGACTCCTCCAGGGGCCTCTCTCTCCTGGGAGCAGTGGCTCAGGGCCACCCGTCCTCCCACAGGGGAAGATGTCAGCTTGGACTAACGAGGAGGGGCGTGCTCAGAGCCAGGGGCGTGACTGTGCCCACATGTGTTTGTATGCGAGTGTGCCGGTGGTGCATGAGTACGTATGCTTGTATATGTGCGTGTGCACAGGGTATGCCCACGTAGAGGAGTGTGTGACTGTAGCGAGCATGTTTGTGTGTGCACCTGCATCAGTGTGCAGGGGGGCAGAGGAGTGTAAGTGTGTGCTCATGGGCCTGTGGCGTGCATGGATACCTGTGCCCACGTGCGTGGGTATGGTTGTGTGTGTGTGTGTGTGTGTGTGTGAGAGAGAGAGAGAGAGAGAGATCTGGAGGGCCAACAGACCCTGTCTCACCCGCGGGACCCCATAGCAGGCCTGGCATGGGGATCACATTGTCGGGGGTACCTGGCTCACCCTCAAAGCTGTCAAACTGGACCCCTGTTCCTGCTATGAGGCCCAACTATGGGTCCAGAAGGCCACCCTGGAGGATGACATGATGGAGGAGCTGCGCGGTGAGGGCCAGTGGAGTGAATGGAGCCAGTCTGCGTGCTTCCCTCTCCCCAGAGCCCTCCCGAGGAGAAGCCCTCTGCGTCACACCGTCCCTCCCCTCACCCTCCTGGAACCCCCTCCCTGAGGCGGTCGTGCCCCAGTTGACCACCCTCCCCTGGAGATCTGAGATTTTTGAGGAGGAAACAAACACCTGCCAAGCGTTGGGCTTCTTGGAACCTGTAGTAATTGTCTGTCATTAGGAGTGAGTGTGGCCGAAGGCGGCATGCCGGGCCTCTTCTTCCATCTCTGGAGCCCGGACACGGTCTCACCTCTCTGGGGAGGTCTGGGCTGACCCTTGTGACCTGCTAGGAAGGGTGACTGACCCCTAAGACCTTGCGGATGGAGGAGGTGAGGCCCAGGGGTGGGTGACTCATTTAGCAGGTGTGACACAACCCTGTGACCTATGAGAAAATTTCCACTGTGGCCCGGGGCACTCCTGTGGGGCTTTGCCATGTGGATTTGGAAGAACGTCCTGGTGCCAGGGAGGCTCACAACCCTGGGCCCTTCCTGCCCACAGGCTCCCTGATCTCACCTCAGGGGTGGCCCGACAGCAGCACCCTTGTGGCTGTGCCCGTCTTTCTGCTGCTGACCAGCCTGACCTACCTACCTACCTCGTGTTCAAGTTTTCTACCTGGTCTGTAGCCAAGGGGTGCGTGTGCCTGTGTGTGAATGTGTTCGTGTGTGCGTGTGGGGGTGTGTGGTAGGTGGGGTATCCTGGGCCAAACCCGCCGTCCCTCCCTAGCATCTAGTCCTGGATGGGTGGGGGGTTTGAAACCTCTGCCCTGGACCTGTGGAGAGTTCCCCAGTTGTCAGGTGTGTTGGGGGCAGTAGGGCCCCAAAGAGGCTCAGAGGGATCCAATTTCTCTGGGACCGAGCCACCCAAGATCCTCATCTCCTGCCTCTGGAGGTGCTCTGTGGTTTGTTTGTTTATTTATTTATTTATTTGCCTGTCAATTTCCTCTTTTATTTTTTTCCTTTATATTTTTTATAATAATATTTTTTATTATGTTAGTCTCCATACACTACATCCCTATTTTTTTATGTAAAGTTCCACGATTCATTACTTGAGCATAACACCCAGTGGACCATGCAATATGTGCCCCCCCCAATACCCATCACCAGCCGATCCCATTCCCCCAACTCCTCCCCTCTGAAGCCCTCCGATTGTTTCTCAGCGTCCATAGTCTCTCATGCTTCATTCCCTGTTCTGATTACACCCCTTTCTTTATACCTTTCTTCCCCTACTGATCTTCCTAGTTCTTATGTTCCATAGATGAGAGAAATCATATAATTGTCTTTCTCTGCCTGACTTATTTCACTTAGCATTATCTCCTCCAGTGCCGTCCATGTTGCAGCAAATGTTGAGAAATCGTCCTTTTTGATAGCTGAGTAATATTCCACCGTATATATGGACCACAACTTCTTAATTAAGTCATCTGTTGAAGGGCATCTTTGTTCCTTCCATGATTTAGCTATTGTGGACAAAGCTGCTATTAACATTGGGGTGCATATGGCCCTTCTCTTCACTACGTCTGTATCTTTGGGGTAAATACCCAGTATTGCAATGGCTGGATCATAGGGTAGCTCAATTTTTAACTTTTTAAGGGACCTCCACACTGTTTTCCAGAGTGGCTGTACCAACTTGCATTCCCACCAACAATGTAGGAGGGATCCCCTTTCTCCACATCCTCCCCAACATTTGTTGTTTCTTGCCTTGTCTATTTTTGCCATTCTAACTGGCGTAAGGTGGTATCTCAGTGTGGTTTTGATTTGAATTTCCCTGATGGCTAATGATTTTCAACATGTTTTTCATGTCTGTTAGCCATTTGTATGTCTTCATTGGAAAAGTGTCTGTTCATGTCTTCTGCCCATTTTATGATTTGTTTATTTGTTTCTCGCGTATTGAGTTTGAGAAGTTCTTTGTAGATCTTGGATACCAGTCCTTTATCTGTAGTGTCATTTGCAAACATATTCTCCCATTCCGTGGGCTGCCTCTTAGTTTTTTTGACTGTTTCCTTGGCTGTGCAGAAGCTTTTTATCTTGATGAAGTCCCACAAGTTCATTTTATCTTTTGTTTCTCTTGCCTTTGGAGATGTGTCATGAAAAAGGTTGCTTTGGCCAATGTCGTAGAGGTTGCTGCCTATGTTCTCCTCTAGGATTCTGATGGATTCCTGTCTCACATCGAGGTCTTTCATCCATTTGGAGTTTATCTTTGTGTATGGTGTGAGAGAGTGGTCAAGTTTCATTCTTTTGCATGTAGCTGTCCAATTTTCCCAGCACCATTTATTGAAGAGACTGTCTTTTTTCCGCAGGATGTTTTTTCCTGCTTTATCAAAGATTAGTGGCCCAAAGAGCAGAGGGTCCATTTCTGGGTTCTCTATTCTGTTTCATTGGTCTATGTGTCTGTTTTTGTGCCAGTACCATGCTGTCTTTGTGATCACAGCTTTGTAGTACAGTTCGAAATCCGGCATTGTGATGCCCCCAGCTTTGTTTTTCCTTTTCAACAGTTCCTTGGCGATTCGGGGCATTTTCTGGTTCCATATAAATTTAAGGACTATTTCTTCCAGTTCTTTGAAAAATGTCCTTGGTATTTTGATCGGGATAGCATTGAAAGTGTAGATTGCTCTGGGTAGCACGGACATTTTTTTAAATGTTTTTTTATTACATTATGTTAGTCACCATACAGTACATCCCTGGTTTCTGATGGAATGTTCGATGATTTGTTAGTTGCGTATAACACCCAGTTCACCATGCAACATGTGCCTTCCTTACTACCCATCACCAGTCTATCCCATTCCCTCACCCTCCTCCCCTCTGAAGCCCTCTGATTGTTTCTCAGAGTCCATAGTCTCCCATGCATCATTCCCCTTTCTGATTACACCCCTTTCTTTATCCCTTTCTTCTCTTACCTATCTCCCTAGTTCTTATGTTCCATAGATGAGAGAAATCATATGATAATTGTTTTTCTCTGCTTCACTTATTTCACTTAGCATTATCTCCTCCAGTGCCGTCCATGTTGTAGCAAATGTTGAGAACTCGTTCTTTCTGATAGCTGAGTAATATTCCATTGTATATATGGACCACAGCTTCTTAATCCAGTCATCTGTTAAAGGGCATCTCGGTTCCTTCCACGATTTAGCTATTGTGGATAATTTTGCTATGAACATTGGGGTGCATATGGCCCTTCTCTTCACTACGTCTGTTTCTTTGGGTTAAATACCCAGTATTGCAATGGCTGGGTCATAGGGTAGCTCAATTTTTAACTTTTTAAGGGACGTCCACACTGTTTTCCAGAGTGGCTGCATCAACCTGCATTCCCACCAACAATGTAGGAGGGATCCCCTTTCTCCACATCCTCTCCAGCAATTGCTGTTTCTTGCCTTGTTAATTTTTGCCATTCTATCTGGCGTAATGTGGTATCTTAGTGTGGTTTTGATTTGAATTTCCCTGATGGCTGATGATTTTGAACATTTTTTATGTGTCTGTTGGCCATTTGTATGTCCTCATTGGAAAAGTGTCTCTTCATATCTTCTGCCCATTTTATGATTTGTTTATTTGTTTCTTGCATATTGAGTTTGAGAAGTTCTTTGTAGATCTTGGATACCAGTCTTTTATCTGTAGCATCATTTGCCAATATATTCTCCCATTCGTGGGCTGCCTCTTAGTTTTTTTGATGTTTACTTGGCTGTGCAGAAGTTTTTTATCTTGATGAAGTCCCACAAGTTCATTTTATCTTTTGCTTCTCTTGCCTTTGGAGATGTGTCATGAAAAGGGTTGCTTTGGCTGATGTCGTAGAGGTCGTTGCCTATGTTCTCCTCTAGGATTCTGATGGATTCCTGTCTCACATCGAGGTCTTTCATCCATTTGGAGTTTATCTTTGTGTATGGTGTGAGAGAGTGGTCAAGTTTCATTCTTTTGCATGTAGCTGTCCAATTTTCCCAGCACCATTTATTGAAGAGACTGTCTTTTTTCCGCAGGATGTTTTTTCCTGCTTTATCAAAGATTAGTTGCCCGAAGAGCCGAGGGTACATTTCTGGGTTCTCTATTCTGTTTCATTGGTCTATGTGTCTGTTTTTGTGCCAGTACCATGCTGTCTTTGTGATCACAGCTTTGTAGTACAGTTCGAAATCTGGCATTGTGATGCCCCAGCTTTGTTTTTCCTTTTCAACAGTTCCTTGGCGATTCGGGGCCTTTTCTGGTTCCATACGAATTTAAGGACTTTTTGTTCCAGTTCCTTGAAAAATGTCATCGGTATTTTGACCAGGATAGCATTGAAAGTGTAGATTGCTCTGGGTAGCATGGACATTTTAACTATGTTAATTCTTCCGATCCATGAGCATGGAATATTTTTCCATGTTTTTGTGTCTTCCTCAATGTCTTTCAAGAGTGATTTATAGTTTCTAGAATATAGGTCCTTTACATCTCTGGTTAAGTTAATTCCAAGGTAACCTATGGTTTTAAATGTATGGAATCCCTAATTTCTCGTTCTTCACGTTCATTATTCGTGTATAGAAATGCAAATGATTTCTGAGCATTAATTTTGTATCCCGCCACATTACTGAATTGCTCTATCACTTCTTATAGTTTGGGAGTGGCTTCTTTTGGGTTTTCCATATAGAGTATCATGTCATCTGCGAAGAGAGACATTTTGACTTCTTCTTTGCCGATTTGGATACCTTTTATCCCTTTTCGTTTTCTGATTGCTGTTGCAAGGACTTCTAGTACTATGTTGAATAATAGTGGTGAGAGTGGGCATCCTTGTCGTGTTCCTGATCTTAAGGGAAAGGCTTACAGCTTTTCCCTGTTGAGAATAATATTTGCTGTAGGCTTTTCATAGATGGTTTTTATGAGATTGAGAAATGTATCCTCTCTTCCTACACTCTGAAGGGTTTTAATCAGAAAACGATGCTGTGTTTTGTCAAATGATTTTTCTGCATCTATTGAGAGTGTCATATGATTTCTGAAATTTTGTTTCTGAATGAAATCTAAGACACTGATATATTTGCGAATGTTGTACCACCCCTGCATCCCAGGGATGAATCCCACTTGGTCATGATGGATAATCCTTTTAATGTACTGTTGGATTCTATTAGCCAGCATCTTGTTGAGGATTTTGGCGTCCGTATTCATTAGGGAAATCGGTTTGTAATTTTCCTTTGTGATGGGGTCTTTGCCTGGTTTGGGGATCAAGGTAATATTGGCCTCATAGAATGAGTTTGGTAGCTTTCCTTCTGTTTCTATTTTTTGAAATAGCTTTAGGAGAAGAGGTATATTTCTTTTTTGAATGTTTGGTAGAATTCCCCAGGAAAACCATCTGGGCCTGGAGATTTATTTTTTGGAAGATTGTTTATCACTGACTCAATCTCTTCATAATTAATTGGCCTGTTTAAAAAATCAGTTTCTTCCTGTTTCAGTTTTGGTAGTTTATGGGTTTCCAGGAAGGCCTCCATCTCTTCCATATTGCTTAATTTATTGGCATAGAGCTGTTGATAAAAGTTTCTAATACTCCTTCCAATTTCCTTGGTGTTTGTCATGACCTCTCCTTTTTCATTCATAATTTTATTGATTTGGGTCCTTTCTCTATTCTTTTGGAAAAGTCCTGCTAGATATCTGTCAATTTTATAGATTCTTTCAAAGAACCAGCTTCTAGTCCTGTTGATCTGCTCTACTGTACTCCTGGTTTCTAATTCATTGATTTCTGCTCTCATCTTGGTCAACTGCTTCCTCGTGCATGGATTAGGCCTGTCCCTCTGGTGCTGTTCCAGCTTCTTGAGGTGAGAATAGAAAAACTGCATTTTAGATTTTTTTATTCTTTTGAGTGAGGCTTGGATGGCTATGTATTTCCCCCTTAGGACTGTCTTTGCAGTATCCCATAGGTTTTGGACTGTTGTATTTTCATTCTCAGTGTCTCCATAATTGTTTAATTTGGTGATTTTGATTTCCTCGTTTGTCGAATCTTCCTGAGCAAAGATTTCTTAGTCTCCAAGTGTTTGAGTTTCTTCCAAATTTTCCTTGTGGTTGAGTTCCAATTTCAGGCGTTGTGGTCTGAGGATATACAGGGATAATTTCAATCTTTTGGTATCGTTTGAGACCCGTTTGTGTCCCAGAACATGGTCTATCTTGAGAATGTTCCATGGGCATAGAATAGAATGAGTATTCTTTGGTCTGGGGTGTAGTGTTCTATATATATCTAAGAGGTCCAACTCGAGTCAAGTATGGCATTCAAAGCCTTTGATTCTTTGCTTAGTTTTTCCAGGGTGTTCTGTCTATTTCTGATAGTGGGTGTTGAGGTCCCCTACTATTAATGTATTTTTACCTATATGTCTCTTTATTCTGGTTAAGAGTTGGCTGTTATCTTGCTGCTCCCCTGTTGGGGGCATATATATTTATAATTGTCATATCCACTTGTTGAATACTTCCTTTAAGAATAATATAGTGCCCTTCTGTGTCTCTAACTATAGTCTTTAATTTAAAATCCAATCTATCTGATATGAGAATTGCTACCCCAGCTTTCTTTTGAGGTCCATTTGCTGAAAGATGGTACTCCATCCCTTCTCTCAGTCTGAATGCATCTTTGGGTTGAAATGAGTCTCTTGTGAACAGCAAATGGATGGGTCATTTCTTTTTATCCAATCTGCAACCCTGTGTCGTTTTATGGGAGCGTTCAAACCATTCACATTAGCGCTAAGAACTGAGAGATATGATTTTAATGATGCCATGTTGCCAGTAAAGTCTTTGTTTGTATTGGTTGTGACTTTCTTTTGTGTATCACTCTTGGGGCCTTTTTACCTTTATATAACCCCCCTTAATATCTCCTGTAGGGCTGGTTTCATGGTTACGAAATTGGTTAATGACTGGCGATTCTGAAATGTCTTTATTTCTCCATCAATTCTGAATGACAGCCTTGCTGTATAGAGGATCCTTGGCTGCATGTTTTTCTCTGAAAGAGCTTTAAAAATGCTCCTCCAACCCTTTCTCTCATTCCAGGTCTGTGTAGACAGGTCTGACGTAATTCTGATGTCTTTGCCTTGGTACGTGAGAAATTTCTTTGCCCTGGCCGCTTTCAGTACTGTATCCTTGGATCTAATATTTGCGAAATGCACTATGACGTGACATGGCGTAGGTTTGTCGTGGTTGAGGTTGGGAGGGGTCCTCTCTGCCTCTTGGACACAAAAGTTTGTTTCCCTTGCTAGATTAGGGAAGTGTTCAGCTACAATTTGTTTAAAATCTCTTCTAGACCTTTGTTTTTCTCCACCCCCTCGGGGATGCCAATGATCCTGACATGGGAACGTTTCATTGAGTCAGTAATCTCCCGTAACCTACATTCTTGGCGTTGGATTTTTTTAAGACCATCTTCTATTTTCATTTTTTTCTCTGGCTCATAGAATTTTTAATTTCTGCTAGATTCACTCTCACATCCACCCTTAGATAATCTATATTCTCATTAACATTTTCGTTAATACTTTTTTCAAGTCTACACATTATCTTGACCATTGTTAGTTTGAATTCCATTTCTGATAATTTGGTTACATCCATATGCATTAGTTCTGTGGCAGAGGCCATGGACTCATTGTCTTTTCTTTGCTGGGGGGGACTTCTTCTTCTCGTCATTCTGATGAGGAGAGGTTGCGGGGTTGTCCAGAGCCCAAATTATTGACCGGGACCCAGGCCGTGCACCCTTGTTTTATAGAGATCTTAGGAATGTGGGCTTCTTCTTTAAAGATTTTATTTATTTATGTGGCAGAGAGACAACCAGCGAGAGATGGAACACAAGCAGGTGAGTGGGAGAGGAAGAAGCAGGCTCCCAGTGGAAGAGCCCGATGAGGGACTCCTTTCCGGAATGCTGGGATCACGCCCTGAGCCGAAATTGGACGCATAATGACTGCGCCACCCAGGCGCCCTGGGATGTGGGCTTCTTGATTTTTCAGCTTGCCTTCTGGGGGAGGGGCCTGCCGTGCTGATACTCAGGCAACCCTGTTTGAGTAGAGTCTTCATGTCCCCTGTGAGAGGGGATGGGGCTGGGCACACTGTGAGCCGGTATTTCCAGGCTTTTATTGTCTGGTGGCTTTCCCTGGCAGCTTGTTGTGCCTCTTCTGAGAGTCAGAGCAGCCACAGCTGAATCTCAGCCTCTGTCTCAGAACAGAGGGATCGCAGACCGTTCTCCACTGATGTTCTTGCCACTTTAACTCTGTTACTGTTGGTGCTGCTCAACCCTGCAGCGTCCTGGGATGTGCACCCCACACCCAGTGTCCCAGCCCTCACTTCCAGGGCCAGTGTGTCTCTGTCCTTTGTGTTTCTAACACTGCCAGCCACCAGCCGCCAGCAGCCCCCGCACGTTCCGGAGCGCCCGGTCTCAGTCTGCTTCCAGTGAGCACACCGGAGTTCCGTGAGAAGTCTGGTAGCTCGCGCTCCCGGCTCACGTTCTCAGTCTGCTCTCTCGAGGGTGCCGGTCCGCAAGTCAGCCCGCTCCCCCGAGCAGGTGGCTACCGCTTCCCGGCGCCCGAACACGGCGGCTCCCTCCCCCTTCCATTTATCTTCAGATATCTATGCGCGTTTTCATGGCTCCCCGCTTCGTACCTCCCTGTAACCTACATTCTTGAGCATGGATTTTTTTGAGTCCAGATTCTATTTTAGCTTTTTCTTCTACTAATGCATCCTCCAATTCGCTGATACGTTCTTCTGCCTCATTCCCCCTGGCCGTCAAAGTATCTACTTTTGACTGCATTTGGCTCTAATAATTTTTAGTTTCTGCCAGATTCACTCTCATTTCCGCCCTTAGAGATTCTATATTCTCATTAACATTTTTGTTAATAGTTTTTTCAAGTCTACACATCATCATGACCTTTGTTACTCTGAATTCCATTTCTGATAATTTGGTTATATCCATATGCATTAGTTCTGTGGCAGAGACCACAGACTCATTGTCTTTTCTTTGCTGGGGGGGATTTCTCCTTCTTGTCATTCTGATGAGGAGAGGTTACGGGGTTGTCCAGAGCCCAAATTATTGACCTGGACCTAGGCCGTGCGCCCTTGTTTTATAGGGATCTTAGGGATGTGGGCTTCTTGATTTTTCAGCCTGCCTTCTGGGGGAGGGGCCTGCTGCACCAATACTCAGGCAACCCTGTTTGGGTAGAGGCTCCATGCCCCCTGCGAGGGGCATGGGGATGGGCACCCTGTGAGCCGGTATTTCCAGGCTTTTGTTCTCTGGCGGCTTTCCCTGGCAGTTTGTTGTGCCTCTTCTGAGAGTCGGAGCAGCAGTGGCCGAAGCTCAGCCTCTGTCTCAGAACAGAGGGATAGCGGACCGTTCTCCACTTATGTTCTGGCCACTTTAACTCCGTTACTGTTCATGCTTTTCAACCCTGCAGTGTCCGGGGATGTGCTCCCCACACCCGGCATCCCAGCCCTCACTTCCAGGGCCAGTGCCTCTCTGTCCTTTGTGTTTCTAATACGGCCAGCCTCCAGCCACCCCCGTGCACTCCCGAAGCTCCCGGTCTCAGTCTGGTTCCAGTGAGCACACCAGAGCTCCGTTTCAGTCTGGCGGTGTGCGTTTCCCGGGTCAGGGTCTCAGTTTGCTCTCTCACGGGTGCCGGTCCGCAAGTCCGCCTGCTCCCCCATGCAGGTGGCTACCGCTTCCTGGTACCCAAACACGGCAGCTCCCTCCCCCTTCCATTTATCTTCCAATATCTGTGTGCGGTTTCACGGCTCCCCGCTTCATACCTCAATACTCAGCGCTGGAGATGTTCATTTGTAGAGATCCAGATGTATCTTCCTGCATCTCAGACTGATTCCATGGATGTTCAGGATGGCCTGGTGCCTATTCAGCTCGACTCAGGGGATCAGCTGAAAAAGGGGTCCCCTACTCCTCCGCCATCTTATCTCAAGCCTCTTGCTTTGGTATTTTAAAACTCATATCCGAATCCAAGATCAAGCATGTTTTATTTTTTATCTTATTTTCTTTTTGTGCCCAGCAAGAGGCTTGAACTCTCAAGCCTGAGATCAAGACCTGAGCTGTGATCAAGAGTCGGGCACTTAACAGACTGAGCCGCCCAAGCTCACCTCCCAAGGTCATGTAGAGCTATACTTTTCACACCTTTGCGTTCAAAAATTTATGTGTGTGGACCATTTTGAGTAAATTTTTGTGTAATTTGTAAAGTCTGTGTTCACATCCCTTTTTTCCCCATGTGTTTTCTCATTGTTCTATCACCTTCTGTGGAACAGACTTTCCTTTCCTTATGAAGGTGCCTTGTCCCTTTGACGAATGAAGTGACTCTGTTGGCACGGCTCTATTTCTGTGCCGTCTGTGCTGTTCCTTTCATCTGTCTCTTCACCATGACCACATTCTCTTCACTACCTCACATTTATGCTGTCTTTGGTTCTTTCAAAGATTTTATTTATTTATTTTTGTGAGAGAGAGAGAGAGAGAGCGGACTCAAAAGAGCATGAGCGGGGTTAGGGGGGCAGAGGGAGAAGCAGACTTGCCTTGAACAGGGAGCCTGATGTGGGACTCGATCCCAGGACCCCAGGGTCATGACCTGAGCCGAAGGCAGCCACTGAACCAACAGAGCCACCCAGGTGCCCTATGCTAAGTCTTTGGATCCACATACGAGGCCTTGAGTCTTATATTGGTTAGTCTTGGTTTAGAAATAGTTTGTTGATATTTTTGAGGGAATTTGACTGGGATTCCATTGAATCTGTAGATCAAGTTAGAAAGAATTGCCATCTTAACAATATTGAGTGCATTGCTCCTGGACAAGGAGTGTCTTTGCATTTATCTATGGTTTTTTTCTTAATGGAAGTATTTTTATTTTATGTACAGTGAGTTGACATTAAGTGGGTATCTCAGATGTCTTCAGTTGAGGCAGGTATCCTGGATGACGTAGTCAAGGAGGTTCACTTAATCCAACTTACTGAAGCCAGTACTCTTTGAGGACCGACGGAAACATGGGCAGCACCTTTTGAGGTATTTCCAGATTAGACTGTGTGGGTTGGAGCAGAGGCAGAAGAAGGGAACCCTGGCCAAATTTCCTCACATGGCTCCGAGCTCCTGGTGACCCACCCTGCTCTCTCGGATGCACAGAGGCAAAAGGCACATTTATTTATCTGTTGTTTGATTTCTCTCCTCTGTGTTTTCAGGTTTTGTGAATATTTTATGTATAAGATTTATACTTAAGAACCTTCATTTTTGTACTGTGATTTTTTTTTCATTTCACATCCCAATTGTCCTATACATAATTGCTGATCACTTCAGTCCACCGAGGCTGCTATCAAAATATCACAGACTTGGTGGCTTATAAACAATAGAAATCTATTTCTCACAGTTCTGGAGGGTGCACGTCTGAGATGAGGGAGACTCTGGTGGCAGACTGCTTGTTTCATCCTCACTTGGAGGGAAGGCACTGGGGTCTCATTTACAAGGAGACCTCACCCTTATAACCCAATCACCCGTTCTAACACCATCCCATTTTCATGAGGATTCTAACACATGAATTTGGGGGGAACAAAAACTTTCACAGCATCGTCCTGATATCCACTGACTTGTGTACATTTACCTTCTAGTTTGCTTTTTGTCATCTTTCCCTTTTCCTGCCAAGGGACAGGAGTGGTGGGCTGCATTTCAGTTGGAATTTCCAAATGATGACACTAGGTATGCAGAGCTCTAAATTTCAGAGATTCCCCAGACCTTTCCTGAGTGGGTGAACTGGCCATAGCTAAACTGTGGGTGGGTGGTGGGGATGCCCGCGGCTTCCAGACCATTTGGGGTTGTGCGAACAAAGTAGAGAGACAGTCCTCAGGCTGCAGGAGGGAGATCCATGTCAGGTTCCCCAGAGATGTGTCATCCGAGGTGAGCATAGAACCCTAGGTGTCCGACTTTCTCACAGGTTTATTTTTGCTTTCTCCTGTAGCATTTCAGCAGGACGTATCTTACACAAGTGTCCCTTCATCGGGGCTTTGGCCCTTCATAAGATGGCACGTCATAGTGCTTTTCACAGATTCTGCTCCTCGGAGAGGAGAAGCACCGAGAACATCTGGCTGTAAGTGTGCATGGGGCTGGAGCAGGTGCGCATGGGGCTGGTGGCCTGGCCACCCTGGGCCCAATGCGAGGTCCTCTCCATTCCATGTTGACAGTTGGATGCACATGGAGAAGTAGGTGTGTTAAAAACGGCAACGTGATTTATGTTTCATTAGATTATTTACACCAAACCTGAATTGTTTAAAAATTAACTTTTCTTTTTGGAATGGAAGGAAACTCATCAACCATTTTTTTTCTTTTGTTCAGAAAGTCATGGTTGAATTGGCAGCACATTTCACTGGAATCCTCCATTCGATGAGCTCTGTAAATACATCAGCCTTTGATAGGATCATCAGAACACTCAGGTGTTTACTATGAGCCCATCTGTTTCTGGGGAGTTTTCCAATGGGGCATTTCTAAGCCTTACCGTGACCTCTTCATGCTCCTTGGTCTGTTTCTATTTTCCTTCTATCAGGGTCCATTTTGTTTACTAATTAGAAATTACCCATTTCCTCTAGGCTTCCAGTGTTCTCTTATTTGATTTTTAGAATTTTTAAAAATGTTATTTGAAGTAAAATTGGCAACGCAGGGCTTAAACTCAGGGCCCTCAGATCAAGGCCTTAGCTGAGATCAAGAGTCCGAGGCTTAACCTGTTGAGCCACCCAGGCGCCCCACTCTTATTGGACTTTGAATCTCTATTCTGTTTCTATTTTTTCCAGAACCATCACAGTTAATGAACCAAGACTGATAACTTATTACTAACTGAAGTTCAGATTGTGTCGGTTTCCCTGTGTTCTGCCTTTGCTGCTCCAGGGTCCCATGTGGGGCAGCACATGACAGGTGGTCATCACGTTTCTTCAGGCTATTCTTGGCTCTGACAGTTTCTGAGATGTGCCTTGTTTCAGTGACCTTGACAGTGTTGAGGAGGAAATGTCAGATGTTTTGTGCATTTAGCTCCACCTCTGTGGTGGGTGCTGAGTGTCTACATCAAGCATTTGGAATTCTTGTGCATTGTTTTCTACTCATTACAAAAAAAAAAGTCTATGTAATAAGTTATTTTTACCACCGTGAACCCTGGGTAGTTATTATAGGCTTTGGTTTTATTCCAGCAGCAGGCTGTGTAGTTGATATTTGTTAGTACAAATATCAATTAGAAAAAGAAAAGGTAGGAAGAGTCCTGAATGTTTAAGTAATTGATGAATTAGACCAACGACAGGTTGTGTGTGCGTGTGTGTGTGAGATTGATTTTCAGGTAATGGTTCAGCTTTTTGTAGGGCCTCTGAGAGAACCCAGGTGAGCCTTTCAAGTAGTTGGTATCTGTTCTCAGAACTCAGGAATCTCTTAATCCAACAATCAATCTGGTAAACTTTGAGGTCTTGAAGAGTTTCAGTCCTCGGAGACCATGTCACAAACCCTTGTGAGTATAGGCATTCTAGGGTATGCTCAGAGCCCTCATTAGCTGGTGCCAGCATGTGATGATTTCAGACAGCATTTCTCTAAGAAGTACCTCTTGGGTCTGTGTCCATGTCAGTTCCCTACACTTCCTTACACTAGTTATGTGATCAGTGGGTTTCAGGATAATCCCCACATGTGATTTCTGTTCTTTCCTACCAGTCCTATCTATTTCTGATCTTCTTCCTTTATGGTAGGGGTTGGGAAGCAACCTGTGTGGTGTAGGAAGGGGTGTGGTAGTTGTCTGCCTTCAGAGGACCTAATGATGCCTAGAAATTGTACTGTAGTTTGAGATCCTCGGCCCTAACTTAGGTCAATTATCCATCCTTTGAGCGTCAGGAATTCCATCACTTGACTTGGATGCTCGTCTGTTCTCCATGTTGTCTTCAGAAATAAGGATGTCATCCATCTAGGGAAAATTGGCTTATGCATGTTTTTGTTTTAGGAAAGGCCTGGAGGTTCCTGAAAATCATACTGTGGAGCACCCTTTCCTGTGCTTTCTGGCCATCAGTAAATCTTTTGTGAAATACTCGTTTTTAATTAGATGGTCTTTTTATGGTTCATGAGTAGCAATTATTTATTGATAAGTCTTTGTCAGTGTGTGTATTGCAAATCTTTACCTCCCAGTCTATGGCTCACCTTTTCATTTTCCTAGTGGTCAAAAGATAGGGAGAGATGTCACATATTTAAGGGGAGTGTGAGAGGGAGAAGCAGGCTTCCCACTGAGCAGGAAGCCCAATGCAGGGCTCCATCGCAGGACCCTGGGATCATGACCAGAGCCAAAGGCAGATGCTTAACAGCTGAGCCATCCAGGCACCCCCCACTGAATTCTTTTAAGTGGTTAGTACAATCTGTGGCCTACCCTAAGATCGACATGTTCTACATTTTCTTCCAGAAACTGTCGAATGTGAAGCTACAATCCATCTCAAATTTCTCAATTCCATGTTTCATTCTAAGAGGGTATTTATAGACTCTTTTGGATTTTCTATGTACACAATCCTATCTGCGAGTAGTCACAATTATCCCCTCCATTCTTACACTTTTGGTTTCTCTTGCCGTATAACACTGGGTAGATTCTCCAATGCAATGCTGAATAGGGTCTCACTGTTTGGAAATTTTAATGTGCCTTTCTCAATATCTGATAGAAAAAGCAGACAAAACATTGGTAACAAACGTGACCTAATTGACATCTATGGAACATTCCATAATAAGCGCAGAATACATTATTTTCCAGTGGTCACAGACTATTTACCCAAACAGATGATATGTTGGGCCATAAATCATGTCTACATTTTAAAATCCTGAAATTAAATAGATTCTATTCTTAGGGTACCAAGGAATAGAGCCCTAGTCCTCATGAAAAGAAGACCTAGGAAGTCCCTCCATATTTAAAAATTCAATGTAACTTTGCTGCATATCCTAAGGGTCAAAGAGGGACTCGTAATGGATATTTGCCACCTTTTCTACATCAGGGCTCACACACAATGGCCCTTTGTCTCTGAAGGGCACTGCCTATCCTAACGTAGACAGGAGTTAAGCCTCCTATCAGAGTTCTGCATGTCCCAGCCACACCTGGCAGCCTTGGCCTGTGGTCCCCCTCAGCTGTCCTTTCTGGTGGCGAGTCAACATAGCCATATGGAGATGGGAAGCTCCCCACTGTGAGATGATGGTGATTGTCCCCACCAGTCTAACAACATGATTTCTGAGAGAATTACGACACAATAGCAGCTTCTTGACCTTCCTTAAGGTTTGAAAATCATCTTGTGAGTCATCTTTTCAAAAAATGGTTTCAACATGTGTTCTTTTCTCTGGAAAAGAAATAGACCCAATGGTAATTAAGGCTTCCTGAGCACTTGCTTTTGGGAGACTCCATACTGGCTCTGTGTAGCATTCTCCCTCTTAAACTTCTAAACTAGGGTGTAGATAGAATGAGTCCCATTTTCTAGATGGATAGACAAGGACTCAGAGATGGTATGAATTACAGAGGATTTTAGTGTCAGAAACCTAAGTGGGATCTCCAAACCGACTCCAAATCCCTTGTTCTTCCATACAGTGTACCATTTCGCTCTTCCCTCTCATCTTGTCAATCTGGAAACCTAGGAAGTATTAGGATTTTCTTGTTGTGTGGCCAACTGGAACGAATTCAGCTGCCCTTTTCACCTCTGTCCACCATGATCATGAAGATAATTATCTCAGTGGAGGACCTTTGAGTAAGAGCCTTAAAGATCCCTAGGAATAGAGATACTATACTATTTTTCTGATATTAAAGTGACTGAAAGAACTATCCTTTTTTAATTGATGGAGGCTCTGCTCTGTAGAGGTCCTGTAAGGTCGAAATAGCACAAAGCAGTTAGCCTCTTCTACAGAGTGAGACAATGCCTCTAAAGATTGCTAAAATATTCCCTTACCTCTGATTATTTACTTCCCAACCATCATAGTGTTTCTATGTTAGGATTATGATTTCCATGAGGCCAAAGTTGCAGAGAAAGAACTTAGTGTATCCAGGGGCACTTTCGTGTTGTGACAGTGAGCTATTCTGTTGTATTCTGTAGTCCAAGGGAATGGTGCCAGACATCTCTAAGATGTCTAAAATTCTGACTGTAAATGATCTCTATGCTTCAGAGATTTGGGCAGGACAAGGGGAGGAGTCCAGAGACCATGAACGCCTCTGTTACCTGTGTTGACCATGGAGCAGGTAACCTTCTGTAGGGGTCCTTTGATGTCTCTGTACTATGGGAAAGGTGCTTTCATCTCAAGTTCCTCCATTTGGTAGTGATGATAAGGATAAGAGTAATTTTTATGTCATACCATCTGTGAGGCCTGATCTTGGCCTCCCAGGGAAGCTCTCCTTTAACATTTTACCCAGCTCCAAATGACCGGGCAAACCCTCAAAGCATGGGCCCTATTTCTGCCCCCTTCACATATTGTCCATCTGCTTCAAAAAGAAAAAGAGAACCAAAAAATGCCTTTGCCAACATCAAGATGAGAACACAAAAGAACCTCTCTGGCTCCCATAAGATTAAAGTCACACTGACTTGTACATACTGAAAACATAAGAAAAAGTCTGTCACTTTCTGGAGTCTTCTTCCTCATCATGATGTGTAACTGTATGTAACACAAAACAGAATGAATATATAACCCTGCCCTAAATGTTCCTTACCTGAAGCAATCCCTTCTTTGTGAAGATTGTGTCTCCCAGGCTGCTGTCCTGACTAGGGTTTGAATAAAACTCTCTTCCTTTCTCTCTAAAATGTTTTAAAACGTTCCTTCATTTAGTGTCGACAATAACACTATATTTTCTTTTCAAGTGAAAAATAAATTCCTGGTTCACAACCGCGACAGCACAGAAGGCCGGCTGTTCCTCCTGGCCCCTTCCCTGCAGAACCAAGCATGTGTATATTGATTCCAGCACAAATGGGCTCATCCTAGAAGGATGCTTTGAAGGTCTGAGAAGCACTATCCATTCCATGGGTGAGACAAGAAAGTGAAGCTATTCCCGCTTGGGGCATTCCTTTTGGGGCTTAAAATTGCCTTGGACATGCATGAAAGCATTGCGTTTCCTAAAGCCCAATGCTGGAACAGTCTGAGAGCAGCTGACCTTGCCAGGAACCAGGCAAACCCCTGCAGGGAGGGATGGTGCAGAAGGGAAGGGGCAGGGCTCTGAGGGTGGTCTGCACCTAGAGGGGTCCGCAGAAGGGGCCGTGTATGTGTGTGTGTGTGTGTATGTGTTTGGGGCCCTGCTCGTAATCCCAGTAATGCCTGCGCAGAGCGCTGAGCCAAGGAGGCGCCTCCTGGACCCCCTGCACTCCCAGAGTTGTGAGTCATGGGGCCGGTTGCCTGGCATTCAAGGAGTTGGAAGCACCATACTCCCCAACCAATCACCCCATGGGGGTGGAGCTACGTCTCTGTGGGTGGACCCGGAGCAGCCCTAGGACACAGACCGGGAGCTAAGGAAGGAGAGCTCTGAGAGAGTGGACCTGTGGAGTTCCTGGCTGAGTGAGTGCATGCTATGTGCCCGTATTGGGGGGGGGTCTGGGAGGAGGGGCACCCCTTGTGAGAGGTGGGGTTCTGGAAGGGCATGTGGAGGGAGTTCATTGTGGAAACTCAGGTGAGTTTACTTTTTCCCTTGAAAGTCTCTTCTGCCTAGTCTCCGTCAACTGGCCATAAGCCCCAGACCCAGGAACTCCAGGGCACCCGCTCAGCAGAGCTTTTGTGGGATGGGTCGCAGATATTCCAGGGTTTCCCGTGTTCCCCAGCAAGAGCGAGAGTAAGGACTGCACGGTCCCCAACTTCAGTGCGGTGCCCCTGTCCCCCGACACAGTGCAGGTAATGGACCTTGAGCAGTTCCCCGTCAAGGTTTTGAACGTCTGCATCTGAGTCAGTGAGGCAGCTTGACACAGGACACCAGCATTCAGAGAAAGCGGCAGGTCCATTTGGAGAAATGTCATATCCACGTCAGGACTGGAGGTAACACCTCTCATTAACCCACTATCTCCTGGGCTTTTCTCTTTTGTCTAGTTGAGGCATGAAGAAATTCTTAAGTAATAGTTGTCAGCGTTCTGGATTTGGTGAAGGAGGTACTTAGTTTCTGAGCTTGGAGCACTTTGCAGGGGATCCCATTTTCTCTGTTCATTGACTGCTTATGAATGTATTTTGAACAGCTGTTTCCTAGAAACACTCTTTCATTAGAAAGGGAAGGTTAGATTTACTCTTTGTGTATTTTTAAGATATACATCTAACAGTGTTTATTCAGTTGGGCCTACGATATGGGTGAGTGGCCACCATTTAGGGTTAGATGGCTTTTTGTCGTCAGATACAGATATGGATGATGTCTTGTCATTTGTCAAAGGTGATGTTTCATTACTGATTAGTCTTTTCATCCCAAGAATTACAATGAGGGTCGAGGGAAAATTCAAAATTATTCAAAGCAGCCTTTTCCTGTTTAAAAGTTAAGCTTGACTATCTAGCTTTACTAGATGTATCCTCTCGATATTTTGAGGTGCCATATTCTCTCTGTCGTTTCTTTGGTGGTGGAGTCAGAAGGAGAGTCTCTGGGAATTCCTCTGGATAGAGGCATGCTGGTGGCTTCAAGGAGCTTGGCGACAGGAGCCCTGGGCTGAGTTCTGGAACTGCTTGCCCGACGCTGGGTGAGTCAGGTTATCCCACAGAGTTTCTGTTTCCTCCTTATGAGATTACTGGAAGGTGACATAAGTCAAGCAGAGAAAGGCAATGATCATACAGTTTCACTCATTTATGGAACATAAGAAATAGCAGGGAGATCAGTAGGAGAAGGAAGGGAAGAATGAAGGGTGGGGTAAACAGAAGGGGTAATGAACCACAAAAGACTATGGACTCTGGGAAACAAACTGAGGGCTTCAGAGGGGAGGGGTGGGGGATTGGGATAGGCCGGTGATGGGTATTAAGGAGGGCATGTATTGCATGGAGCCTTGGGTGTTCTACACAAACAATGAATCATGGAACACTACATCAAAAACTAAGGATGTAGTGTATGGTGACTAACATAACATAATAAAAAATTTTAAAAAAAGAAAAAAAATTGATGGAAGGTCGTATCTATGGAAAGTCTTTTTACACAGAAACTGTTCTGCCTAGTGAAGAACAACTAAAAACGAGGTGATTTGGGGTGTAAAATTCTGTAATAATAATTTAAAACTCCCTGTCCTAGGGATATGGCATTTTATTGCATAAGGAGGCCTGAGAAGGCTGCAATGAAAGATTGAGATCTCAGAACACGTTCATGTTCCATGTATACATCACTTAACAGTTTGCACAGGTAGGAAGGTAAGTGGAGATAAATATGAAAGAAAGGGAAAGAAGGTGTGAACCATTCATTAGGTAGCCTTCTCCCTTTCTCAGGAAAGCCTTGGGCCAGTGTAATTTTGGAAGAAGAGGGGAATCCTGGAGCTTTGCAGCAGATGGGAGTTCCAGGTCTGGGTAGAGGTGACAGGGGTCCCAGAGGAGAGCTGAGTGCATTCTGTAGCAGGGTGTGGGCAGGACGGGTTCCAGCGGTGGCTGTGAGTCTCCCGTGTGACTGTTGTGACAGGTGAGGGCTGTTAGCAGGTTCCTGGCTGAGGACAGGTGAGGCACAGGTGGAGAGCTGGCCGAGCCCCTTCTTCAGGGCAACCAGCCTCACCAAACACACACAGCTTCATCGTCTGTCCCTGTCACTCCAATTCAGACTGTCAGAGTTGCCAGGCTGAGATGTTTGGTGCTGCTTCCTTCCTTGCATGCGTGAGAAGTTTCAAACCTGAGGTGATGGACATGGTGGGTCCTCAGAACATCTGTCACTCTTTTATTTCCTGCTCTACTTTCCATCAGTGAAGTGAATCAGACCTGCTAGTGGATGTCTGTGCGTTTTTATTTTCTGGTTTAATTGAACAATGGGAAAAGTCTTCTGAAATATTAAAGGAATCCTTTGTGGGTGTTCATGTTTTTCTCTTCTGCGAGCCACATTCCGATATGAGAAATTATTTGTTAAACAGCCTCAGAGCTGTCACAGGGTTTGGTGGCCTTTGTGAGAGGGAGAAAGGGAGAAGGAGTGTAGGTTCTCTAGGATCTCAGGGAGTGCCACATTGTGCTCCCAAAGGAAATGGAGCCTCCTGTTAGCTTTCCCAAGGGGAGGGGCCCTTACCTGGAGGCCCATCCTGGGCTCTGGAAGCTTGACCTGGTGAGTCACTTGCGACTTGAGCTGGGGAACTGATGAAGAAAATGAATGCTGGCAGTTGCCTGTATCCTTTGGACTCAGACAATTCCATGTAGCAAAGGAACTCTTCACCCATGAGGCATGTTGGCATCCCTGAGGATGTGGGGTTTGCTTCATGGGCTGAGGTTGTGTCTTTATCCTTATCTAGACCAGAGCCATGTTGTCTGGCTATGGAGATCCAGACCCTTAGGTGACCATGTCATCATCATTATCATTATTATTATTTATTATCATCATCATTATTATTTATTATTATTATTTTAACAAAGCAATAGAGACATTGACTTCGAGGTAAAAATACTGAAAGGAACAACACAAGGTCAAATATATACGTGATGATTGAACTTGTGGTGTCTCTCACTGGTGTGGGTTTTGTAGGGCTGCCCGGATGAGAAAGACCAAGGAATTCTATGTGGATAGAAGTGTGCTGTGCACAGGGAGTGTTTTATTCCATCAGTTGACTTCTCTCTCTGAAGGGAAAATAGAGTGATGTCTGGAGCTGGGTTTCTGATTGGAAGGACTGGGAGGCCAGTGAATCAAAGAGCAGTGTTCATGCTGACATGGTGCTCAGTGCCCAGTGAGCGAAGGTTGGATGCTTGGACTCGGAAGCCTTGGTGTTCAGGGAGGATGTTGTCTGAGTTTGCAGCACATCGAGTCACTTGGCTGGTCTGCCTAATTGGGCCAGTTTCTTCCTTTCTAAGGGCAGCTTGAAAGTGGCTTGCAACCCTAGGGCATTTGCGGTGTGGTCTGCACGGGACCCCTGTGTGGGCCAGTGTAGACACAACCCAGGGAATTCCAGAGCTAATGATGAGCACGTTTGTGAGGCTGGAGTTTTCTTCTCTGTGACAGGGATTGAGCTGGAGTGCAAAGAAGTCCTTGGGTCTTAGGACTCACTGAGAGGGTCCGAGCCTGGCAGGGTGGCCGGATCAGATGTCTGTTTCCCAGCACCTTGGCCAGAGGGAGATTTGGACCCTGGGAAGCATCTCTGCTCAGCTTTCTTGGGTGAGCACCTCAGGGAAGGGGAGGAAGCATGTGTGCTCACCTGTCATCGAGGAAGCTCCCTGGTTTCAGGTTTCATGTGCAGGTGGATTCCTCGTATGGCTCCCTTTCCTGATGGTGTTCAGGGTGCAAGAGGTGGGTGGACCCCTTGTCCTGGGCATCCCAGCTGTGCAGGAGCCCCCGGGCCACCTTTTCCCCTGGGGATTTGGACCAGGAAATTGGGGGGAGTTGGTGGTGAAGCCATCAGTTTATGCCTCAGTTTCTTCCCTGCTGAGATGGAGTGGAGACTATAATAAGTGCTATGGAAATATAAAGCAGGAGACAGGGCTGGGGATGCTGAAGGGGAGGTGGGGGTGGTGTTTGCTATTCACATAGGGGCCAGGTGGTACTTCACTAGGAGAGTGATACTTGAGACAAGATCTAAAGAAGGTCAGTGATATCACATCAAGAGCCCTCTAAATAGAAGGGGAAGCATGTGCAAAGGCCCCGGGGCGAGACCATACCAGGTGTATGCAGGAGCAGCAAGAAGGCCCTGTGGCCACAGCAGACAGCATAGGACATGACCTCAATGGGATTGATTCCTTGATTTCTCAAGCTACTCGACCTTTCAATTGACCCAGTGGTAGTTGGGTTGTAGAGTAGAGTGGAAGTTCCACATTATGCCTTCGTTCCTTAGCCTACTGTTGTTTTGCTTTCCTGTGAAGCGGGTGCCTGATCTGATTTATAATGATTGGATACCATACAATGAATCAGATTTCTAATGCTTGGATAATAGTGTTTAAAGCATTTTTCTGGCAAGAATAGGAGAACACTATTTTTGACCATGTGTTTACAATGGTACATGGGTATAGTTTATTCTTTGATACAGACAAGGGTTGGTTATATTCAGTTTGTATATTTTGGAAGAAGTCTGTCAGCTTTGACTTTATGTGGGTATTCATTAAGATCTCTTGGTTTTAACTTTGGCAATATGGCATTCTCTCTCTCTCAGTGAGTCATTTGGTAACAGTATACATTTTGCTTCCTCTATGTTCTCTGTTATGCCAGCATGACCTCTTGGTGATGTGCCCATGCAATGATGTATTGATTGCCATATCTATGTGTTCGGTTTCATATTCCTATCCTTCATTTCATGGATGTTCCATTTTGATTGTTTTCCTCTTCTGCCAAAAATCATTGGTTTTTAAATGAGTTTTTAGGTATTTGGCCTCACTATTTTCCTAATGAGGTTCTCTGCCTGGTGTTTAATTTGGTTATTTAGAGTTATTCTTCTGATGTACAGAAACATGCATGGACGAAGATGGAAATGTCAGCCAGGGCTAATTTTTTTTAAAGATTTTATTTATTTGACAGAAAGAGAGACAGCCAGCGAGAGAGGAAACACAAGCAGGGGGGAGTGGGAGAGGAAGAAGCAGGCTCAGCAGAGGAGGGGAGCCCATCAGCGGCTCAATCCCAGAACTCTGGGATCATGTCCTGAGCCGAAGGCAGACGCTTAACGACTGAGCCACCCAGGCGCCCCAGCCAGCGCTAATTTTTGCCATATGTTCTTAACTCCTATGTTCTTATTTTCTACTGGGCAGTCATTTTTCTGACCTATTTCCAACCACAGTTTTGTGTCACTAGTTACTGCCATGAGTCTGAGAATAGATACACCTCATTCTGGTTTTCTTGAACAGATTCAGCAATCACCAGTTTTCTAGCTATTTGTTTTGCATATTGTGCTGACCCTCATTGGATGCGTAGGACTGACTCTCTGTCTCTCTGTCCTACTCAGAAAAGTATCATTTCTGTAGTAGGACTTAAGGTAAGGAGTGGTTCTGCTTTGTTCATCCGGAATCTGCTTTTCCCACTCCAGAATAGCCTTTGGAGTTTTTGTATCATTGATGTCTTTTCTTTCTTCTCTTTTCTTCTTTCTCTCTTTCTTTCTTTCTTTCTTTCTTTCTTTCTTTCTTTCTTTCTTCTTTCTTTCTTTCTTTCTTTCTTTCTTTCTTTCTTTCTTTCTTTCTTTCCTTCCTTCCTTCCTTCCTTCCTTCCTTCTATTGATTTTCAGTGAATGGTCCAGCCTTTTGTAGGGCCTCTGAGAGAGCCCAGGTGAGCCTCCAATTAGTTGGTATCTGTTCTCAGAACATGGGAATCTCTTAGTCAAGCGGTCAATCTGGTAAACTTTGAGGTCTTGAAGAGTTTCAGTCCTCAGAGACCATGTCGCAAACCCTTGTGAGTATAGGCATTCTAGGGTATGCTCAGAGCCCTCATTAGCTGGTACCAGCATGTGACGATTTCAGACAGCATTTCCCAAAGAAGTACCTCTTGGGTCTGCATCCATGTCAGTTCCCTACACTTCCTTACACTAGTTATGTGATCAGTGTGTTTCAGGATAATTTCCACATGTGATTTTTGCTCTTTCCTACCAGTCCTATCTGTTTCTGATCTTCTTCCTTTATGGTAGGGGTTGGGAAACAACCTGTGTGGTGTAGAAAGGGGTGTGGTAGTTGTCTGCCTTTAGAGGACCGAATGATGACTACAAACTGTACTGTAGTTTGAGATCCTCAGCCCTAGCTTAGGTCAATTGTCCATCCTCTGAGTGTCAGGAATTCCATCACTTTACTTGGATCTCGTCTGTTCTCCAAGTTGTCCTCAGAAATAAGGATGTCATCCATCTAGGGAATACTGGTTTGTGTGTATGTTTTTGTTTTAGAAAGGTCCTGGATGTTCCTGAAAATAATACTGTTGAGCACCCTTTCCTGTCTTATTGGCCATCTTTTGAGAAACATCCATTTTAATTTAATTTAATTTAATTTAATTTAATTTTATTTTATTTTATTTTTAGCCGAGGTATAGTACATCATTGGCTTTTGATATAATGTTCAGTGATTCATTAGTTCAGTATAATACCCACCGTTAGTCATATCATGTGCCCTCTTTAATGCCCATCACCCAGTTACCCCTTCCCCCACCTCCCTTTCCTCACTCTCAGTTCGTTTCCCAGAGTCTCTATGGTTTGTCTCCCTCTCTGATTTCTTCCCATTCAGTGCCCCCCATACCCCTATTGTCCTCTGCGCTATTCCTTATATTTCACATATGAGTGAAACAATATGATAATTGTCTTTCTCTGATTGACTTATTTCATTTAGAATAATCCCTTCCAGTTCCATCCATGTTGATGCAAATGGTAGGCATTCATCCTTTCTGATGGCTGAGTAATATTCCATTGTGTATATGAACCACATCTTCTTTATCCATTCATCTGTTGAAGGGCATCTCAGCTCCTTCCACAGTTTGGCTATTGCGGACATTGGGGTGCAGGTGCCCCTTTGGATCAGTACATTTGTATCTTAGAGATGAATACCTAGTAGTGCATTGTTGGCTCATGGACGCTGTCTTGAGGGCCTCCATACTGTTTAAGAGTGTGACCAGCTTGCATTCCCACACAGTGTAAGAGGGTCCCCTTTCTCCACATCCTCTCCAACATTTGAAGTATTCATTTTTAAATAGACTGTCTTTTATGGTTGATGCATAGGAATTCTTTATTGACAAGTCTTTGTCCGTGTGTGTGTTGCAAATCTTTACTTCCCAGTCTATGGCTTGCCTTTTCATTTTCTTAATGGTCATGAGATAAGGAGAAACGTCACATTTTTATGAAGTCCCACTGAATCTTTTCAAAAGGTTAGTGCAGTCTGTGTCCCACCCCAAGATCAACATTTTCTACACATCTTCCAGAAACGGTCTAACAGTAAGCTATGGTCCATCTCAAATTTCTAAATTCCATTTTTAATTCTAATAGTGTATTTATAGACTATTTTGGATTTTCTGTGTACACCATCATATTATCTGTGTATAGTGACAATTATCCCCTCAATTCTTATACCTTTTGTTTCTCTTGCCTTATAACTCTGGGTAGATTCTCCAATGCAGTGTTGAATAGAGCAGCATTGTTTGAGGATTTTAATATACCTTTCTCAGTATCTGATAGAAAAAGCAGACAAAACATTGGTAACAAATGTCACCTAATTGACATATATGGAACATTACCTAATAAGTGCAGAATACATTCTTTTCTAGTGGTCACAGAATATTACCCAAATAGATGGTATGCTGGGTCACAAATCAAGTCTACAATTTTAAAAGCCTGAAATTAACTAGATTCTATTCTTAGACAGGGAATTGAGCCTATAGTCATAATGAAAAGAAAACCAGGAAGTCCCTCAAGTTTAAAAAATTAAATGAACTTTGCTGCATATCCTAAGGGTCAGAGAGAGGGAATCAATGGAAATTCTCCACCTTTCCATGTCGGGCTCACAGACAATGGCCCTCTATCTGGAAGAGCCCTCACTATCCTAATCTAGACGGGATTCAGATTCAGAGCTCTGCCTGCCCCAGCCACACTTACAGCCTTGGCCTGTGCCTCGCCCCCAGCTGCCCTTTCTGGTGGCCCTGAGCTAAGGGGTCAACATGGCGTATGGTAATGGGAACTCCCCACTCCTAGTGATGATGGTGCTATTGTATTTCCTCCACTGCAAAAACATGATTTCTCAGAGAAATATGACACAGAGTAGCTTCTTGACCTTCCTTCAGGTTTGAAAATCATCTGGTGAGTCATCTATTAGAAAATGGATTCAACATGTGTTCTTTCTTCTGGAAAAGAAATAGACCCAATAGTAATTTGGCTTCCTGAGCACTGCTCTTAGAGACACATACTGGCTCTTTGTAGCTCTCCCTGTTAAACTTCTCAGCTAGGATGTAGATATTATTAGGCCCATTTTCAGATGGTTAGACGGGGACTCAGACAATACGAGCCACAGTGGGTTTTAGTGTCAGAAACCTAAGTGGGATCCCCAGATTGACTCCAAATCCCTTGTTTTCCTACAGGGTATTATTTCCTCTTATCTCTGGCTTCTGATCTGGAAACCTATCAAGTATCAGGCATTTTCTTTGTGTGGCCAACTGGAAAGATTCAGCTGGCCTTTTAACCTCTGCCCACGGTTACATGAAGATAATGATCTCAGTGGAGGACCTCCGGGTGAGATACTCAAAGATCCCTAGGAATAGAGACAGTATAATATTTTTTCTGGTATTAAAGTTACTGAAAGGAACTATCTTTTTTAGTTAATTCAGGCTCTGGTATGTTCAGAGTGTGCTGTAAGACAGGTCTGAAATAGTATTTAGAAACAGTCATCTCAGCCTCTTCTACAAAGTGAGCCAATGCTTATAAACATGGCTAAAATATTCCCTTACCTGTGATTATTTACTTCCCAGCCATCGCAGTGTTTATATGGTATGATGTGACTTACATTAGTCAACATTTGCAGAGAAAGAACTTAGTGCATCCAGGGGGCACTTCATGTTTAAGTTAGTTTGTGACAATGAGCTACTCTGTTTTACTCTGTAGTCCAAGGAATGGTGCCAGACATCTCTAAGGTGTCTAGCAGTTCTAAAATTCTGATTTTATTTTATTTTTTAAAAAGATTTTATTTATTTATTTGACAGAGATAGCCAGCGAGAGAGGGAACACAAGCAGGGGGTGTGGGAGAGGAAGAAGCAGGCTCCCAGCAGAGGAGCCTGATGTGGGGCTCAATCCCAAGGTGCCGGGATCACGCCTTGAGCCGAAGGCAGACGCTTAACGACTGAGCCATCCAGGCAGGCCCCCTAAAATTCTGATTTTAAATGATCTGTGTGCTTCCAAGATTTGGGCAGGAGATGGGCAGGAGTCCAGAGACTGTGAACACTTCTGTTACCTGTGTTGACCATGGAGCAGGTAACCTTCTGTAGGCATCATTTCGATTTCTTGGTACTCTTGTGAAAGGTGCTTTTGTCTCAAATTCCTCCATTTAGTAGTAATTATAATGATAAAAGTAATTTTTATCTTATATCATCTGTGGGCCCTGATCCTGGGCTCCCAGGGAAGCTATCCTTTAACATTTTACCCAGCCCAAAATGACTGGGCAAAACCTCAAAGCATGGGCCCTATTTCTGCCCCCAGCACATATTGTCCATCTGCTTCAGAAAGAAAAAGAGGACCAAAAAATGCCTTTGCCAACATCAAGGTAAGAACACAAAAGAACCTCTCTGGCTCCCGTAAGATGAAAGTCATACTGACTTGTACATACTGAAAACTAAGAAAAAGTCTGTCACTTTCTGGAATCTTCTTCCTCATCGTGATGTGTAACTCTGTACGTAACACAAAACAGAACAAATATATGACCCTGCCCTAAATGTTCCTTCCCTGGAGCACTCCCTCTTTGTGAAGATTTGTCTCCAGGCAGCTGTCCTGACTTGGGTTTGAATAAAACTCTCTTCCTGTCTCTCTAAAATGTTTTAAAAGGTTCCTCATTTAGTTAACAATAACACTATGTTTCCTTTTTAAGTGTAAAATAAATGTTCCTGGTTCACAACAGCGACAGCACGGAAGGGCACTGTTCTCCATCCTCGACACTTCCCTGCAGAACCAAGCATGTGTACATAGATTCCAGCACAAATGGGCTCATCCTAGAAGGATGCTTTGAAGGTCTGAGAAGCACTATCCACTCCATGGGTGAGACCAGAAGGCGAAGCTATTCCCGCTTGGAGCATTCCTTTTTGGGCTTAAAATTGCCTTGGAAATGCATGAAAGCATTGTGTTTCCTAAAGCCCAAGGCTGGAACAGTCTGAGAGCAGCTGACCTTGCCAGGAACCAGGCACACCCCTGCAGGGAGGGTTGGTGCAGAAGGGAAGGGACAGGGCTCTGAGGGTGGTCTGCAGCTAGAGGGGTCCGCGGAAGGGGCCCTGCACGTGTGTGTGTGTGTGTGTGTGTGTGTGTTTGGGGCCTGCCCAGTCCCACTCATGCCTCGCAGGCACTATGCCAAGAGGCGCTCCTGGACCCCCTCGCTCCCAGAGTTGCAGTCAGGGGCGGTTGCCTGGCATCCAAGGGGCTGGAAGCGCCACACTCCCCAACCAATCACCGTGTGGGGGTGGAGCCACGTCTCTGCGGGCGGACCCGGAGCAGCCCGAGGATGCAGACCTGGAGCCAGAGACCCGGAGCTCTGAGAGAGTCGACCTGTGGAGTTCCTGGCTGAGTGAGTGTGTGCTGTGTGCCGGGGTGGGGGTCTGGGAGTAGAGGGCACCCCGGGTGGGAGGTGGGGTTCTGGACCGGAGTGTGGAGAGAGTTCATCGTGGAGACTCAGGTGAGTTTTCTTTTTCCCTTGCAAGTCTCTTCTGCCCAGTCTCCGTCACCTGGCCGTATGCCCCAGACCCAGGAACTCCAGGGTGCTCACTCAGCAGAGCTTTTGTGGGATGGGTCGCAGACATTCCAGGGTTTCCCGTGTTCCCCAGCAAGAGTGAGAGTAAGGACCGCACAGTCCCCAACTTCAGTGGGGTGCCCCCTGTCCCCCGACACAGTGCAGGTGATGGACCTTGAGCAGTTCCCCACGTTCAGCAGGGTGTTCCCTGTTCCCTCAGGCACAGGTGTAGCAGTAAGAGGCCCCAGAGCTGTTTGGGGGCTTCAGCATTGTGTGCTCTGTTCCCCCAGGACAGAGGGAATGGGCTGTGAAGATAATTACTACTTAAAGACAAGCGTGTGTTTCCCCTTCTCCCAGAAACCGCAGCAGGTGTGCAGGCTTTAGGTCCGAGGAGCCGCCTTCTCCCCAGCTGACGCACTTCTCTGCTCTGGCTCCGCTGAGACCCGGAGGTTTTGAGCGTCTGCATCTGAGTCAGTGAGGCCACTTGACACGGGACACTGAGCGTTCAGAGCGGCAGGTCCATTTGGCGAAATGTCATCTCCACGTCAGGACTGGAGGTAACACCTCTCATTACCCACGTCTCTGGGCTTTTCTCTTTGCTCTAGTTGAGCCATGAAGTAAAACTGAAGTAGTACTTGTCAGCGTTCTGGATTTGCTGAAAGAGGTATGTAGTTTCTGAGCAGGGAGAACTTTGCAGGGCATCCCATTTTTCCTGTTTGTTTATTGCTTATGAATGTATTTTGAACAGCTGTTTCCCAGAAACACTCTTTTATTAGGAAGGGAAGGTGAGATTTACTCTTTGTGTATTTTTAAGATATACTTTGTTCCTCCGTCTCACAGTGTTTATTCCGTTGGGCCTAAGATATGGTTGAGTGGCCACCATTTAGAGTTAGGTGGCTTTTTGTCGTCAGATACACACTTGGATGATGCCTTGTCATTTGTCAAAGGTGATGTTTCATCCAAAGAGTTACAGTGTGGGTTGAGGGAAAATTCAAAATTATTCAAAGCAGCCTTTCCTGTTTAAAAGTTGAGCTTGAATATCTAGCTTTCCGAGATGTGTCATCTCAATATTTTCAGGTGCCATATTCTCTCTGTCATTTCTTTGGTGGTGGAGTCAGAAGGAGAGTCTTTGGGCATTCCTTTGGATAGAGGCATGCTGGTGGCTTCAAGGGGCTTGGCGTCAGGAGCCCTGGGCTGAGTTCTGGAACTGCTTGCCTGATGCTGGGTGAGTCAGGTTATCCCACGGAGTTTGTTTCCTCCTTATGAGATTGCTGGAAGGTGAAATGTCAAGGAGAGAAAGACAATTATCATATGGTTCCACTCATTTATGGAACATAAGAAATAAGAGGGAGATCAGTAGGAGAAGGAAGGGAAGAATGAAGGGGGGGGGTAAGCAGAAGGGGGAATGAACCACGAAAGACTATGGACTCTGGGAAACAAAGTGAGGGCTTCAGAGGGGAGGGGGGTGGTTGATTGGGATAGGCTGGTGATGGGTATTAAGGAGGGTACATTGCATGGAGCCCGGTGTTATACAAAACAATGAATCATGGAACACTACATCAAAAACTAATGATGTAGTGTATGGTGACGAACATAATAAAAAATTAAAAAAAAAAAAGAAGTTGCTGGAAGGTCATCTCTATGGAAAGGCTTTTTACACAGAAATTGTCCTGCCTAATGAAGAGCAACTAAATACGAGGTGATTTGGGCTGTATTTTTCTGTAAATAATAATTTTAAAACACCCTGTCCTAGGGATACGGTATGTGATTGCACAAGGATGCCTGAGAAGCCTGCAATGAAAGATTGAGATCTCAGAGCATGTTCATGTTCCATGGATACGTCACTTAACAGTTTGCACAGGTAGGAAGGTAAGTGGAGAGAAATGACAAGGGGAAAGAAGGTGTGAACCATTTATTAGGTAGCCTTCTCCACTTCTCATGAAAGCCTTGAGCCAGTGTGATTTTGGAAGAAGAGGGGGAATCCTGGAGCTTTGCAGCAGACAGGGTTGTTCTAGGTCTGGGTAGAGGTGACAGGGGTCCCAGAGGAGAGCTGAGTGCATTCTGCAGCAGGGTGTGGGCAGGGCGGGCTCCAGCGGTGGCTGTGAGTCTCCCGTGTGACCGTTGTGACAGGTGAGGGCTGCAAGCAGGTTCCTGGCTGAGGACAGGTGAGGCACAGGTGGAGAGCTGGCCGAGCCCCTTCTTCAGGGCAACCAGCCTCACCAAACACACACAGCCTCATCGTCTGTCCCTGTCACTCCAATTCAGACTGTCAGAGTCGCCAGGCCGAGATGTTTGGTGGTGCTTCTTTCCTTGCATGCGTGAGAAGTTTCAAACCTGAGGTGATGGACATGGTGGGTCCTCAGAACATCTGTTACTCTTTTATTTCCTGCTCTACTTTCCATCAGTGAAGTGAATCGGACCTGCTAGTGGAAGGGGCTATCTGTGCCTTTTATTTCCTGTTTTAATTAAACAATGGGAAAAGTCTTCTGAAATATTAAAGGAATCCTTTGTGGGTGTTCATGTTTTTCTCTTCTGTGAGCCACATTCCGATATTAGAAATTATTTGTTAAAACAGCCTCAGAGCTGTCACAGGGTTTGGTAGCCTTTGTGAGAGGGAGAAAGGGAGAAGGAGTGTGGGTTCTCTAGGACCTCGGGGAGTGCCACATTGTGCTCCCAAAGGAAATGGAGCCCCCCCATTAGCTTTCCCTGGGGGGGGGCTGCTTACCTTGAGGCTCATCCTGGGCTCTGGAAGCTTGACCTGGTGAGGCACTTGCGACTTGAGCTGGGGAATTGATGAAGAAAACAGAATGAATGCTGGCGGTTGCCTGTATCCTTTGGATGCAGACAACTCCATGTAGCAAAGGAACTCTTCACCCATGAGGCGTGTTGGCATCCCTGAGGATGTGGGGTTTGCTTCAGGGGCTGAAGTTGTGTCTTCATCCTTATCTGGACCAGAGCCATATTGTCTGGCTATGGAGATCCAGACCCTTAGGTGACCATGTCATCATCATTATCATTATTATTACTTATTATCATCATTATTATTTATTATTATTATTATTTTAACAAAGCAATAGAGACATTGACTTCGATATAAAAATACTGAAAGGAACAACACAAGGTCAAATATATACGTGATGATTGAACTTGTGGTATCTCTCATTGGTGTGGGTCTTGTAGGGCTGCCCGAATGAGAAAGACCAAGGAATTCGATGTGGATAAAAGTGTTCTGTGCACAGGGAGTGTTTTATTCCATCAGTTGACTTCTCTCTCTGAAGGGAAAATAGAGTGATGTCTGGAGCTGGGTTTCTGATTGGAAGGACTGGGAGGCCAGTGAATCGAAGAGCAGTGTTCATGCTGACATGGTGCTCAGTGCCCAGTGAGCGAAGGTTGGATGCTTGGACTCGGAAACCTTGGTGTTCAGGGAGGATGTTGTCTGAGTTTGCAGCACATCGAGTCACTTGGCTGGTCTGCCTAATTGGGCCAGTTTCTTCCTTTCTAAGGGCAGCTTGAAAGTGGCTTGCAACCCTAGGGCATTTGCGGTGTGGTCTGCACGGGACCCCTGTGTGGGCCAGTGTAGACACAACCCAGGGAATTCCAGAGCTAATGATGAACACATTTGTGAGGCTGGAGTTTACTTCTCTGTGACAAGGATTGAGCTGGAGTACAAAGAAGTCTCTGGGTCTTAGGACTCACTGAGCGGGTCTGAGCCTGGCAGGGTGGTCGGATCAGATGTCTGTTTCCCAGCACCTTGGCCAGAGGGAGATTTGGACCCTGGGAAGCATCTCTGCTCAGCTTTCTTGGGTGAGCACCTCAGGGAAGGGGAGGAAGCATGCGTGCTCACCTGTCATCGAGGAAGGTGTTTGGTTTCAGGTTTCGTGTGCAGGTGGATTCCTCGTATGGCTCCCTTTCCTGATGGTGTTCAGGGTGCAAGAGGTGGGTGGACCCCTTGTCCCGGGCATCCCAGCTGTGCAGGAGCCCCCGGGGCACCTTTTCCCCTAGGGATTTGGAC
>NW_024426119.1:11618840-11636565 GCF_017311325.1 Ursus maritimus | reverse complement strand
GCTGAAGGGGAGGTGGGGGTGGTGTTCGCTATTCACATAGGGGCCAGGTGGTACTTCACTAGGAGAGTGATACTTGAGACAAGATCTAAAGAAGGTCAGTGATATCACATCGAGACCATTGTAAACTGAAGGGGAAGCATGTGCAAAGGCCCCGGGGCGAGACCATACCAGGTGTATGCAGGAGCAGCAAGAAGGCCCTGTGGCCACAGCAGACAGCATAGGACATGACCTCACGGAGGTGACAGAGTGTGACAGAAAGTCATTGCAGGCCTGTGACCCCATGGGACCCTGTTTTGGTGGGCCATCCTGGCTGCAGTGTTGAGAACAGATGCCAGACGGTTGAGGATGGGCAAGGGAGGTCAATGATGACACTTTTCTAGGAATTCAGGCAAGAGATGGGCTCCAGCATGGACCAGACAGGGGGCCTTGGAAGGAGTGGTTAGTCCTACTCTGGGTACATCTTAATGATGGAGCTCACAGGGTTTATTGACAGCTTAGATATCGGGGATGGGAGAAAAGAGGAACTGGGGTAACTCCCAGCTGTTGTGGGTTGTCCTGAGCAAGGGGAAGGAGAAGGTTTCTGGGGGTAGGAGGTAGTCTGTGTTCCGCATGCTGAGGAAGGTGCCTTTCCCGGGGGATCTGCTGATGTTTGTATCCGGGAGAACCTTTCACATGTCCTCCCTCAGCAACGTTCAAGTACAGGTATCTCCCCCCACTTTTTAAAAGTTCATGGGAAGACACTTGGGTTTTTGGAAAGATCTCCGTTATTATCTGGTTTCACTAATGGGAAGAGACCTGAAGAGGATTTTCCTCTTATGAAAAGAGTCGAACAGTGAGCATCGCGTTCAGCATCTGTTTTGGGGAGAAGCACGACAGAGGTGGCGTGCACCCCAACCAGCACCTTCCTGGGAACCGCTCTCTGCGTCCAGCCACCGGCACTTTGAATTGTGTTTGTGAGCGTCTGCTGTGCTTTATCTCCATGTATTTTCAGCATCCATTAGGAGTTGTGTCCCGAGGCCTAGGAAAAGCCAAAGAGAAGTCATTTTTGGAGTCTGAGCGTGCTCACTCATTTTTCCGTATAAATTAATGGTCATCCTTCTTTACATCCTTTCTGCTGTGAAAGATTTCCTAGGAGCACTGTACTTTCAAAGAGCAGGGGATCCTGTACCCCATCCTGCGGGGTTAGCTTTAGTCTCCATGCTGCACAGAACATTCCATGACTGTCGGATTTTCTCACTCAGACACTGCATCTTTGACCACCTTCACCCGTCCTCCCCCCCATTCCCTGAATCAGTGAAACACCCATCTGTTCTCAGTACCTATGTGTTCAGTATTTTCTTTCCATGTGGTATGTACATGAGAGCATCTGTAACTGCCTTTCTGTGTCTGAGTTCCTCAAGAGGGAGCCCCATCAGTCGCCTGACATAACACTTCCATGGATCCCCTGTGAGGCGAGGATGATGCCCTGCCCTGGAGGGGGGCCACAGGTCCCCCCTCAGGAGCCACGTCTTCCATTCCAGCCTTCTCAGAATGGACCTCTCACAACCAGAACTAGGGTTAGGGGTAAGGCGTAGGAGATGGGAGTTCTGCTAGGGGGGATGTGTGGAGAATTTCCACGCTGTGGGGGGTGTTGATGTTGTGGGTTGGGGTGAGTGTCAAGCAGTGGGTTTGAGGCCAGGGGACCAGTGAATGTGGGGGATCGAGGTAATTGAGTATGGTAGACATTAGGATTTCTCCCCCTCGACATCCTTTCTGGAGTCCCAAATGAAACGGTTTCTTTCTGGGTGGCATGCTGAGGCCTAAGGTATGACTCAGGTTTCTCCGATCTCCATGGCTTTGGAGCCAGACCTCTGGGAGTGGACAACTCAGAACCCAAACTATGATTCGTGTCATGGAGGGGAGGATGGAAAGCCCGATCAACTGGCTATGTCACCGACTCAGGGGCTGAGTGGCGGGTGTGGGTTGAGGAGAATGTTGGTGTCATGGATGAGGGACCAGGGTTCCCCTGAAAGTAGGGTTTCGCGGGGCTTAGGTCAGGTTTTCACCAAGGTCTCCTTGGAATCCTTTCTGGAGTCCCATATGGCACAGTTTAGTTCTGTGTTGCAGGCTACGTGTCCTGACACTGCTCAGCGGTCCCTGTTCCCTGGGCTTTGGAGCCAGGCGTATGGGACTACACCTCACAGACCCCAACCTAGAGTTAGGGCACAGGTCTAGGGACATGACTATATAGATCAGCCAGCCATTGTGAATTCCAGGGGCCTAAGAGGAGGGCGTGGTTTGGGTTCAATGTCAGACACAGCAGTTGGGGGCAGGGGGGCTTGAAAGTGGGGGCTCACTGGGATTAGATCACATGGGCATTCTTATTTCTCTGGCTCTGCATTCCTTCAGCAGGTCCAAATGGCACGGTTTCCTTCTGTGTGGCATGCTGATTCGCAGGTATGGCTCAGGTTTCCCCAGTCGATATGTGTTTGGTGCATGGCACCTGGAATGAACTCTGGGAACCCAACCTCGACTTTGGTTAGAAACCATCTCGTGGTTTTGAGCGCACCATCCTGGGGGCCTGATTTGACTAGGCAGGTTGTGGAGAATGGAAAGCTCAGGGTTTCTGTCCAAGGATCCGCTGAATGCGGGAGTTGGCTGGGATTGACTCAGTGGGACATGCAGATTTCTACTGCTCCGAATAGCCTCTGGAGTCCCAGATGGCACGCTTTCTTCCTGTGTGGCATTCTGAGGCCTTAGAAATGGCTCAGATTTCCCCATTCCTGATGTCTTTGACCCAGGTCTCTAGGAGTGCACCTCTGAGAACCCAACCTACAGTTACTGTCAGGCCCTAGGAGGCTGGAAAGCCCAATCGATTGGCTCTGCAACCCTCTCGGGGCTGAGGGGAGAGACAGGGTTGGGGAGATAGTCCGCACAGTGTTTAGGTGCCAGGGATCCGCTGGAAGTAGTTTTCTCTGGGCTTGGGTCTGGTGTTCACTTAGGTTTCTCCTCAAAATGCTTTCTGGAGTCCCAAATGGCACAGTTCTCTTCTATGGCAGGGTATGCGTCCTGACATGGCTCAGCGGTCCCCATTCCCTGGTTTTGGAAGCAGTCGTCTGGGAATGGTTCTCGCAGACCCCAGCTTAGAGTTAGGCTCGGATCGAGGGGCAATGGCTGTTCCGATCAACAGCCTCTGCGCCCTTCCAGGGGCCTGAGAAAGGGCATGGTTTGGGTTGAATGTCAGACACAGGAGTTGCCAGTAGAGGGGGCTGTGAAAGTGGGGGCTCACAGGGATTGGATCAGGTGGGCACTCTTCTTTCTCTTGCTCTGCATTCCTTCTGCAGGTTCAAGCGGCACGGTTTCCTTCTGTGTGGCATGCTGATTCGTAGGTATGGTTCAGGTTTTCCCAGTGCTATGCGTTGGTTCTTGGACCCTGGAATGACCTCTTGGAACCCAACCTAGCATTTGGGGTAGGGCTTAGGAGCATGGGAAAGACCATCGCCCGGTTTTGAGCGAAGCATCCCGGTGGCCTGATTTGAGAAGGCGGGTTGTGTAGGTGGAAGGCTCAGGGTTTTGGTCCAAGGGTCTCCTGAATGCGGGAGTTGGCTGTTATTGAGTCAGTGGGATATGCAGATTATTCCTTCTCTGAATTGCCTCTGGAGTCCCAGATGGCACGCTTTCTTTTTGTGTGGCATGCTGAGGCCTCAGATATGGCTCAGGTTTCCCCATCCCTACATCTTTGTGCCATGTCTCTTTGAGTGCACCTCTGAGAACCCAATCTATGGTTAGTGTCAGACCCTATGAGGATGGAAAGCACAATCGACTGGCTCTTCAACACTCTCAAGGCTGAGTGGAGAGAGTGAGTTGGGGAGACTGTCGGCGCTGTGTACAGGTGCCAGGGATCTGCTGGAAGGGTTTTTTTCTGGGCTTGGGTCAGGTGTTCACTTAGGTTTCTCCTTCTCAAAATGCTTTCTGGAGTCCCAAATAGCACAGTTATCATGTTTTGCAAAGATTGTATCCTGACATTGCTCAGCTGTCCCCATTCCCTGTCATAGATGTCATAGACCCCAGCATGGAGTTAGCGCTCGGGTCCAGGGGCATGTCTGTTCGGATCACCAGGCTTTGGGACCTTCCATGGGCCTGAATGGAGGGTGTGGTGTAGGTTGAATGTTATACACAGGAGTTGCCGGTGGAGGGGGCTGTGAAAGTGGGAGCTCGCAGGGGTTGGATCAGGTGGGCATTCTTCTTTGTCTTGCTCTGCATTCCTTCTGCAGGTTCAAATGGCATGCTTTCCTTCTGTGTGGCATGCTGATTCATAGGTATGGTTCAGGTTTCCCCAGTCACCTTGTGTTTTGTGCTCAGCCCCTGGAGTGTCCTCTGGGCACCCAACCTCGCATTTGGGTTAGGGATCAGGAGTATGGGAAGGACCATCGCCTGGTTTTGAGCGCAGGCACGTTGTGGAGAATGGAAGGCTCAGGGTTTTGTTCCAAGGGTCCCCTGCTTGCGGGACTTGCCTGGGATTGACTCAGTGGGATATGCAGATTTCTCCTCCTCCGAATTGCCTCTGGAGTCCCAGATGGCATGCTTTCTTTCTGTGTAGCATGCTGAGGCCTGAGATACGGTGCAGGTTTCCCCAATCCCTATATCTTTCTGACATGTCTCTAGGAGTGCACCTCTGAAAACCTATGCTACGGTTAGTGCCAGGCCCTAGAGGGATGGAAAGCCCCATCGACTTGCTCTGCAACCCTCTTGGGGCTGAGTTTAGAGAGTGGGTTGGGGAGACTGTCAGCACAGTGTTTAGGTGCCAGGGATCCACTGGAAGTGGTTTTCTCTGGGCCTGGGTCATTTGCTCACTTAGGTTTCTTCTTTCAAAATGCTTTCTTGATTCCCAAATGGTAGGGTTATCCTATGTGTGGCAGGCTTTGTGTCCTGACATTCCTCAGCTGTCCCCATTCCCTGGTTTTTGGTTCCAGGCCTCTGAGAATGGATCTCACAGACCCCAGTTTACAGTTAGGGCTCGGGTCTAGGGGCATGGTTGTTAGGATCACCATCCCTTGCGACCTTCCATGGGCCTGAGAAAGGGCGTGGTTGGGGTTGAATGTCAGACACAGGAGTTGCTGGCAGAGGGGGCTGTGAAAGTGGTGGGCTCGCGTGGATTGGATCCGGTGGGCATACTTTTTTTCTTTTCTTTTAATAATAATATTTTTTTATTATGTTATTCACCATACAGTACATCCCTGGTTTTTGATGTAAAGTTCCATGATTCATTAGTTGCGTATAACACCCAGTGCACCATGCAATACGTGCCCTCCTTACTACCCATCACCGGCCTATCCCATTCCCCACCCCTCCCCTCTGAAGCCCTCAGTTTGTTTCCCAGAGTCCATAGTCTCTCATGTTTCATTCCCCCTTCTGATTACCCCCCCTTTCTGTATCTCTTTCTTCTCCTACCGATCTTCCTACTTCTTATGTTCCTTAGATGAGTGGAACCTTATGATAATTGTCTTTCTCTGCTTGACTTATTTCACTTAGCATTATCTCCTCCAGTGCCGTCCATGTTGCAGCAATGTGAGAAATCATTCTTTTTGATAGCTGAGTAATATTCCATTATATATATGGACCAAATATTCTTAATCCAGTCATCTGTTGAAGGGCATCTCGCTCCTTCCACGATTTAGCTATTGTGGACAATGCTGCTATGAACATTGGGGTGCCTATGGCCCTTCTCTTTACTACATCTCTATCTTTTGCGTAAATACCTAGTAGTGCAATGGCTGAATCATAGAGTAGCTCAATTTTTAACTTTTTAAGGGACCTCCACACTGTTTTCCAGAGTGGCTGTACCAACTTGCATTCCCACCAACAATGTAGGAGGGATCCCCTTTCTCCACATCCTCTTCAACAATTGTTGTTTCCTGCCTTGTCAATTTTTGCCATTCTAACTGGCATAAGGTGGTATCTCAGTGTGGTTTTGATTTGAATTTCCTTGATGGCTAATGATTTTGAACATTTTTTCATGTGTCTGTTAGCCATTTGTGTCTTCATTGGAAAAGTGTCTGTTCATATCTTCTGCCCATTTTATGATTTGTTATTTGTTTCTCGTGTTTGAGTTTGAGAAGTTCTTTGTCGATCTTGGATACCAATCTTTTATCTGTAGTGTCATTTGCAAATATTTTCTCCCATTCCGGGGGCTGCCTCTTAGTTTTTTGACTGTTTCCTTGGCTGTGCAGAAGCTTTTTATCTTGATGAAGTCCCACAAGTTCATTTTATCTTTTGTTTCTCTTGCCTTTGGAGATGTGTCATGAAAAAGATTGCTGTGGACGATGTCCTAGAGGTTGCTGCCTATGTTCTCCTCTAGGATTTTGATGGATTCCTGTCTCACATCGAGGTCGTTCATCCATTTGGAGTTTATCTTTGTGTATGGTGTGAGAGAGTGGTCCAGTTTCATTCTTTTGCATGTAGCTGTCCAGTTTTCCCAGCACCATTTATTCAAGAGACTTTCTTTTTTCCACTGGATGTTTTTTCCTACTTTATCAAAGATGAGTTGCCCAAAGAGCCGAGGGTCCATTTCTGGGTTCTCTATTCTGTTCCATTGGTCTATGTGTCTGTTTTTGTGCCAGTACCATGCTGTCTTTGTGATCACAGCTTTGTAGTACAGCTCGAAATCCAGCATTGTGATGCCCCCAGCTTTGTTTTTCCTTTTCAACACTTCCTTGGTGATTCGGGGCCTTTTCTGGTTCCACACAAATTTAAGGGCTGTTTGTTCCAGTTCTGCGAAAAATGTCATTGGTATTTTGATCGGGATGGCATTGAAAGTGTAGATGGCTCTGGGTAGCATGGACATTTTAACTATGTTAATTCTTCCGATCCATGAGCATGGAATATTTTTCCATTTTTTGTGTCTTCAATGTCTTTCAAGAGTGATTTGTTGTTTCTAGAATATAGATCCTTTACGTCTCTGCTTCAGTTAATTCCAAGGTAATGTATGATTTTTGGTGCTGTTGTAAATGGGATGGATTCCCTAATTTCTCTTTCTTCAGTCTCATTGATCGTGTATAGAAATGCAACTGATTTCTGAGCATTGATTTTGTATCCTGCCACGTTACTGAATTGCTCTATAACTTCTAGTAGTTTGTGGGTGGAGTCTTTTGGATTTTCCATATAGAGTATCACGTCATCTGTGAAGAGAGAAAGTTTGACTTCTTCTTTGCCAATTTGGATACCATTTATCCCTTTTTGTTGTCTGATTGCTGTTGCAAGGACTTCTACTACTATGTCGAATAATAATGGCGAGAGTGGGCATCCTTGTCGTGTTCCTGATCTTCAGGGAAAGGCTTCCAGCTTTTCCCCATTGAGAATGATATTTGCTGTAGGCTTTTTATAGATAGTTTTTATGAGATTGAGGAATGTACTCTCTATCCCTACACTCTGAAGGGTTTTAATCAGGAAAGGATGCTGTATTTTGTCAAATGCTTTTTCTGCATCTATTGAGAGGATCATATGATTCTTGATTTTTTCTTGTTGATATAATCTATCACACTGATAGATTTGCAAATGTTGAACCATGCTTGCATCCCAGGGATGAATCCCACTTGGTCATTGATGGATAATCCTTTTAATGTACTGTGGGATCCTATTAGCCAGGATCTTGTTGAGAATTTTGGCGTCCATATTCATCAGGGATATTGGTCTGTAATTCTTTTTGATGGGGTCCTTGCCTGGTTTGGGGATCAAGGTAATATCGGCTTCATAGAATGAGTTTGGTAGTTTTCCTTCTGTTTCTATTTTTTGAAACAGCTTTATGAGAATAGGTATTATTTCTTTTTTGACTGTTTGGTAGAATTCCCCGGGAAATCCATCAGGCCGTAGAGTTCTGTTTTTTGGAAGGTTTTTTAATCACTGTTTCAATCTTCTCATAATTAATTGGTCTGTTTAAAAAATCAATTTCTTCCTGTTTCAGTCTTGGTAGTTTATAGGTTTCCAGGAAGGCATCCATCTCTCCAGGTTGCTTAGTTTATTGGCATAAAGCTGTTGATAAAAGTTTCTAATGATCCTTCCTATTTCATTGGTGTTGGTTGTGACTTCTCCCTTTTTATTCATAATTTTATTTATTTGGGTCCTTTATTCTTTTGGATAAGGCTTGCCAGTGGTCTGTCAATTTGATTAATTCTCTCAAAGAACCAGCTTCTAGTCCTGTTGATCTGCTCTACTGTACTCCTGGTTTCTAATTCATTGATTTCTGCTCCTTTCTCTATTCTTTTGGATAAGTCTTGCCAGTGGTTTATCTATTTTATTTATTCTTTCAAAGAACCAGCTTCTAGTTCTGTTGATCTGCTCTACTGTGCTCCTGGTATCTAATTCATTGATCTCTGCTATAATATTGATCAACTGCTTTCTCGTGCATGGATTAGGCCTTTTCTTCTGTTGCTGTTCCAGCTTCTTGAGGTGAGAATATAAAAACTGCATTTTAGATTTTTCTATTCTCTTGAGTGAGGCTTGGGTGGCTATGTATTCTCTCCTTAGGACTGCTTTTGCAGTGTCCCATAGGTTTTGGACCATTGTGTTTTCATTCTTGTTGGTCTCCATAAATTGTTTAAATTGATTTTTGATTTCCTGGTTTATCGAATCATTCTTGAGCAGCATGGTTCTTAGTCTCCAAGTGTTTGAGTTTCTTCCAAATTTTTCGTTGTGATTGAGTTCCAATTTCAGAGCGTTGTGGTCTGAGAATATGCAGGGAATAATTTCAGTCTTTTGGTATCAGTTGAGACCTGTTTTGTGTCCCAGAGTATGGTCTATTCTTGAGAATGTTCCATGGGCATTAGAATAGAATGAGTATTCTTTGGTTCTGGAGTGTAGTGTTCTATATATATCTATGAGGTCCATCTGGTCTAGTATATCATTCAAAGCTCTTGTTTCTTTGTTGATTTTCTGCTTAGGTGATCTATCTATTGCTGATAGTGGAGTGTTGAGGTCCCCTACTATTAACGTATTTTTATCTGTATTGCTCTTTATTGTGGTTAAGAGTTGGCTTGTGTATGCTGCTCCCCTTTTGGGGGCATAGATATTTATATTTGTCATATCCACTTGTTGGATACACCCTTTAAGAATAATATAGTGCCCTTCTGTATCTAACTACAGTCTTTAGTTTAAAATCCAATCTGTCTGATATGAGAATTTCTACCCCAGCTTTCTTTTGAGGTCCATTGGCATGAAAGATGGTATTCCATCCCTTTACTTTCAGTCTGGATGTATCTTTAGGTTCAAAATGAGTCTCTTGTAGACAGCAAATGGATGGGTCATGTCTTTTTATCCAACCTACAATCCTGTGGCTTTTTATGGGAGCATTTAGGCCATTCACATTGAGAGTGATTCTTGAGAGATATGATTTTAATGATGTCACATTGCCTGTAAAGTCTTTGTTTCTATAGAATGAAAATTTCTGTTCTGTATCACTCTTGGGACCTTTTTACTTTTATAGAACCACCCCTTAATATCTCCTGTAGGGCTGGTTTCGTGGTTATGAAATTGGTCAGTGACTGGCGATTCTGGAAGGTCCTTATCTCTCTATCAATTCTGAATGACAGCCTTGCTGGATAAAGTGATCCTTTCATTGCAGCGTTTTATCTTAAAGGATTTTGCAGTGCACGCTCCTTCACAACTCTTTTTCTCATTCCAGGTCTGTGTAGACAGGTTGATATGATAATTTGCTTTTTGGTATGGAAATTTCTTTGCCCTGGCCGCTTAGTACTGTATCCTTGGATCAATATTTGTGAATTGCACATGATCGTGAGCACGTAGGTTTGTCGGTGAGCTTTGAGGGGTCTTCTTTGCCTCTTGACACAATGTTGTTCCTTTTCTGAGATTAGGAAGTTTCTGCTACAATTTGTTCAAATATCTCTTCAGACCTCTCTTTTTCTCCACCCTCTCGGGATGCCAATGATTCTGACATTGGAAGCTTTATGGAGTCAGTAATCTCCCGTAACCTACATTCTTGAGATTGGAGTTTTTTGAGCCAAGTTTCTGTTTTAACTTTCTCTTCTACCATCCCATCCTCCAATTTGCTGTTTCGTCTTCTGCCTCATTCACCCTGGCCATCAGAGCATCTAGTTTTGACTGCATTTGATTCATAGGATTTTTAATTTTTCTGATTCACTGAAGGCTTCAATCCCTTAGAGATTCTATATTCTCATTAACATTTTCGTTAATACTTTTCAAGTCTACACATCATCTTGACCATTGTTACTCTGAACTCCATTTCTGATAATTTGGTTATATCCATATCCCTCAGTTCTGTGGCAGAGGCCACAGACTCATTGTCTTTTGTTTGCTGGGGGGGATTTCTTCTTTTCCTCATTCTGATGAGGAGAGGTTGCGGGGTTGTCCAGAGCCCAAATTATTGACCAGGACCCATGCAGTGTGCACTTGTTTTATAGGGACCTTAGGGAAGTGGGCTTCTTGAATTTTTCAGCCTGCTTTCTGGGGGAGGGGCCTGCAGTGCTGATTCTCAGGTAACCTTGTTTGGGGAGAGTCTCCCTGTCCCCTGCGAGGGGGATGGGGATGGGCACAATGTGAGCTGGTATTTCCAGGGTTTTGTTCTCTGGCGGCTTTCCATGCCGGTTTGCTGTGCCTCTTCTGAGAGTCAGAGCAGCACTGGCCGAATCCCAGCCTCTGTCCCAGAACAGAGAGATCGCAGTCCGCTCTCCAGTGAGCTCTTCTGGCCTCTTTAACTCTGTTTCTGTTGGTGGTGCTAAACCCTGCAGCGTCCCGGGATGTGCCCCCACAGCCAGCGTCCAAGCCCTCACTTCCAGGGCTGGCGCATCTCTGTCCTTCGTGTTTCTAACACCGCCAGCGGCCAGTCACCCCTGCGCATTCTGGAGCTCCAGTTTTCAGTCTGGTCGCGTGCATTCCCTGGCTCATGGTCTCAGTCCGCTATTTCGCGGGTGCTGGTCTGCGAGTCCGCCTGCTCCCCAGTGCAGGTGACTACCACTTCCCGGTGCCTGAAAGTGGAGGCTCCGTACCCCTTCCATTTATCTTTCGATATCTATGGCTGGATTCACAGCTCCCCGCTTCATACCTCAATATTCAGTGCTACAGATGTTCATTCGTCTAGGTCCAAGTGTATCTTCCTATGTCTCAGGCTGATTCCATGGGTGTTCTAGTACCTATCCAGCTCAACTCAGGGGACCAGCTTAAAAAGGGAACCCCTACTCCTCCGCCATCTTAACTCCTCCAGGTGGGCATTCTTATTTCCCTTGCTGTACATTCCTTCTGCAGGTCCAAATGACACGGTTACCTTCTGTGTGGCATGCTGATTCGCAGGTATGGCTCAGGTTTCCCCAGTCGCTATGGGTTTGTTTCTTGATCCCTGGAATCTTCTCCTAGAACCCACAGTAGCATTTGGGGTAGGGCTTAGGAGCATCGGAGGGACCATCACCTGCTTTGGAGCACAGCATCCCAGTGGCCTGATGTGAGAGGCGCCTAGTGGAGAATGGAAGGCTCAGAGTTTTGGTCCAAGGGTTCCCTGCATGAAGGACTTGGCTGGGATTGACTCAGTGGGATATGCAGATTTCTCCTCCTCTGAATAGCCTCTGGAGTCCAGATGGCACGCTTTCTTGCTGTGTGCCATGCTGAGGCTTCAGACACGGCGCAGGTTTGCCCAATCCCTATACCTTTGTGCCATGTGTCTAGGAGTGAATCTCTGAGACCCAAGCTCCGGTAACTGTCAGGCCCTAGGAGGGTGGAAAGCCCCACCCCCTGTTCTGGGACCCTGTCTTTGCTGAGGGGGGAGAGTGGGGTGGGGACACTGTCAAGACAGTGTTTATCTGCCAGGGACCCGCTGGAAGTGGTTTTCTGTGGGCTTGGGTCCAGCGTTCACTTGCATTTCTCCTTCTGAAAATGCTTTCAGGAGTCCCAAATGTCATATTAATCTTATGAGTTGTCCGGTTTGTGTCCTGACATTGCTCAGTGGTCCCCATTCCCTGGTTTTTTGAAGCAGACATCTGAGAATGGATCTCACAGATCCCAGCTTAGAGGTAGGCTTGGGTCGAAGGGCAGTGGCTATTGGGATCACCAGCCTTTACGACCTTCTAGGGGCCTGAGAAAGGGCATGGTTTGGGTTGAGTGTTAGACAAGGAGTTGCCGCCACAGGGGTGTGAAAGTGGGAGCTCGCAGGGATTGGATCAGGTGGGCATTCTTATTTCCTGGCTCTGCATTCCTTCGGCAGGTCTAAATGGCACGGTTTCCTTCTGTGTGGCATGCTGATTCGCAGGTATTTCTCAGGATTCCCCAGTCTCTATGGGTTTGATTCTTGGTCCCTGGTATCACCTCTGGGAAGCCAATGTAGCGTTTGGGGTAGGTCTACGGAGCATGGGAGGGACCATCACCTGCTTTGGAGCACAGCACCCGATGGCCTGATGTACGAGGTGACTTGTGGAGAATGGAAGGCTAAGGGTTTTGGTCCAGGGGTTCCCTGCATGCGGGACTTGGCTGGGATTGACACAGTGGGATATGCATAATTCTCCCCCTCCGAATAGCCTCTGGAGTCCCAGATGGCACGATTTCTTGATGTGTGCCATGCTGACCGCCAGTATGGACAGGTTTGCCAATCCCTGTACCTTTGTGCCACGTGTCTCGGAGTGACTCTGAGAACCAAGCTCCGGTGACTGTAGGCCTAGGAGGGTGGAAAGCCCAATGCTCTCTGGGACCCTCTCTTTCTGAGGGGAGGGGGTGGGGACACTTTGGGACTCTGTTTAGCTGCCAGGGATCTGCTGGAAGTGGTTTCCTGTGGGCTTGGGTCTGGCGTTCACTTGCTTTTCCTTCTGAAAATAGCTTTCAGGAGCTCCAATGGCACAGTTATGTTCTGATTGCCGGGTTTCTGCCCTGACATTGCTCAGTGTCCCCATTCCCGGTTTTTGAAGAGGGCGTCTGGGAATGGATCTGACAGACCCCAGCTTAGAGTTAGCTCGGGTCGAGGGGCAGTGGCTGTTGGGATCACAGCCTTTATGACCTTCCAGGGGCCTGAAAAAGGGCGTAGTGTGGTTGAATGTCAGACACAGGAGTTGCCGCCAGAGGGGCTGGAAAGCGAGGTCTACAGGGATTGGATCAGGTGGGCATTCTTATTCTCTGGCTCTGCATTCCTTGGCAGGTCCAATGGCCGGTTCCTTCCAGTGTGGCATGCTGATTCGCAGGTATTTGCTCAGGATTCCCCAGTCCTATGGGTTGTGATTCTGGTCCCTGGATCACCTCTGGGAAGCCAATGTAGCATTTGGGGTGGTCTTAGGAGCATGGGAGGGACCATCACCTGCTTTGGAGCACAGCACCCGGTGGCCTGATGTGAGAGGCGGCTTGTGGAGAATGGAAGGCTCCAGGTTTTGGTCCAAGGGTCCCTGAATGCGGGACGGGCTGGGATTGACACAGTGGGATATGCAGATTTCTCCTCCTCGAATAGCCTCTGGAGTCCAGATGGCACGTTTCTTGTGTGTGCCATGCTGAGGCCTCAGAACGGGCAGGTTTGCCCAATCCCTTACCTTGTGCCACGTGTCTCGGAGTGAACCTCTGAGAACCCAAGCTCCGGTGACTGTCAGGCCCTGGGAGGGTGGAAAGCCCATGCCTGCTGTGGACCCTCTTCTGATGGGTGAGAGTGGGGTGGGACACTTCGGGACTCTGTTTTGCTGCCAGGATCCTCTGGAAGTGGTTCCTGTGGGACTTGGGTCTCGTTACTTGTGTTTCTCCTTCTGAAAATGTTTCCGAGTCCCCAATGTCACAGTATCTTCTGGGTTGTGCGGGTTTGTGTCCTGACATTGCTCATGGATCCCATTCCCTGGTTTTTGAAGCAGTGTTGGGAATGGATCTCACAGACCCAGCGTAGAGTTAGGCTCGGGCTAGGGGCAGTGGCTGTGGGATCACCAGCCTTTGGACTTCCAGGGGCTTGGAAGGGCTGGTGTGGGTTGAATGTCAGACACAGGAGTTGCGCCAGAGGGGGTGTGAAGCGGAGCTCTCAGGATTGGATCAGGTGGGCATCTTATTTCTCTCGTTCTGCATTCCTTTGGCAGGTCCAAATGGCGGTTTCCTTCTGTGTGGCATGCTGATTCCAGGTATTCTCAGATTCCAGTCGCTATGGGTTTGGTTCTTGTCCCTGGATCACCTCTGGAACCCAAGTACATTTGGGGTGGTACTTAGGAGCATGGGAGGGACCATCACCTGCTTTGGAGCACAGCATGCCGGTGGCCTGATGGGAGGCGGCTTGTGGAGAATGGAAGCTCAGGTTTTGGTCCAAGGGTCCCCGAATGGGGACTTGGCTGGGATTGACTCAGTGGGAATGCAGATATCCTCCTCCGAATAGCCTCTGGAGTCCCAGATGGCACGCTTGCTGTGTGCCATGCTGAGGCCTCAGATACGGCCATTTGCCAATCCCTATACCTTTGCCCGTTGTCTGGAGTGAAACTCTGAGAACTCAAGCTCCGGTGACTGTCAGGCCTAGGAGGGTGGAAAGCCCACGCCTGGCTCTGGGACCCTCTCTTGCTGAGGGAGAGAAGGGGTGGGACACTGTCGGGACACTGTTTAGCTGCCAGGATCGCTGGAAGTGGTTTCCTGTGGGCTTGGGTCCGCGGCTCACTTGCTTCTCTTCTCCTCTGAAAATGCTTTCCAACCAATGTCACAGGTATCTTCTGCTTGCGGGTTTCTGTCCTGAATTGCTCAGTGGTCCCCATTCCCAGGTTTTTGAAGCGGCGTCTGGGAATGGATCTTGCAGACCCCAGCTTAGAGTTAGTCTTGGTCAGGCGTAATGTGTGGGGATCAGCAGCCTTTATGTCCTTCCAGGGGCCTGAAAAAGGGCGTAGTGTGGTTGAATGTCAGACACAGGAGTTGCCGCCAGAGGGCGCTCTGAAAGCCGGGTCTTAAGGATTGGATCAGGTGGGCATTCTTATTTCTCTGGCTCTGCATTCGTTTGGCAGGTCCACATGGTTCGGTATCCTTCCAGGTGACATGCTGATTCGCAGGTATTTCTCAGGATTCCCCAGTCACTATGGGTTTGATTCTTGGTCCCTGGTATCACCTCTGGGAAGCCAATGTAGCATTTGGGGTGGTCTTAGGAGCATGGGAGGGACCATCACCTGCTTTGGAGCACAGCACCCGGTGGCCTGATGTGAGAGGCGGCTTGTGGAGAATGGAAGGCTCCAGGTTTTGGTCCAAGGGTCCCCTGAATGCGGGACGAGGCTGGGATTGACACAGTGGGATATGCAGATTTCTCCCCCTCCGAATAGCCTCTGGAGTCTCAGATGGCACGATTTCTTGATGTGTGCCATGCTGAGGCTTCAGACACGGCGCAGGTTTGCCCAATCCCTGTACCTTTGTGCCACGTGTCTCGGAGTGAACCTCTGAGAACCAAGCTCCGGTGACTGTCAGGCCCTGGGAGGGTGGAAAGCCCAATTGCCTGACTGTGGGACCCTCTCATTCCTGATGGGTGAGAGTGGGGTGGGGACACTCTCGGGACTCTTTTTTGCTGCCAGGGATCTGCTGGAAGTGGTTCCCTGTGGGCTTGGGTCTGGCGTTGACTTGTGTTTCTCCATCTGAAAATGCTTTCCGGAGTCCCCAATGACACAGTCATCTTCTGGGTTGTGGGGTTTGTGTCCTGACATTGCTCAGTGGTCCCCATTCCCTGGTTTTTGTAAGCAGGTGTCTGGGAATGGATCTCACAGACCCCACCGTAGAGTTAGACTCGGGTCTAGGGGCAGTGGCTGTTGGGATCACCAGCCTTTGTGATCTTCCAGGGGCTTGTGACAGGGCGTGGTGTGGGTTGAATGTCAGACACAGGAGTTGACGCCAGAGGGGGTTGTGAATGTCGGAGCTCTCAGGGATTGGATCAGGTGGGCATTCTTATTTCTCTAACTCTGCATTCCTTTGGCAGGTCCAAATGGTGCGGTTTCCTTCAGGTGGCATGCTGATTCGCAGGTATTTCTCAGGATTCCCCAGTCGCTATGGGTTTGGTTCTTGGTCCCTGGTATCACCTCTGGGAACCCAATGTAGCATTTGGGGTGGTCTTAGGAGCATGGGAGGGACCATCACCTGCTTTGGAGCACCACATGCCGGTGGCCTGATGGGAGAGGCGGCTTGTGGAGAATGGAAGCCTCAGGGTTTTGGTCCAAGGGTCCCCTGAATGTGGGACTTGGCTGGATTGACTCAGTGGGACATGCAGATCACTCCTCCTCCGAATAGTGTCTGGAGTCCCAGATGGCACGCTTTCTTGCTGTGTGCCATGCTGAGGCCTCAGATACGGCACAATTTGTCCAATCCCTATACCTTCATGACCCGTTTCTTGGAGTGAAACTCTGAGAACTCAAGCTCCGGTGACTGTCAGGCCTTAGGAGGGTGGAAAGCCCCATCGCCTGGCTCTGGGACCCTCTCTTTGCTGAGGCGAGAGAATGGGGTGGGGACACTGTCGGGACAGTGTTTAGCTGCCACGGATCTGCTGGAAGTGGTTTCCTGTGGGCTTGGGTCCGGCGTTCACTTGCCTTTCTCCTACTGAAAATGCTTTCCGAGTCCCAAATGTCACAGGTATCTTCTGCGTTGCCGGGTTTCTGTCCTGAGATTTCCCAGTGGTCCCCATTCCCAGGTTTTTGTAAGCGGGCGTCTGGGAATGGATCTTGCAGACCCCAGCTTAGAGTTAGTCTTGGGTCCAGGCGTAATGTGTGTGGGGATCAGCAGCCTTTGTGAACTTCCAGGGGCCTGAGAAAGGGCGTGGTTTGGGTTGAGTGTCAGACACAGGAGTTGCCGCCAGAGGGGGCTGTGAAAGTGGGAGCTCTCACGGATTGAATCAGGAGGGCATTCTTATTTCTCTGGCTCTGCATAACTTCGGCAGGTCCAAATAGCACAGTTTCCTTCTGTGTGGCATGGTGATTCGCAGGTATGGCTCAGGATTCCCCAGTCGCTACTGGTGTGGTTCTTGGTCCCTGGAATCACCTCTGGGAACCCAACCTAACATCTGGGGTAGGACTTAGGAGAATGGGAGGGACCATCACCTGCTTTGGAGCACAGCATGCCGGTGGCCTGATGGGAGAGGCAGCTTGTGGAGAATGGAAGCCTCAGGGTTTTGGTCCAAGGGTCCCCTGAATGTGGGACTTGGCTGGGATTGACTCAGTGGGATATGCAGATTTCTCCTCCTCCGAATAGCCTCTGGAGTCCCAGATGGCACGCTTTCTTGTTTTGTGCCATGCTGAGGTCTCAGGTATGGTGTAGGTTTACCAAATCCCTATACCTTTGTGCCACGTGTCTAGGAGTGAATCTCTGAGAACCCAAGCTCCGGTGACTGTCAGACCCTAGAAGGGTGGAAAGCCCAATCATCTGGTGCTGGGACCCTCTCTTTGCTGAGGTGGGAGAGTGGGGTGGGGACACTGTCGGGACAGTGTTTAGCTGTCAGAGACCCGCCAGAAGTGGTTTCCTGTGGGCTTGGGTCCGGCGTTCACTTGCATTTCTCCTTCTGAAAATGCTTTCCGGAGTCCCAAATGTCATAGTAATCTTATGGGTTGTCCGGTGTGTGTCCTGACATTGCTCAGTGGTCCCCATTCCCTGGTTTTGGAAGCAGACATCTGAGAATGGATCTCACAGATCCCAGCTTAGAGTAACGCTTGGGTCGAGGGGCAGTGGCTGTTGGGATCATCAGCCTTTGCGACCTTCCAGGGGCCTGAGAAAGGGCGTGGTTTGGGTTGAGTGTCAGACACCGGAGTTGCCGCCAGAGGGGGCTGTGAAAGTG
>NW_024426119.1:11577070-11616743 GCF_017311325.1 Ursus maritimus | reverse complement strand
GGACTTGCCTGGGATTGACTCAGTGGGACATGCAGATCACTCCTCCTCCGAATAGCCTCTGGAGTCCCAGATGGCACGCTTTCTTGCTGTGTGCCATGCTGACGACTCAATTACCGTGCAGGTTTGCCCACTCCCTATACCTTCGTGCCATGTGTTCGGAGTGAACCTCTGAGAACCCAAGCCTCGGTGACTGTCAGGCCCTAGGATTGTGGAAAGCCCAATCGCCTGGCTCTGGGACCCTCTTGTTGCTGAGGAGATAGAGTGGGTTGGGGACACTGTCGGGACTCTGTTTAGCTGTCACGGATCCTCTGGAAGTGGTTTCCTGTGGACTTGGGTTCCGCGTTCACTTGCGTTTCTCCTTCTGAAAATGATTTCCGGAGTCCCACATGTCACAGTTATCGGCTGGGTTTGTCGGGTTTGTGTCCTGACATTGCTCAATGGATCCCATTCCCTGGTTTTTGGAAGCAGATATTTGGGAATGGATCTCACAGACCCCAGCGTAGAGTTAGGCTTGGGTGGAGGGGCAGTGGCTGTTGGGATCACCAGCCTTTGGGACCTTCCAGGGGCTTGAGAAAGGGCTTGGTGTGGTTCGAATGTCAGACACAGGAGTTGCTGCCAGAGGTCGCTGTTAAAGCAGGGTCTCACAGGATTGGATCAGGTGGGCACTCTTATTTTTCTGGCTCTGCATTCCTTCAGCAGGACCAAATGTCATGGTTTCCTTCTGTGTGGCATGCTGATTTGCAGGCATTTCTCAGGATTCCGCAGTCGGTATGGGTTTGGTTCTTGATCCCTGGAATCACCTCTGGGAACCCAATGTTCCGTGTGGGGTAGGGCTTAGGAGCATGGGATGGACCATCCCCTGCTTTGGAGCACAGCATGCCGGTGGCCTGATGAGAGAGGCGGCTTGTGGAGAATGGAAGGCTGAGGGGTTTTCTCCAATGGTCCCCAGCATGTGGGACTTGGCTGGGATTGACTCAGTGGGATATGCAGATTTCTCCTCCTCCGAATAGCCTCTGGAGTCCCAAACGGCATGCTTTCTTGCTGTGTGCCATGCTGAGGCCTCAGGTACGACGCAGGTTTGCCCAATCCCTATACCTTTGTGCCACGTGTCTAGGAGTGAATCTTTAAGACCCAAGCTCCCGTGACTGTCAGGCCCTAGGAGGGTGGAAAGCCCAATCGCCTGGCGCTGGGACCCTCTCTTTGGTGAGGTGGGAGAGTGGGGTGGGGACACTGTCGGGACAATGTTTATCTGCCAGGGACCCGCCGGAAGTGGTTTCCTGTGGGCTTGGGTCCGGCGTTCACTTGCATTTCTCCTTCTGAAAATGCTTTCCGGAGTCCCAAATGTCATAGTAATCTTATGGGTTGTCCGGTGTGTGTCCTGACATTGCTCAGTGGTCCCCATTCCCTGGTTTTTTGAAGCAGACATCTGGGAATGGATCTCACAGATCCCAGCTTACAGTAACACTTGGGTCGAGGGGCAGTAGCTGTTGGGATCATCAGCCTTTGCGACCTTCCAGGGGCCTGAGAAAGGGCGTGGTTTGGTTTGAGTGTCAGTCACAGGAGTTTCCGCCAGAGGGGGCTGTGAAAGTGAGAGCTCGCAGGGATTGGATATGGTGGGCATTCTTATTTCTCTAACTCTGCATTCCTTCTGCAGGTCCAAATGGCACGGTTTCCTTCTATGTGGCATGCTGATTCACAGGTATTTCTCAGGATTCCCCAGTCACTATGGCTTTGGTTCTTCATCCCTGGAATCACCGCTGGGAACCCAATGTAGCATTTGGGGTAGGCCTTAGGAGCATGGGAGGGACCATCACCTGCTTTGGAGCACAGCACCCGATGGCCTGATGTGAGAGGCGGCATGTGGAGAATGGAAGGCTCAGGGTTTTGGTCGAAAGGTCCCCTGAATGCAGGACTTGCCTGGGATTGACTCAGTGGGACATGCAGATTTCTCCTCCTCCGAATAGCGTCTGGAGTCCCAGATGGCACGCTTTCTTGCTGTCTGCCATGCTGAGGCCTCAGGTACGCACAGGTTTGCCCAATCCCTATACCTTCATGCCCCGTGTCTCACAGTGAACCTCTGAGAACCCAAGCTCCGATGACTGTCAGGCCTTAGGAGGGTGGAAAGCCCAATCGCCTGGCTCTGGGACCCTCTCGTTGGTGAGGAGAGAGAGTTGGGTGGGGACACTGTCGGGACACTGTTTAGCTGTCACGGATCCGCTGGAGGTGGTTTCCTGTGGACTTGGGTCCCGCGTTCACTTGGGTTTCTCCTTGTGAAAATGCTTCCCGGAGTCCCAAATGTCACAGTTATCGGCTGGGTTGTCGGGTTTGTGTCCTGACATTGCTTAGTGGTCCCCATTCCCTGGTTCTTGGAAGCAGGCATCTGGGAATGGTTGTCGCAGACCCCATCATAGATTTCCGCTCGAGTCAAGGGGCATGGCTGTTGGGATCACCAGCCTTTGGGACCTTCCAGGGGCCTGAGAAAGGGCTTGGTGTGGGTTGAATGTCAGACACAAAATGTGCCGCAAGAGGGCGCTGTGACAGCGGGGGCTGGAAGGATTGGATCATGTTGTCATTCTTATTTCTATGGCTCTGCATAACTTCGGCAGTTCCAAATGGCATGTTGTCCGTCTGTGTGGCATGCTGATTCGCAGGTATGCTTCAAGTTTCCCCAGTCCCCATGTTTTGGGTTCTTGGGTCCTGGAATGACATCTGCAACCCAACCTAGCATTTGGGGTAGGGCTTAGGAGCATGGGAGGGACCATCGCCTGCTTTCGAGCACAGTTTCCTGGTGGCTTGATTTGAGAGGAGGGTTGTGGAGAATGGAAGGTCAGGGTTTTGGTACAAGGGTCCCATGAATATTGGATTGGCTGGAATTGACTCAGTGGGATATGCAGATGTCTCCTCCTCCGAATTGCCTCTGGAGTCCCAGATGGCACGCTTTCTTTCTGTGTAGCATGCAGAGGCCTGAGATATGGCTCAGGTTTCCCCAATCACTATATCTTTGTGCCATGTTTCTAGGAGTGAACCTATGAGCACCCAAGCTACGGTTAGTGTCAGGCCCTAGGAGGATGGAAAGCCCCGTCAACTGGCTCTGTGACTCTCTTGTTGCTGAGGGGACAGAGTAGGGTGCGGATACTGTTGACACAGTGTTTAGGTATCAGGGATTCGCTGGAAGTGGTTTTTTCTAGACTTGGGTCCAGTGTTCACTTAGGTTTCTCCTTCTCAAAATGCTTTCTGCAGTCCAAAATGGCACAGTTTTCGTCTGTGTTGCAGGGTTTGTGTCCTGACATTGCTGAGCGGTACCCATTCCCTGGTTTTTTGGAAGCCATTTGGGAATGGATCTTACAGACCCCAGCTTAGAGTTAGTCTCGGGTCTAGGGGCATGGCTGTTGGGATCACCAGCCCTTGCGACCTTCTTGGGTCCTAGACAGGGTGTGCTTTGGGTTGAATGTCAGACACAGGAGTTGCCGCCAGAGGGCGCTGAGAAAGTGGGGGCAGGCAGGGATTGGATCAGGTGGGCATTCTTATTTTTCTTGCTCTGCATTTCTTGCGCAGGTCCAAATGGCACGGTGTCCTCCTGTGTGGCATGCTGATATGCAGGTATGGCTCAGGATTCCCCAGTCGCTACGGGTGTGGTTCTTGGACCCTGGAATGACCTCTGGGAACCCAACCTAGCATTTGGAGTACGGCTTAGGAGCATGGGAGGGATCATCGCCTTTTTTTTAAATTTTTTTTTTTTATTATATTATGTTAGTCACCATACAGTACATCCCCAGTTTCCGATGTGAAGTTCGATGATTCATTAGTTGCGTATAACACCCAGTGCACTATGCAATACGTGCCCTCCTTACTACCCATCACCAGTCTATCCCATTCCCCCACCCCCTCCTCTTTGAGGCCCTCAGTTTGTTTCTCATAGTCCATAGTCTCTCATGCTTCATACCCCTTCTGATTACCTCCCCTTTCTTTATCCCTTTCTTCCCCTACCGATCTTCCTAGTTCTTATGTTCCATAGATGAAAGAAATCATACGATAATTGTCTTTCTCTGCTTGACTTATTTCACTTAGCATTATCTCCTCCAGTGCCGTCCATGTTGCAGCAAATGTTGAGAAATCGTTCTTTCTGATAGCTGAGTAATATTCCATTGTATATATGGACCACAACTTCTTAATCCAGTCATCTGTTGAAGGGCATCTTGGTTCCTTCCACGCTTTGGCTATTGTGGACAATGCTGCTATGAACATTGGGGTGCATATGGCACTTCTCTTCACTGCGTCTGTATCCTTGGGATAAATACCCAGTAGTGCAATGGCTGGGTCATAGGGTAGCTCAATTTTTAACTTTTTAAGGGACCTCCACACTGTTTTCCAGAGTGGCCGTACCAACTTGCATTCCCACCAACAATGTAGGAGGGATCCCCTTTCTCCACATCCTCTCCAACAATTGTTGTTTTTTGCCTTGTCAATTTTTGCCATTCTAACTGGTGTAAGGTGGCTTCTCAGTGTGGTTTTGACTTGAATTTCCCTGATGGCTAATGATTTTGAACATTTTTTCATGTGTCTGTTAGCCATTTGTATGTCTTCATTGAAAAAGTGTCTGTTCATATCTTCTGCCCATTTTTTGATTTATTTGTTTCTTGTGTATTGAGTTTGAGAAGTTCTTTTAGATCTTGGATACCAGTCTTTTATCTGTAGCGTCATTTGCAAATATATTCTGCCATTCCGTGGGCTACCTCTTAGTTTTTTTTACTGTTTCCTTGGCTGTGCAGAAGCTTTTTATCCTGATGAAGTCCCACAAGTTTATTTTATCTTTTGTTTCTCTTGCCTTTGGAGATGTGTCATGAAAAAGGTTGCTTTGGCCAATGTTGTATAGGTTGCTGCCTATGTTCTCCTGTAGGATTTTGATGGATTCCTGTCTCACATAGAGGTCTTTCATCCATTTGGAGTTTATCTTTGTGTATGGTGTGAGAGAGTGGTCAAGTTTCATTCTTTTGCATGTAGCTGTCCAATTTTCCCAGCTCCATTTATTGAAGAGACTCTCTTTTTTCCACCGGATGTTTTTTCCTGCTTTATCAAAGATTAGTTGCCGAAAGAGCCGAGGGTCCATTTCTGGGTTCTCTATTCTGTTCCATTGGCCTATATGTCTGTTTTTGTGCCAGTACCATGCTGTCTTTGTGATCACAGCTTTGTAGTACAGCTCGAAATCCGGCATTGTGATGCCCCCAGCTTTGTTTTTCCTTTTCAACACTTCCTTGGTGATTTAGGGCCTTTTCTGGTTCCATACAAATTTAAGGACTATTTGTTCCAGTTCTTTGAAAAATGTCCTTGGTATTTTGATCGGGATAGCATTGAAAGTGTAGTTTGCTCTGGGTAGCATGGACATTTTAACTATGTTAATTCTCCCGATCCATGAGCATGGAATATTTTTCCATCTTTTCGTGTCTTCCTCAATGTCTTTCAAGAGTGATTTATAGTTTCTAGAATATAGATCCTTTCCGTCTCTGGTTAAGTTAATTCCAAGGTAACGTATGGTTTTTGGTGCTATTGTAAATGCGATGGATTCCCTAATTTCTCTTTCTTCAGTCTCATTATTCTTGTATAGAAATGCAACTGATTTCTGAGCATTGATTTTGTATCTCGCCACATTACTGAATTGCTCTATAACTTCTAATAGTTTGGGAGTGGATTCTTTTGGGTTTTCCATATAGAGTATCATGTCATCTGCGAAGAGAGACATTTTGACTTCTTCTTTGCTGATTTGGATACCTTTTATCCCTTTTTGTTGTCTGATTGCTGTTGCAAGGACTTCTACTACTATGTTGAATAATAGTGGTGAGAGTGGGCATCCTTGTCGTTTTCCTGATCTTAAGGGAAAGGCTTCCAGCTTTTACCCATTGAGAATAATATTTGCTGTAGGCTTTTCATAGATGGCTTTTATGAGATTGAGGAATGTACCCTCTATCCCTACACTCTGAAGGGTTTTAATCAGGAAAGGATGCTGTATTTTGTCAAATGCTTTTTCTGGATCTATTGAGAGAATCATATGATTTTTGAATTTTTCTTTCTGGGTAAAATCTAAGACAATGATAGATTTGCGAATGTTGAACCACCCTTGCAACCCAGGGATGAATCCCACTTGGTCATGAAGGATAATCCTTTTAATGTACTGTTGGATTCTATTAGCCAGGATCTTGTTGAGGAATTTGGCATCCATATTCATTAGGGAAATCGGTCTGTAATTCTCCTTTTTGATGGGGTCTTTGCCTGGTTTCGGAATCAAGGCAATATTGGCCTCATAGAATGAGTTTTGTAGCTTTCCTTCTGTTTCAATTTTTTGAAATAGCTTTAGGAGAATAGGTATTATTTCTTCTTTGAATGTTTGGTAGAATTCCCCAGGAAAACCATCCAGGCCTGGAGTTTTGTTTTTTGGAAGGTGGTTTATCACTGACTCAATCTCTTCATAATTAATCGGTGTGTTTAAAAAATCAATTTCTTCCTGTTTCAGTCTTGGTAGTTTATAGGTTTCCAGGAAGGCCTCCATCTCTTCCAGATTGCTTAATTTATTGGCATAAAGCCATTGATAAAAGTTTCTAATAATCCTTCCAATTTCATTGGTGTTGGTTGTGACCTCTCCTTTTTCATTCAAAATGTATTATCTTGATATTTTGAGGTGCCATATTCTCTCTGTAGTTTCTTCAGTGGTGCAGTTAGAAGGAGAGTCTGGGAATTCGTTTGGATAGAGGTATGCTGGTGGCTTCAAGGGGCTTGGCATCAGGAGCCCTGGGGTGAATTCTGCAACTGCTTGCCTGACCCTCGGTGTATCTTACAGAGTTTTTGTTTCCTCTTATGAAATTGCTGGCAGATAATGTTCTGCTTAAAGGGGAACCCTCCCATCCTGTTGGTGGGAATGTAAGCTGGTGCAGCCACTCTGGAAAACAGTGTAGGGGTTCCTCAAAAAGGTAACATTGAACACCGTATGATCCAGCAATTGCTCTCCTAGGTATTTACCCAAAGGATACAAAAATGCATATTCTAAGGGGGTACACGCAACGTGATGTTTATAGCAGCAATGTCCACAGTTGCCAAACTATGGAGAGAATCCCATAGTCTATACACTGATGAATGGATAAAGCAGATGTGGGATACATATATATAATGGAATATGACCCAGCTTCAAAAAGAGTGAAATCTTACCATTTGCAAGGATGTGGATGGATATAGAGTGTATTAAGCTAAACAAAATCAGCGAGGAAAGACAAATATCCTATGATCTCACTCATGTGGACTATCAGAAAGAAAACAGATGAACAGAGTTGGAGGGGGGCAATGAGAGAGGCAAACAAGGAAACTCAACCTTAGAGAACAAACCGAGGGTTGCTGCAGGGCAGGGGCGTGGGGGGAAGAGTTAAATGGGCGAAGGCTATTAAGGAGGGTACTTGTGATGAGCACCAGGTATTGTATGCAGATGAGGAATCACTAAATCCTACCCCTGAAGCGAATATTCCATGGCATGTGAACTAACTGGAATTTAAGTAAAAGAAGAAAGGAAAAAGTGTTCTTTTTTTTTTTTCAATGATTTTTTATTATATTATGTTAGTCACCATACAGTACATCCCCGGTTTCCGATGTAAGGCTCGATGATTCATTAGTTGTGTATAACACCCAGTGCACCATGCAATACGTGCCCTCCTTACTACCCATCACCGGTCTATCCCATTCCCCCACCCCCCTCCCCTCTGAAGTCCTCAGTTTGTTTCTCATAGTCCATAGTCTCTCATGTTTCATTCCCCCTTCTGATTACCCCCCCTTTCTTTATCCCTTTCTTCCCCTACCGATCATCCTAGTTCTTATGTTCCATAGATGAGAGAAATCATATGATAGTTGTCTTTCTCTGCTTGACTTATTTCACTTAGCATTATCTCCTCCAGTGCTGTCCATGTTGTAGCAAATGTTGAGAACTCGTTCTTTCTGATAGCTGAGTAATATTCCATTGTATATATGGACCACAACTTAATCCAGTCATCTGTTGAAGGGCATCTCGCTCCTTCCACAATTTAGCTATTGTGGACATTGCTGCTATGAACATTGGGGTGCATATGGCCCTTCTCTTCACTACGCGTATCTTTGGGGTAAATACCCAGTAGTGCAATGGCTGGGTCATAGGGTAGCTCAATTTTTAACTTTTTAAGGGACCTCCACACTGTTTTCCAGAGTGGCTGTACCAACTTGCATTCCCACCAACAATGTAGGAGGGATCCCCTTTCTCCACATCCTCTCCAACAATTGTTGTTTCTTGCCTTGTCTATTTTTGCCATTCTAACTGGCGTAAGGTGGTATCTCAGTGTGGTTTTGATTTGAATTTCCTTGATGGCTAATGATTTTGAACATTTTTTCATGTGTCTGTTAGCCATTTGTATGTCTTCATTGGAAAAGTGTCTGTTCATATCTTCTGCCCATTTTTTGATTTGTTTATTTGTTTCTCGTGTATTGAGTTTGAGAAGTTCTTTGAGGTCAAATATATACATGATGATTGAACTTGTGGTGTGTCTCATTGGTGTGGGTCTTGTAGGGCTGCCCGAATGAGAGAGACCAAGGAATTCGATGTGGATTGAAGTGTGCTGTGCACAGGGAGTGTTTTATTCCACCATTTGACTTCTCTCTCTGAAGGGAAACTAGAGTGGTGTCTGGAGCTGGGTTTCTGATTGGAAGGACTGGGAGGCCAGTGAATTGAAAGAGCAGTGCTCCTGCTGTCATGGTGCTCAGTGCCCAGTGAGCGAGGGTTGAAAGCTTGGACTCGGAAGCGTTGGTGTTCAGGGAGGATGTTGTCCGAGTTTGCAGCACATTGAGTCACTTGCCTGGTCTGCCTAATCGGCCAGTTTCTTCCTTTCTAAGGGCAGCTTGAAAGTAGCTTGCAACCCTAGGGCATTTGCATAGTGGTCTGCATGGGACCCCTGTGTGGGCCAGTGTAGACATGACCCAGGAAATTCCAGAGCTAATGATGAGCACTTTTCTGAGGCTGGAGATTGCTTCTCTGTGAGAAGGATTGAGCTGGAGTGCAAAGAAGTCTCTGGGTTTTAGGACTCACTGAGCGGGTGCAAGCCTGGCAGGGTAGTCGGATCAGATAGCTGGGTGGTTGTGAAGTTGTGGTCTTGGACTGTCGCTCTTGATGGGCAGGCCAGCTTGCTACAAGGATCGGGACTGGGGTCTCTTCTCCCCACCCCCCGCCCCGGCGAGCACTCAGGCTGCATATGTGATAAGACAGTTGGTTCTTGATTGGTTGGTTCCTGAGCCCTCGGCTCAGCAGGGTGGTCAGTGGAAGCAGCCCCCAGGCAGCACTATGGATTCTTGCCCAGTGTGCCACCCATTTCCTTGGAGGACACACAGCAGATGTCCTCTTCCTGGTGTCTGAGTTCAGCCAGCAGAAGCACTTCTTCCAGAGCCACACCCCTGAGAAATCCTCCCTCCACGTTGCTGTGCTGTGTGGAAGAGGTCAGTGTTCCTTTGGAACTGAAATCTCCACTCCTGCTGTTAGGTTCTGAGGCCACACAGGACACCAGTCTCTGTGAAGGTCCAGTTCCACGTGGGGCAGATGTGCGGGACTGATGCTGAGCTGGGCGGCCTGCTGACGCTGCTGCAGGCTCCTTCCTGAACAACGGTTTGTGAGGACGTCACAGGAAAGAGGGACAGGAGCACTGCTCTGCCTGAGCACAGGAGGATTCCGGACACCAATCCCAGGTGGTTGGTGCAGGTGGTCGGATCAGATGTCTGTTTCCCAGGACCTTGGCCAGAGGGAGATTTGGACCCTGGGTAGCGTCTTTGCTCAGCTTTCTCGGGTGAGCACCTCAGGGAAGAGGAGTAAATGTGTGTGCTCACCTGTCATCAAGGAAGGTGTCTGGTTTCAGGTTTCTTGTGCAGGTGGATTCCTCGTATGGCTCCCTTTCATGATGGTGTTCAGGGTGCAGGAGGTGGACCGCCGTGTCCCAGGCATCCTGGCTCTGCAAGAGCCTGGGGCACCTTTTTCCCTGGGATTTGGAGCATGACATTGGGGAGTCGGTGGTTAAGTATTTGTTCCTCAGTTTCTGCTTAAGATGGACTGGAGACATTTGATAAGTGCTATGGAAATATAAAACAGGAGACAGACAAGGGGATGTGTGTGTGGGGGTGTTTGCTATTCACATAAGGGCCAGGTGGAACTTCACTAAGAAGGTGTTACCTGAGTCAAGATATAAAGAAGGTGAATGATATCACATCAAGAGCATTTTTAATAATAATTTTTGATTATGTTAGTCACTGTACAGTACATCCTTATTTTTTGATGTAGTGTTCCACGATTCATTATTTAGCGTAGATAGCACATCTGCACGTGCTCCATGCAATACTGCTCTCCTTATACCCATCACCAGCCCAGCATCAAATCCCCCACCCCCTCCCCTGAGGCCCTCAGTTTGTTTCCCAAGTCCATAGTCTCTGGTGTTCATTCCCTTCTTTTTAACCCCCTTCATTCTTCCCTTCCTTCTCCTACCGATCTTCATTTCTTATGTTCCATAAATAGAGTGAAACCATATGATAATCTTCTTTCTGCTTGACCTATTTCACTTTGCATAATCTCTTCCAGTCCCGTGCATGTTGCGCAAATGTTGGGTAATCATTCTCTCTGATGGTGAGTAATATTCTATTGTGTATATGGACCACATCTTCTTAATCCATTTGTCTGTTGAAGGGCATCTCGGCTCCTTCCACGATATAGCTATTGTGGACAACACTGCTATGAACATTGGGGTGCATATGGCCTTCTCTTCACTACGTCTGTATCTTTGGGGTAAATACCCAGTAGTGCAATGGCTGGATCATAGGGTAGCTCTATTTTTGACTTTTGGACCTCCACACTGTTTTCAAGTGGCTGTACCAACTTGCATTCCCACCAACAATGAGAGGGTTCCCCTTTCTCCACATCTCTCCAACATTTGTCGTTTTTGCTTTGCCATTTTTGCCATTCTAACTGGCGTAAGGTGGTATCTCAATGTGGTTTTGATTTGAATTTCCTTGTTGGCTGATGATTTTGAACATTTTTTCATGTGTCTGTTTCCATTTGTATGGCTTCATTGAAAAGTGTCTTTCATATCTTCTGCCCATTTTTGATTTGATTATTTCTGTGTATTGAGTTTGAGAAGTTCTTTGTAGATCTTGGATACCAGTTTTTATCTGTAGTGTATTTGCAAATATCTCTGCCATTCCATGGGCTGCCTCTTAGTTTTTTTGACTGTTTCCTTGGCTGTGCAGAAGCTTTTTATCTTGATGAAGTCCACAAGTTCATTTTATCTTTTGTTTCTCTGCCTTTGGAGATGTGTCATGAAGAAAGTTGCTGTGGCTGATGTCAAAGAGGTTCAGCCTATGTTCTCCTCTAGGATTTTGATGGATTCCTGTCTCACATCGGAGTCTTTCATCCAATTGGAGTTTATCTTTGTGTATGGTGTGAGAGAGTGGTCAAGTTTATTCTTTTGCATGTAGCTGTCCAATTTGTCCCAGCACTTTATTGAAGAGACTGTCTTTTTCCACTGGATGTTTTTTCCTGCTTTGTCAAAGATTAGTTGCCCAAAGAGCCAGAGGTCCATTTCTGGGTTCTCTATTCTGTTCCATTGGCTATTGTCTGTTTTGTGCCAGTACCATGCTTCTTTGTGTCACAGCTTTGTATAAGCTGAAATCAGGCAACATGATGCCCTCACTTTGTTTTTCCTTTTCAACAATTCCTTGGTGATTCAGGGCTTTTCTGGTTCCACACAAATTTAAGGGCTGTTTGTTCCAGCTCTTTGAAAAATGTCATTGGTAATTGATCGGGATGGCATTGAAAGTGTAGATGTGCTCTGGGTAGCAGACATTTTAATTGTGTATTCTTCGATCCATGAGCATGGAACGTTTTCCATCTTGTTGTGTTTTCTTCAATGTCTTTCAAAGAGTGATTTGTAGTTTCTAGAATATAGATCCTTTACCTCTCTGGTTAAGTTAATTCTGAGGTATCATATGATTTCTGGTATATGTGTAATGGAATGGATTCCCTAATTTCTCTCTTCAGTCTCATTGTTCACGTATAGAAATGCAACTGATTTCTGAGCATTGATTTTGTATCCAACCACATTACTGAACTGGTCTATAAATTCTAGTAGTTTGGGGTTGGAGTCCTTTGGGTTTTCCATATAGAGTATTATGTCATCTGCAAAGAGAGACAGTTTGACTTCTTTGCTGATTTGAATACCTTTTATTCCTTTTTGTTGTCTGATTGCTGTTGCAAGGACTTCTAGTTCTATGTTGAATAATAATGGCAAGAGTGGGCATCCTTGGCGTGTTCCTGATCTTAAGGGAAAGGCTTCCAGCTTTTCCCCATTGAGAATGATATTTGCTGTAGGCTTTTCATAGATGGTTTTTATGAAATTGAGGAATGTACCCTCTGTCCCTACACTCTGAAGTGTTTTAATCTGGAAAGGATGCTGTATTTTGTCCAATGCTTTTTCTGCATCAATCGAGAAGATCATATGGTTCTTGACTCTTTTCTTATTGATATGATCTATCACACTGATCGATTTGCAAGTGTTGAACCATGCTTGCATCCCAGGGATGAATCCCACTTGGTCATGATGGAAAGTCCTTTTAATGTACTGTTGGATCCTATTAGCTAGGAACTTGTTGAGAATTTTGGCATCCATATTCATCAGGGAAATCAGTCTGTAACTCTCCTTTTTGATGGAGTCTTTGCCTGGTTTGGGGATCAAGGTAATATTGGCCTCATAGAATGAGTTTGGTAGTTTTCCTTATGTTTCTATTTTTTGAAACAGCTTCAGGAGAAAGGTATTATTTCTTCTTTGAAGGTTTGGTAGAATTCCCCAGGGAATCTGTCAGGCCTGGAGTTTTGTTTTGGAAGGTGGTTTATCACTGACTCAATCTCTTCATAATTAATTGGTGTGTTTAAAAAATCAATTTCGTCCTGTTTCAGTCTTGGTAGTTTATAGGTTTCCAGGAAGGCCTCCATCTCTTCCCAATTGCTTAATTTATTGGCATAAAGCCATTGATAAAAGTTTCTAATAATCCTTCCAATTTCTTTGGTGTTGGTTGTGACCTCTCCTTTTTCATTCAAAATGCATTATTTTGATATTTTGAGCTGCCATATTCTCTCTGTAGTTTCTTCGGTGGTGCAGTCAGAAGGAGAGTCTGGGAATTCGTTTGGATAGAGGCATGCTGGTGGCTTCAAGGGGCTTGGCGTCAGGAGCCCTGGGGTGAATTCTGCAACTGCTTGCCTGACCCTGGGTGTATCTCACAGAGTTTTTGTTTCTTCTTATGAAATTGCTGGCAGATAATGTTCTGCTTAAAGGGGAACCCTCCCATCCTGTTGGTGGGAATGCAAGCTGGTGCAGCCACTCTGGAAAACAGTGTAGGGGTTCCTCAAAAGGTAACATTGAACACCGTATGATCCAGCAATTGCTCTCCTAGGTATTTACCCAAAGGATACAAAAATGCATATTCTAAGGGGTACACGCAACGTGATGTTTATAGCAGCAATGTCCACAGTTGCCAAACTATGGAGAGAATCCCATAGTCTATACACTGATGAATGGATAAAGCAGATGTGGGATACATATATATAATGGAATATGACCCAGCTTCCAAAAAAGTGAGTAAATCTACCATTTGCAAGGATGTGGATGGATATAGAGTGTATTAAGCTAAACAAAATCAGCGAGGAAAGACAAATATCCTATGATCTCACCTATGTGGACTATCAGAAAGAAAACAGATGAACAGAGTTGGAGGGGGCAATGAGAGAGGCAAACAAGGAAACTCAACCTTAGAGAACAAACCGAGGGTTGCTGAGGGCAGGGGCGTGGGGGAAGAGTTAAATGGGCGAAGGCTATTAAGGAGGGTACTTGTGATGAGCACCAGGTATTGTATGCAGATGAGGAATCACTAAATCCTACCCCGGAAGTTCGAATATTCCATGGCATGTGAACTAACTGGAATTTAAGTAAAAGAAGAAAGGAAAAAGTGTCTTTTTTTTTTTCAATGATTTTTATTATATTATGTTAGTCACCATACAGTACATCCTCGGTTTCGCGTAAGGCTCGATGATTCATTAGTTGTGTATAACACCCAGTGCACCATGCAATACGTGCCCCTTACTACCCATCACCGGTCTATCCCATTTCCCCACCCCCTCCCCTCTGAAGTCCTCAGTTTGTTTCTCATAGTCCATAGTCTCTCATGTTTCATTCCCCTTCTGATTACCCCCTTTCTTTATCCCTTTCTTCCCTACCGATCATCCTAGTTCTTATGTTCCATAGATGAGAGAAATCATATGATAGTTGTCTTTCTCTGCTTGACTTATTTTACTTAGCATTATCTCCTCCAGTGCTGTCCATGTTGTAGCAAATGTTGAGAACTCGTTCTTTCTGATAGCTGAGTAATATTCCATTGTATATATGGACCACAATCTTAATCCAGTCATCTGTTGAAGGGCATCTCGGCTCCTTCCACAATTTAGCTATTGTGGACATTGCTCTATGAACATTGGGGTGCATATGGCCCTTCTCTTCACTACGCTCTGTATCTTTGGGGTAAATACCCAGTAGTGCAATGGCTGGGTCATAGGGTAGCTCATTCTTTAACTTTTAAGGGACCTCCACACTGTTTTCCAGAGTGGCTGTACCAACTTGATCTCCCACTCAACAATGTAGGAGGGATCCCCTTTCTCCACATCCTCTCTCCAACAATTGTTGTTTCTTGCCTTGTCTATTTTTGCCATTCTAACTGGCGTAAGGTGGTATCTCAGTGTGGTTTTGATTTGAATTTCCTTGATGGCTAATGATTTTGAACATTTTTTCATGTGTCTGTTAGCCATTTGTATGTCTTCATTGGAAAAGTGTCTGTTCATATCTTCTGCCCATTTTTTGATTTGTTTATTTGTTTCTCGTGTATTGAGTTTGAGAAGTTCTTTGAGGTCAAATATATACATGATGATTGAACTTGTGGTGTGTCTCATTGGTGGGTCTTGTAGGCTGCCCGAATGAGAGAGACCAAGGAATTCATGTGGATTGAAGTGTGCTGTGCACAGGGAGTGTTTTATTCCACCATTTGACTTCTCTCTCTGAAGGGAAACTAGAGTGGTGTCTGGAGCTGGGTTTCTGATTGGAAGGACTGGGAGGCCAGTGAATTGAAAGAGCAGTGCTCCTGCTGTCATGGTGCTCAGTGCCCAGTGAGCGAGGGTTGAAAGCTTGGACTCGGAAGCGTTGGTGTTCAGGGAGGATGTTGTCCGAGTTTGCAGCACATTGAGTCACTTGCCTGGTCTGCCTAATCGGCCAGTTTCTTCCTTTCATGAGCAGCTTGAAAGTAGCTTGCAACCCTAGGGCATTTGCATAGTGGTCTGCATGGGACCCCTGTGTGGGCCAGTGTAGACATGACCCAGGAAATTCCAGAGCTAATGATGAGCACTTTTCTGAGGCTGGAGATTGCTTCTCTGTGAGAAGGATTGAGCTGGAGTGCAAAGAAGTCTCTGGGTTTTAGGACTCACTGAGGGGTGCAAGCCTGGCAGGGTAGTCGGATCAGATAGCTGGGTGGTTGTGAAGTTGTGGTCTTGGACTGTCGTTCTTGATGGGCAGGCCAGCTTGCTACAAGGATCGGACTGGGGTCTCTTCTCCCCACCCCCCCGCGAGCACTCAGGCTGCATATGTGATAAGACAGTTGGTTCTTGATTGTTGGTTCCTGAGCCCTCGGCTCAGCAGGGTGGTTAGTGGAAGCAGCCCCAGGCAGCACTATGGATTCTTGCCCAGTGTGCCACCCATTTCTGGAGACACAGCAGATGTCCTCTTCCCGGTGTCTGAGTTCAGCCAGCAGAAGCACTTCTTCCAGAGCCACACTCGAGAAATCCTCCCCTCCACGTTGCTGTGCTGTGTGGAAGAGGTCAGTGTTCCTTTGGAACTGAAATCTCCACTCCTGCTGTTAGGTTCTGAGGCCACACAGGACACCAGTCTCTGTGAAGGTCCAGTTCCACGTGGGGCAGATGTGCGGGACTGATGCTGAGCTGGGCGGCCTGCTGACGCTGCTGCAGGCTCCTTCCTGAACAACGGTTTGTGAGGACGTCACAGGAAAGAGGGACAGGAGCACTGCTCTGCCTGAGCACAGGAGGATTCCGGACACCAATCCCAGGTGGTTGGTGCAGGGAGGAGAGATGTCTGTTTCCCAGGACCTCGGCCAAAGGGAGATTTGGACCCTGGGATGTGTCTCTGCTCAGCTTTCTAGGATGAGCACCTCAGGCAAGGGGAGGAAGCGTGTGTGCTCACCTGTCATCGAGGAAGGTGTCTGGTTTCAGGTTTCTTGTGCAGGTGGATTCCTCATATGGCTCCCTTTCATGATGGTGTTCAGGGTGCAGTAGGTGGACCGCCGTGTCCCAGGCATCCTGGCTCTGCAAGAGCCTGGGGCACCTTTTCCCCTGGGGATTTGGAGCATGACATTGGGGGGAGTCGGTGGTTAAGCGAACAGTTTTTGCCTCAGTTTCTTGCTTGCCAAGATGGACTGGAGACATTTGATAAGTGCTATGGAAATATAAAACAGGAGACAGACAAGGGGAGGTGTGTGTGGGGGTGTTTGCTATTCACATAAGGGCCAGGTGGAACTTCACTAAGAAGGTGTTACCTGAGTCAAGATATAAAGAAGGTGAATGATATCACATCAAGAGCATTTTTAATAATAATTTTTGATTATGTTAGTCACTGTACAGTACATCCTTATTTTTTGATGTAGTGTTCCACGATTCATTATTTGCGTAGAACACCCAGTGCTCCATGCAATACCTGCCCTCCTTAATACCCATCACCAGCCCAGCACAAATCCCCCACCCCCCTTCCCCTGAGGCCCTCAGTTTGTTTCCCAAAGTCCATAGTCTCTGGTGGTTCATTCCCCCTTCTTTTTAACCCCCCCTTCATTCTTCCCTTCCTTCTCCTACCGATCTTCTTATTTCTTATGTTTCATAAATGAGTGAAACCATATGATAATTGTCTTTCTCTGCTTGACCTATTTCACTTTGCATAATCTCTTCCAGTCCCGTGCATGTTGCTGCAAATGTTGGGTAATCATTCTCTCTGATGGTTGAGTAATATTCTATTGTGTATATGGACCACATCTTCTTAATCCATTTGTCTGTTGAAGGGCATCTCGGCTCCTTCCACGATATAGCTATTGTGGACAACACTGCTATGAACATTGGGGTGCATATGGCCCTTCTCTTCACTACGTCTGTATCTTTGGGGTAAATACCCAGTAGTGCAATGGCTGGATCATAGGGTAGCTCTATTTTTGACTTTTTAAGGGACCTCCACACTGTTTTCTAAAGTGGCTGTACCAACTTGCATTCCCACCAACAATGGAAGAGGGTTCCCCTTTCTCCACATTCTCTCCAACATTTGTCGTTTCTTGCTTTGTCCATTTTTGCCATTCTAACTGGCGTAAGGTGGTATCTCAATGTGGTTTTGATTTGAATTTCCTTGTTGGCTGATGATTTTGAACATTTTTTCATGTGTCTTGTTTCCATGTGTATGGCTTCATTGGAAAAGTGTCTATTCATATCTTCTGCCCATTTTTGGATTTGATTATTTGTTTCTCGTGTATTGAGTTTGAGAAGTTCTTTGTAGATCTTGGATACCAGTGTTTTATCTGTAGTGTAATTTGCAAATATCTTCTGCCATTCCATGGGCTGCCTCTTAGTTTTTTTGACTGTTTCCTTGGCTGTGCAGAAGCTTTTTATCTTGATGAAGTGCCACAAGTTCATTTTATCTTTTGTTTCTCCTGCCTTTGGAGATGTGTCATGAAGAAAGTTGCTGTGGCTGATGTCAAAGAGGTTTCAGTCTATGTTCTCCTCTAGGATTTTGATGGATTCCTGTCTCACATCGAGGTCTTTCATCCAATTGGAGTTTATCTTTGTGTATGGTGTGAGAGAGTGGTCAAGTTTCATTCTTTTGCATGTAGCTGTCCAATTGTCCCAGCACTGTTTATTGAAGAGACTGTCTTTTTTCCACTGGATGTTTTTTCCTGCTTTGTCAAAGATTAGTTGCCCAAAGAGCCAGAGGTCCATTTCTGGGTTCTCTATTCTGTTCCATTGGCCTATATGTCTGTTTTTGTGCCAGTACCATGCTGTCTTTGTGTTCACAGCTTTGTACTATAGCTTGAAATCAGGCAACATGATGCCCCCAACTTTGTTTTTCCTTCTCAACAATTCCTTGGTGATTCAGGGCTTTTTCTGGTTCCACACAAATTTAAGGGCTGTTTGTTCCAGCTCTTTGAAAAATGTCATTGGTAATTTGATCGGGATGGCATTGAAAGTGTAGATGGCTCTGGGTAGCATGGACATTTTAACTGTGTATTCTTACGATCCATGAGCATGGAACGTTTTTCCATCTTGTTGTGTTTTCTTCAATGTCTTTCAAGAGTGATTTGTAGTTTCTAGAATATAGATCCTTTACCTCTCTGGTTAAGTTAATTCTGAGGTATCATATGATTTTTGGTGCTATTGTAAATGGAATCGATTCCCTAATTTCTCTTTCTTCAGTCTCATTGATCGTGTATAGAAATGCAACTGATTTCTGAGCATCAATTTTGTATCCTGCCACATTACTGAATTGCTCTATAACTTCTAGTAGTTTGGCGGTGGAGTCTTTTGGGTTTTCCATAGAGAGTATCATGTCATCTGCGAAGAGAGACAGTTTGACTTCTTCATTGCCTATTTGAATACTTTTATCCCTTTTTGTTCTCTGATTGCTGTTGCAAGGACTTCTAGTACTATGTTGAATAATAGTGGCGAGAGTGGGCATCCTTGTCGTGTTCCTGATCTGCAGGGAAAGGCTTTCAGCTTTTCCCCATTGAGAATGATATTCGCCGTAGGCTTTTCATAGATGGTTTTATGAAATTGAGGAATGTACCCTCTATCCCTACACTCTGAAGGGGTTTTAATCAGGAAAGGATGCTGTATTTTGCCAAATGCTTTTTCTGCATCCATTGAGAGGATCCTATGGTTCTTGACTCTTTTCTTGTTGATGTGATCTATCACACTGATTGATTTGTGTATGTTGAACCACGCTTGCATCCCAGGGATGAATCCCACTTGGTCATGGTGGATAATCCCTTTAATGTATTGTTGGATCCTATTAGCTAGGATCTTGCTGAGAATTTTGGCATCCATATTCATCAGCGATATTGGTCTGTAATTGTCCTTTTTACATCAAGATCATTCTAAACAGAAGGGAAATCATGTTAAAAGGCCCCAGGGCAGGAGCATAGCAGGCGCGTCCAGGAGAAGCAAGAAGGCCCTGTGGTTACAGGAGACAGCTTAGGACATGACCTCAAGGAGGTGACAGAGCATGACAGAAAGCCATTGCAGGGCTGTGACCCCATGGGACCCTGTTTCACCAGGCCATCCTGACTTCAGTGTTGAAAACAGATGACAGAGGGTTGAGGATGGGAAGGAAGGTCAATGATGATGCTTTTCTAGGAAGTCAGGCAAGAGATGAGATCCAGTGTGGACCAGACAGGTGGCCTTGGAAGGAGTAGTTAGTCCTATTCTGGGTACGTCTTGAAGGTGGAGCTCACAGGATTTGCCGACAGCTTAGATATTGGGAATGGGAGAAAGGAGGAACTGGTGTAACTCCCAGCTGTTGTGGGTTCTCCTGAGCGAGGGGAAGGAGGAGGTTTCTGGGGGTAGGAGGTAGTGCGTGTTCCACATACTGAGGAAGGTGCCTTTCCTGGTGGACCTGCTGAGGTTTGTGTCCGGGAGAACCTTTCACATGTCCTCCCTCAGCAACTTTCAAGTACAGGTATCCCCCACTTTTTAAACGTTCATGGTAAGACACTTGACTTTCTTGAAATATCTACTTTATTACCCGGCTTCAGTAACAGGAAGAGACCTGAAGAGGATTTTCCTCTTATGAAAAAAGTCGAACGGTGAGCATCGCGTTCAGCATCTGTTTTGGGGAGAAGCACGACAGAGGCGGCGTGCAGCCCAACCAGCTCCTTCCCCTGGGAACCTCTCTCTGTGTCCAGCCACTAGCACTTTGAATTGTGTCTGTGAGCCTCTGCTGTCCTTTATTTCCATTTATTTTTGGCATCCGTTAGGAGTTGTGTCCTGAGGCCTAAGAAAAGCCAAAGAGAAGGAATTTTTGGATTCTGAGCACACTCTCTAATTTTTCCATATAAATTAATGGTCATTCCTTCTTGACACCATTTCTGCTGTCGAAGGTTTCCTTGGAACACTGTACTTTCAAAGAGCAGGGAAACCTATACCCCATCCTGTGGGGTTAGTTTTAGTCTCCCTGCTGGACAGAACATTCCATGACTTATGGACTTTACCACTCAAACATTGCGCCTTTGACCACCTTTACCCATTTCTATCACCCCATCTCCGAATCTGGCAACTACCCATCTGTTCTCTGTATCTATTCATTCAGTATTTTTTTTCCATGTGGAATGTACATGAGAGCATCTGGTATTTGTCTTTCTGTGTCTGAGTTACTTGGCATAAGGCCCCCAAGGTCTAGGTTTCTATGTCTGGTTATTGTGAATAATGCTTTAGTGAATATGGGAGTGCATCTGTCTTTTTGAGGCAGTGTTTTCGTGTTCTCCAAATACTCAGAAGAGTCATTACTGGGTCGCGTGGTAGTTGTATTTATTTTTTCAGGAACCTCCATACCGTTTGTCACAGTGGCTGCAACCATTTGCATTCCCACCAACAGTGCACAGGGTCCCGTCATCTGCACACCCTTGACCACATCTGGTGTCTGTCTCTGGGACGATTGCCATTCCAACAGATGTGAGGGGATAGCCAATTGTGGTTTTGACTTATGTCTCCCTGACGATGATTAGTGATGTTGAACAACTTTTTCTGTCTGTTGGCACCTGTGTGCCATCTTTGGAAAGTATCTGTTCACATATTATCCCAATTTTTTATACAGTTTTTTTTTTTGTTTTGGTTTGTATGAGTATTTTGTGTATTTTGGATATTAGCCTCTTCTCACACATATTATTTGCAGATATTTTTTCTTATTGGGTTGGTTGCCTTTTAAGTTTTTTGATGGTTTCTTTTGCTGTGTGGAAGATTTCAGTTTGATGTTGTTCCACTTGGTTTTTTTTTTTTTGTTTTTTTTTTTTGCTTTTGTTGCCTTTGCATTTGGTGTCCGATCTAAAGACTCTTTGCCAAAACCAATGTCGAGAAACTTAGTACCTGTGTCTTCTTGGAGGTTTATGGATTCACGTTTTATGTTCGAATCACTCATCCATTAAAAATTTTGTGTGCGGTGTAAGAAAGTGACCCAGTCCATTCTTCTGCATTTAGTGTCCAGTTTTACTGCTCACTGAAGAGACAGTCCTTTCCCCATGGCATATTGTCTGCTGCTGTGTCATAAGTTAGGATCATCTATGTATGGGTTAGTTTCTGAGCTTTCTGTTCTGTTCCACTGACCTGGTGTCTGTGTTTATGCCATTACCATCCTGTTTTGATGACAACAGCTTTGTAATCTAGCTTGAAATCCAGGAGTGTGTTGACTGCACCTTTCTTTCTCCAGGTTGCTTTGGGTATTTGGGGTCTTTTGTGATTCCATACAAGTTTGAGGACTGTTTTCTATTTCCTCGAATAATGCCACTGGAATTCAGATAGGGATTTCATCACATCTGTCGATTGCTTTGGGTACGATGGACATGTTCACATAATTAACTCTTCCAGTTAAGGAGCATGGCGTATGCTTCCATTTGTTTGTGTTGCCTTCCAAATCTTTGACCCATACATCTGCCCCCCTCGACACACATGTTTTTCCTTTCTTTTCTGCCATGTGTTGAGTGTACCATGTCTTTCTCATTCTTGGTTACTTTTATTCCTCGATTTTTTTTCTTGATGCAATTGTAAATGGCATTTCTTTCTTAATTTCTTTTTGTGAAAGTGTGTCATCAGTATATAGAGATGCAAGAAGTTGGGTCATCTGGGTGGCTCCATCGGTGAAGCATCTGCCTTCAGCTCAGGTCATGAACCCAGAGTCCTGGGATCGAGCCCCGCATTGGGCTCCCCGCTTAGCGATGGTCTGCTCCCTTTGCCTGCCACTCCCCCTGCTCATGCTTTTTCTCTCCCTGTCAAATAAATAAATAAAATCTGAAAAAAATAAATGCAACAGGTCTCTGTATATTGAGTTTATATCCTGCAGCTTTACTGAATTTATTTATTCTAACAGGTTTTTTTTTTTTTTTTTGTGAGTGTGTGTGTGTGCGGAATCTTTAGGGATTTCATGTCATTTGCAATTAGTGACAGCTTTCCTGTATGGATTTTATATCTTTTTTTTTAAAAATTATGTTAGTCACCCTACAGTTCTTCATTAGTTTTTGATGTAGTGTTCTATGATTCATTGTTTGCATATAATACCTAGTGCTCATTACAACACGTGCCTTCCTTAATACCCATCACCAGGATAACCTGTCCCCCTACCCCCTTCCTTTCTGCAACCTTCAGTTTGTTTCCCAGCATCCGTAGTCTCTCATGGTTCATCTCCCCCTCTGATTCCCCCCCTTCACTTTTCCCTTCCTTCTCCTAATGTCCTCCATTCTATTCCTTCCATTCCACATAGGAGTGTAACCATATGATCATTGTCTTTCTCTGTTTGACTTATGTCACTTAGCATAATCCCCTCCTGGTCTATCCACGTTGGTGCAAACGGTGGGTATTCATCCTTTTTGATGGCCAAGTAATATTCCATTGTATAGATGAACCACATCTTCTTTGTTCAATCATCTGTTGAAGGACGTCTTGGCTCCTTCCACAGTTTGGCTGTTGTGGACATTGCTGCTGTGAACATTGGGATACAGGTGCCCCTTCTTTTCCCTACTCTGTGTCTATGGGGTAAATACCCAGTAGTGTAATTGCTGGGTCATAAGGTAGCTCTGTTTTTGACGTCTTGAGGAGCCTCCACACTGTTTTCAAAAGTGGCTGTACCAGCTTGCATTTTCACCAACAGTGTAAGAGGGTTCCCCTTTCTCCACATCCTCTCCAACATTTTTTGTTTCCTGCCTTGTTAATTTTAACCATTCTAACTGGTGTAAGGTGGTATCTCATTGTAGTTTTGATTTGTATTTCCCTGATGGCAAGTGATGTGGAGCATTTTTTCATGTGTCTGTTGGCCATTTGTATGTCTTCTCTGAGAAGTATCTCTTTGTGTCTTTTGCCCATTTCCTGGGAGTTGAGTTTGAGAAGTTCTGTATAGATCTTGGATACCAGCCCTTTATCTGTGATATCATTTGCTAATATCTTTTTCGATTCTGTAGGTTGCCTTTTAGTTTTGTTGATTGTTTGCTTTGCTGTGCAGAAGATTTTCATGTTGATGATGTCCCAAAAGTTCATTTTTGCTTTTATTTCCTTTGCCTTTAGAGATGTGTCTTGCAAGAAGTCGTTGTGTCCAAGGTCGAAGAGTTTGCTGCTTGTGTTCTTTTGATGTGAGACAGGAATCCATTATCTTTCTTTCCTGATTGTATTCGAGTCCTCTGTCTTTCTTGGTGAGTCTAGCTAAGTTTGTCAGTTTTGTTTATCTTTCCAAAAAAGGCAGCTCTTATTTTCATTGATTTATTTTTGTCTTTTTAGTCTCCATTGGATTTATTTACACATCCCTTTTTGTTATTTCCTTATTTCTACTCATTTGGGGCTCTGCTTGTTTTTTTTTTTTCTACTTCTTTACTACATAAAATTAGGTTGTTTATTGGAGAACATTCTTATGGATTGACAAAGAGCTGAATTTCTATGAACGTCCCCCTTAGAGCTACTTTTGCTGCATCCCATAAGTTTTTGTAGGTTCTCTTTTTTCATTTGTGTCAAGGTACTTCTAAATTTTTTTTGATTTTTTCTTTGTTGATTGTTCAGTAGCATGTCGTTAAATGTCCACATATTTTTTTAAGAATTTTTATTTATGTATTTGACAGAGAGTGAGACAGCGAGAGAGGGAATACAAGCAGGGAGGTGGGAGAGGGAGAAGCGGGCTTCCCGCTGAGCAAGGAGCCTGATGCGGGGCTAGATCCCAGGATCCTGGGATCACGACCTGAGCTGAAGGCAGATCCTTAATGACTGAGCCACCCAGGTGCCCCAATCTCCACCTATTTTTGACTGTCCCATTTTTTTCTTGAGACTGATTTTTTTAAAGATTTTATTTATTTATGTGACAGAAAGACAGCCAATGAGAGAGGGGACACAGCAGGGGAGTGGGAGAGGAAGAAGCAGGCTCCCAGCAGAGGAGCCCGATGTGGGACTCGATCCTGGAACGCTGGGATCACGCCCTGAGCTGAAGGCAGACGCTTAACGACTGCGCTACCCAGGTGCCCCTTGAGACTGATTTCTAGTTTCATATCATTGTGGTTGGACAAGATTTGAATCAGAAGGTGAAGAGAGCATTCAGATTAAAGGATTGTTTCCTGGGGGGTTTTCTGAGGGCAGACCATGAGTTCTGTGGGGACAGAGGAAAGTTTTGTGAGATGGGGGGTCAGCCCTTGTTAGAATTACTACCATGCAGGCTGTGTGCTGCTGTTCACACCGTAGTCCTGATGGACTTGTAGTTCATTAGAAATATTTTCTAGGAGGTGCAGGGGTAGCCTTCTCTAAAAGAAAGGTGCCATGGAGGTTCATGGCATGACCACACGTCAGCAACCAGGATGTATGGTATTGTGGGGGTCAGAACCAGGCTTTCTGTGGGAAGTGACAGAAATAGGGCATGGTGAGCTTCATGACCATAGGCAAGATCCCGAGTGACCCGCTGGGTGTTGGGTTCTGTGGTCTGTCTCATCAGGTGCTGTGGAATTCAGGGACACCCTCCTGTCTGTTGAGTTGTGCGGACAGGTAGACATCAGTCTCTGGCCAGGCACAAGGGTCACACTGGACCGCCACCAGAGGGGCAGTGTGCAGGGGAGTCACTGCTTGGTTTCCATGAAAACTGACCGGGATCTGTGATTGTGATTCCTGGCAGCTGCAAGGGGAGAGAAAGGCGGGGGTGGTGCGCACTTCCTAAGGTTGTGGTCAGCACTGGTCTGGAGCCCACTGAAGTCAGCCACACCTGGCACAGAAGGCACCCAGTCAGTGTAGCTGTGGGCACTGTTCCCATGGCACTTTCGTGCCGGCTCTCATGCTGCCACCTCCTACTTTTCATCATCTTCAAGGTCATGTGCCTCTGCTCTTGCCCCATGGCCTCTGGGGTATTGCCTGTCCTCCATCTGGCCCTCGTCCCTGGTGCCCTGTGCAGTCTGATGCCAGGGTAGCCTTCTCGAGACCCACCTCTGGCCCTGTCAGTCCCCTGATGGAACACTTCCATGGATCCCCCATGAGGTGAGGACGATGCCCTGCCCTGGAAGGGGGCTGCAGGTCCCCAATCAGGAGAGCCACGTCTCCCTTTTCAGCATGGCCTGCCCTCCCCTCAGTCTTCCTCAGGGAAGCTCTCCCCACTTCCTGAGATGACAGCTCTGAACTTAAAAATGAATGTTATTTTACATATATCTACGCCTTAGTTCATCCATGGTGTGTCTTTCAAACCCATTAGTGGTTTTTTTTTTAGCAGTTTTGAAGGGCTGTCTGCTCAAGGAGGGGATGACCTGGGTGGGGCAGCTTTCCATCTCATCTCCCTCAGCATGTCTCTGAGCCCTGGGGCCAGCTGTCCCACTGAGGATTGAGGGACCCGAGCCAGCCCATCCTGAGCCCAGGCTGTGTCAGCTGTGTAGACTGATGCGTGTCGGAGCGGTGGGCAGCTGGCATGGGCCAGGGGCAGGCAGTGTCTCCTTCTCATTCCTTCCCTCCCTTCCTCCCAGAGGTAGCTCAGAGCAGCCTTCAACCCCTGCATCTCCAGATCCCTTGACCTATGCCTCCTGTGTTCAGCTGGTGACCTTGGAGTTTCGCATGGATTCTACCTCCCATACCCTCTCCCGTAGCAGTTCCTGGATCAGGGGAGGGGTCGGACCCTTGTCTGATTTTGGTCTTCTTCCTGTCCCGCACCAAGCCCACTCACCTTTGCATCTTCCATGTATGTGCTTGGAAGCAAGCCCATCCACAGGGAACCTATTAGCCAAATGGATCCAGGTAATGAACATTGAAGTAGAGATCCAGGATCCATAATAAACCTGCTCTGAAACCTGTCCCAAAGTCTGTGACTCTCTCACACTGAAACAGAAACAATAATAGCTTTCTGGACTGTGAAGTGACATGTGTCTCTACTTCCAATCTTGAATGCATAGGTGCTGAGCCTGGACAGAAAAGGACCATGGCTCCCATGGGCTGGGATCCACAGGTAGAGTGTAAGAACTCAGTGAAATCTGAATTCGAGGCATAGAGTGAATAATTATTGTAGAGTGAATCCTCCCAAGTAGGGCTTATGCACATTGCACAGGAAAAGCTTTTTCAAAGAGGTTCCTGAAAGAAAAATCTTTTTTAAAAATTTATTTTAATTCCAGTAGAGCTAACATACAGTGTTACATTCGTTTCAGGTGTACAAGAGAGTGATTCAGTAATTCTCTATATTACCCAGTGGTCATCAAGAAAAGTGTCCTCTTAATCCGCTTCATCTATTTCACTCATCCCTCTATTTGTTTTTGTGCCGTACCATCTTGTTAGGATGACTGCAGCTTTGTAGTATAACCTGAAATCTGAAATTGTGCGTCCTCCACCTTTGTTTTTCTTTTCCACATTGCATTGGCTGTTCAGTATCTTTAGTGGTTCCATACAAATTATTAGGATTGTTTATTCGAGGTCTTTCATTTTTTAATTTAAATTCAATTAGCCAACTTACAGTACATCATTGGTTTCAGATGTAGTCTTCAATAAATTGTCAGTCGTGTAACACCCAGTGCTCATTGCATTGCGTAACCTCCTTAATGCCCCTCAACTAGTTACCCCCCCACCTCTCGTCCTGCAATCAACAGTTTGTTGCGATAGTTAAGAGTCTATCATGGTTTTTCTCCCTCTCTGATGACTTTCCATTCTGTTTTCCCTCCCTTCCCCTATGGTCTTCCCTGTTTCTGATATTCCACATAGGAGTGAAAGCATAGGATCATTGTCTTTCTCTCATTGACTTATTTACCTCAGCATAATACCCTCCAGCTCCACCCAGGTCGGTGTGATGGTAAGTATTCATCCTTTCTGATGGCTGAGTAACATTCTCTTGTGTTTATGAACCGCATCTTCTTTATCCATTCATCTGTTCACGGTCATCTGCACTCTTTCCACAGTTAGTCTATTATGGACATTGATGCTATGAACACTGGGGTGCATGTGCCCCTTCTTTTCACTACATCTGTAAATAACCAGTAGTGCAATTGCTGGGCCATAGGGTAGCTTTATTTATAACTTTTTGAGGAAACTCCGTACCATTTTCAAGAGTGGCTGTACCGGACTGCATTCCCACAGGGGTGTAAGAGGGTTCCCCTTTCTCCACATCCTCTCCAACATATATAGTTTCATGTCTTGTTATTTTTAGATATTCAGCCTTGTGTGATATGGCATCTATAGGGGTTTAGATTTGTATTTCCCTGAAGTCAAATGATATGAAGCATTTATGCAGGTATCTCTTGGTCACCAGTACGTCATCATCAGTGAAATGACTTCCTATTTTAATCCATTTCAAGACCTAAAGCTGGGTGAGGCACTGACTGGATGATGCCATCGGTTGGAATCGTGGAGAATTTCAAAAGATCTCCGTGGAGAGCGAGTTTAAAGGTCAGTGTGAAGCTACTAATTGGATCCGGGGAGATCTCTGAAAGTGGGGGTTCCCTGGGATGGGCTGAGGGGGGCCCTCCGATTTTCCAGCTTTGAATCCTTGCTACAGCCGTAAATGGACGGTTTCCTGCTGTGGGGCAGACTGAGTACTCTGGCAGTGCAGAGGTGAGCCCAATCCCTTGTGCCTTGGAGGCAGGCAAACGGGGAGGGGACCCTCAGCAGAAGACACAGGGTTAGGTTAGGCCCCAAGAGACAGCAGGTGTGAACTACCCAGTGCTCATAGAGCTCCCAGGCTGGATGAGATGAGGGTGCCAGGGAGGGTGAGTGTGAGCCTTGTGGTTTCACCTGGGAGGGCCCACAAAGGTCGGGGTTCACCAGAAGGGGCTCTTGGGTGCCCCAGTTCTCTTGCCCTGAATGCTCTGTTGTGCCCCAAAACGGTACGGTTTCCTGTGGGGTGCAGGCTGAGTCCTATGGTGGGGCTTGGGTGTCCCCAATCCCCCATAGTTGGGCACCAGGCCCCTGGGAGGGTCTCCTCTGTGGCCAACCTAGGGTAAGCGTTAGGGTCTAGGAGCCCGGCAGGGCCAATCTGCAGGCTGTGCGGCAAGCTCTGTGGAGGGCTGAGATGAGGGCGTGGGGGAGGGTGAGCATGGGCCTCAGGGTTGGGGCGCGGGGGCCCGCCGAAGGTGGGAATGGGCTCCAGGGGCCTCCCCAAGTTCTCATGCCCTGTATGCTCCATGGCGCCTCAAGGGGCATGGTTTCCTGTGGGGTGGCAAGCTGAGTCTTGCGGTGGGGCAAAATTCCCTGCGGCTGTGGCTCTAGGCCCCTGGGGAGGGGCCCCTCCACAGATGACCTAGGGTACGGTTAGGGCCCAGGAGCCCCGCAGGCCGGATCTGCCCACTATGTGGTGAGCTCCGCGGAGGGGTTGAGGTGAAGGCGCGGGGGAGGGTGAGCATGGGCTTCAGGGTTGGGGCTTGGGGATCGCCGAAGGTTGCGGGGTCCCTCCAGGGGCCCTCCTGGTTCTCCTCCGCTGAATGATCTACGGCCCCCCAAGGGGCACGGTTTCCTGCTGGGTGGCAGGCTGAGTCCGGCTCAGGTGTCTCCAGTCCCCGGGGCTGTGGTGCCAGGCTCCTGGGGAGAGCCCCCCCCTCCCGCAGTGGACCTAGGGCTAGGGTTAGGCCCCAGGAGCCCCACAGGCCCGATCTGCTGTCTGTACCGCGAGCTATTTGAGCTGAGGTGAGCGCGTGGGGAAGGTGAGCGTGGGCCTCAGGGTTGGGGTGCGGCAGGCCGCCGAAGGTCACTAGTGGCTCGGGGGGGCCCTCCCGGTTCTCCCGCCCTGAATGATCTACGGCCCCCCAAGGGTCATGGTTTCCTATGGGTGGCACACAGTCCTGCAGTGGGGCTCAGGTGTATGAAATCCCCGCGGCTGCGGCTCCTGGCTCCTGGGGAGGGGGCCTTCGAAGGCCGACCAAAGGTTAAGGTTAGGCCCCAGGAGCCCAGCAGTGTTTGGGTCTGGGTTTAGCATTTAGGGTTAGGGTACAGGTTAGGGTACGGGGTTAGGGTTAGGAGTTAGGGTACGGCGTTAGGGTTAGGGGTTAGGGTACGGGGTTAGGGTTTAGGGGTTAGGGTTAGGGGTTAGGGTTCGGGTTCAGGGTTAGGGTTAGTGTTAGGGGTTAGGGTAAGGGTTTAGGGTTAGGGTTCGGGTTAGGGTTAGGGGTTAGTGGTTAGGGGTTAGTGTTAGGGTTCGGGTTAGGGTTCGGGATTAGGGGTTAGGGGTTCGGGTTCGGGTTAGGGTTCGGGTTCGGGTTAGGGTTAGGGTTAGGGGTTCGGGTTAGGGTTCGTGTTCGGGTTCGGGTTAGTGTTCGGGTTCGGGTCAGGGTCAGGGTCAGGGTTCAGGGTCAGGGTTTAGGGTCAGGGTCAGGGTTTAGGGTCAGGGTCAGGGTTTAGGGTCAGGGTCAGGGTTTAGGGTCAGGGTCTAGGGTCAGGGTCAGGGTTTAGGGTCAGGGTTAGGGTCAGGGTTTAGGGTCAGGGTCAGGGTTTAGGGTCAGGGTTTAGGGTCAGGGTCAGGGGTTAGGGGTTAGGGTCAGGGTCGGGGTCAGGGTTTAGGGTTAGGGTTAGGATTAGGGTTTAGGGTTTAGGGTTAGGGTTAGGGTTAGGGTAGGGGTTAGGGTTAGAGTTAGGGGTTAGGGGTTAGGGTTAGGGGGTTAGGGTTAGGGTTAGAGGGTTAGGGTTAGAGGGTTAGGGTTAGAGGGTTAGGGTTAGGGTTGGGTTTAGGGTTAGGGTTAGGGGTTATGGTTAGGGTTAAGGGTTAGGGTTAAGGGTTAGGGTTAGGGGTTAGGGTTAGGGTTAGGGGTTAGGAGATATTGTTATAGGTAAGCAATGTGCCTTCACAGTAGGGAGGTCTGGTGGACACCACCTTAACCAACTGGTCAAATTTAGCATCACCCAAATTGGAAGAACCTCTACTTATGTTCAGCTGGATGTGATATAATAAAAGCATACAATGTTATCTATATAGTGTTCTTGTTCAAAATGCTTAACCTGATTAACACTCAGACAATTCCAGAATGTGAGACATATCACATTAGACTCTTTAAAACAATATCATAAAAACAAAAACAGAAAAGAGGAATTTCTGTTCTAGATCAAGAGACATAACAACCAAATATGATGCATAAACCTTGATTGGGTTCTGGATATTTTTTAAATAAAAAGTGAAAAAGACATGGTGAGAACAATTGGGAAAATTTAAATATGAATTATTTGGTGATATTGAATTAATGTTAATTTTCTTAATTGTGATGGTGGTATTACAAAGATAAAAGAATGCTTTTTAAAGAAAATGCAAGCTAAAGATTAAGGAGTAAAATGCCATATCTGCAAATCTTTTCAAGTGGTCCAGCAAAAAATAAAAAATGAGAGAAGGCAATCAGAGTAATAAAATGTCAACATGTTATGAATCTAGGTGAAAGGTATATAGTATTACCATTATTCTCTAACATTTCAGAGTTTGAAAATTTTCAAAATAAACAGGGAGAAAATATTTTTATGTCTGAAGCCAAGCAATTAACTTACACATTTTGTATTTCTTTCATTAATCCGTTTTTTTTTTCCTCCCAAGTTGTCATCATCTAAAATCATAGTTATTTTAGTATCTTTGGCTATGTTGCACTAAGGACTAAAATATCTAATCCTTGGCTTGCCATAGTGTTTTCAGGGATGTGAGTGGTGATCGAATGGTTATTTAACAATAATTATTGGATATGAAGAACTTTAGAGCTAAAAAGCTCCTTAAAGCCCATTAATTTAATCATTCAGTTTTGGAAATGAGAGAACTGGGGTAAAGAAAGGTAAAAACCGTTTAGTTCTGTTACACTAGTAGGCATTAGCAAAAATGGAACCAAATTTTCTCAGCTCCAAACTAATCCAATATTTCTTCTATGAAAAAATTAGTAGAACTTGCCTGTAGTGACGACTGACTCTAGAAAGTATATGATTTTATGATAAATGATTTTGTTCTTTCAAAATATTGATTGGTATTAGCCGATTATAATAATGTAACATAGAATATATAAGTAGAAAGTACTTCATTGAATGGCAACAACAAGGGTAAATCTGGCAAGTAATTTGGTGAACATTATTATTGTTTGGAGTGGATTTGTAATCTAAACAGAGAAACTTCCTAATGGCATATTATGTAATTCATTATGATCAGGTACCATATCTGAGTCACTTTCACATAATCTTTTTGAAAACTAAATATACATTTTGTTCTTTCGTAACTTCATAGCTAAATACACCACTTTTAATTTTGAAGGGAAATATAATTTGTTCAGCTTACTTTCTACTTTTTGATTTGTAACTCCAAGGGAGCCTAGGAATTTTCAAGTCAAGGATTTTAAGAAAGTTTAAATTAATAAAAATTTTTGTTTCCTTATCTTTTAAAAACTAAAGAGTAACATGGCCACATTAGGGAAAATGTCAAAAATTGAAAAGAGAACAAAAATTAGCCCAAATTTTACAACCTAATACAACCACAGCTGATATTTTAAAAATACATAGCTGCATTACATAGCCTTAAAAACAAATAGTATAATCGTGTATGTGTGCAAGTATTGTAAGTTTTGCCACCAAACTAGATTGAATGGACCTAAGTGTATACATATTTTATGACTCTTGATATATATTGCCAATTTACTTTGTTTTTTAAAAACATTTGATTGGATCATTGATGTGCTGATTTTTAAAAATGTGATTTCTTTTTGCTATCCCCAGCATGATGAAATAGCACCAAATGAAATAAAAGCCCTTGGGGAAAGCAGTGAACTAGCAACAGATCGAAAAGAATTATCCAAAAGGTATTGAATTCATACACTTCTTTGATATTCAATTCAATGTAGGCATTTTGAACATAACTGATCTCACTTGATTTCACAGATCTTCTTACATAATTGATATCATTATCACCATTGCTGTTTTACAGCAAAAGAGATCTAGGATTAGATATATTAATTTGCCCAAAGTCATATAAACTAAGTGGGGAGAAGTTGGATTTGAACTGGATCAGTCTAATTCCAGACAACCACCATGATGGACTATCCTTGCACAAAAGAAATAAGAATTTGTGTATATTGTGATTACTGTTTACATTGTTTTAAAGATGGAGATACATGAAATACGAGCAGTAATTTTATTAGGATTGCAAGTTCTGAGTGATTCCTCCTTTCCTTTCCAAATTGTTTAAAATGTGTTTACTTTGATTAAGAAATTAAATTTAAAAAGACAGACAATCATGGACTTACCATTATGTTAGAGCCAATCTATAAGAGGCCCCCTTTGTTTTAGAGTTATTCATTATCTAGTCTTAATTCCATATGTTCTAATTCCATGGTTGTCAAATACAAACTTCGTAGGAAGTACTGGCTATTCAAAGGTCTGTATTTGGCTGCTGAAATAAAAATGATCACATAGTAGCTGTCTCTCTTCAATATAAAAATAATGGGTTTACTTTATATAGGTTTTCAATTTTAAGTTTTCTTCCATAGTATTTTTTCTTACATCTTTGGTACCTACCATTGAGTTGTTATAATTTGAAGTTAGTTATCTAATTTACACAAAGTTGTGTATTTAATAGTATAGTAAACTACTGTTTCATGGTCCTGTGACTTCCAGATATTCTACCACTTAAGTTAGAGAATCCATATTTTAAGTCTTGGGATCTCTATGTACTAGCACTCCTTTGAACTTGTTATGCTTTTTTGAGATAAGAAACTGGTAAAAAGGAAGAAAAGTAAGAATAGGAGAGGTAAGACCATGAAGATATTCTTAAAGGGATTAATGAAGGAAAGAATAATTATCCTAAGTGACCTTGTAAGAGAAGGCTGGGGAAATAGAAAATAAAAGTAACTCCCAGTGATTCACCTGACTAGGAAAGATATCAGATACATAAGTTCTTTAAGAAATAGTTGCCCTGCAAAACATGGAAGCCATCAGGGAAAAGTTTGATTAAGATCGACTACCAAAAGTATTTTAAACTTGTACATGGCAATAAAAACACCATAAACTAAGTCAAAGAAAAATATACACTTGGAAAACATCTGACAAAAACTAGTTTAGAATACAAGGGGCTTACAAATTTGGGGAAAATATGTCCAATCCAATAATAAATAACAACCGATAAAGGATATGAATAGATCCTAGGTACGCATCTAACCTAGAGCCTTTTCTTTTTAGAACCACCAGAGGGCAGCTATGAACATAGATAAAATAAACTTTGCCCTTAGGAAAAGGGTTTGTTTTGTTGGCATACTACTAATGATATCGAACAGTAGGTGATGAACCAGTTATTAAACACTTGCTAAATGTAAGACACTTGTAAGCTTATCAGTTCATTTGATTCTCATAACTTTGTATGATAGATAAATGCTATTAGCCCCATTTCACCATTGAGGAAACAGGTTCAGAGAGCTGTCACCCAACATCATCATTACATAGTGAAGCTGAATTTGAAGCTAAGTCTAGCCGATCCAGAATCCAAACTCGTAATTACTATGCTTTTTCCACTTCCCAATATGTTCCCAAAATCTTCTGAAAATTGCATGAATTTAATTATTCTGTTATAAACATAATGCATGTAATTTGTCAAAATAGAAAACAAATTTTAAATTATAAGCAACCCCACCACTTAGAGATAACTACCATCAACATGAGTACATTTCTTGCTATAGTTATATACAAAAATTCTTGTTTTAATGTGTATTTTTCTTTGATTACTAATGGCTTTGAACCTTTTTGAATTTATTAGCATTTTATATTTCTTTTCTGTGGTTTGTTTTTATCCTTTCTCCCTTTTTATTGGGGGTCTCACTGTTTGTCTTATCAACTTGTCTGGCATCTTTATATAACAGCTATATTATCATTTTGCCAATTTGTTACATTATATCCTCAGTTTGTTGTCTGGCTTATACTTTTTTAGAAATAGAAGTTTAAAATTTCTGCATCATTAAATTGATCTCTTTTCCTTTATAATTTCTTCTATTGCTTTTATGTTCAGAAAAGTTCTTTCCCATTCAGAGATCAAATCAGTTTTAAATTCTGAAAATATTTATTTTGATATATGGTAATAGGTGAAGATCTAAATTGATTTTGTTTTGCAAATAAGAAATTTCCACTGTTTTTTTTTGAGTAATATATCTATATCCAACTGATATGTCATTTCCCTTTGTCATGTTATTTTTATGTATATGGAGATCTGTTTTTAGACTATTTGTTTTATTCTGCTAATCTGTGGATCTATTTTTATATCAGTACAATATTCTTTTAAGTTATTTAACTTCATTTACGTATTTTAATACCTGACAAGGCAAGTCCCAAACTCATTTACTCTCCTTTTAAAAATCTTTTCCTTAATTCTTCATGCCTACATATTATTTTTCTATTTTCAAATTTTAATTAATCAAAATCCAACATGTACAAAAGGGGATACATGAAAATACTAATCCCTAGTGAGCCAGTTTCCCTCCCAGAAATAACCAATTCATATAAGTATTTTTCTTACAAATAGTGATAGACTATAAGCCCTGTTCAGTCCCTTGCCTTTTTTCACTCAGTAATTTACCTTGGAGATCATTCCATATTATTACATAAAGAGCTTTTTCATTTTGTACTGTTTCATTTTGTATTGTATAGTGTTCCACTATGTGGATTTAATGATTTAATTTAATTATTTGATTTATTTTTTTGTTGCTTATTTTAATGGACTTTTAGGTAATTTCTAATTTGTTATTAAAAACAATGCTTCAGTGAATGATTATGTAATGTCATTTTGTGTGTGTATCTGTAGGGTAATTTTAGGAGATCAAAAAGGCATGTAGATTTGTATCCTTGATATCAAATTGCCTTCCCTACATGTTAAACCAATTTATGCTCCTACTGGCTGTGTATAAAAGTGCCTTTTCCAGCTAGGGCAACCAAACGTCCAGGTTTGCTTAGAACTGTCGTGATTTTAACACTGAAAAGTCCACGTCCTGAGAAATCCCTTAATCTAGGGTAAACTGGGGATGGTTAGTCATCTCACTTCCCTATACCTTCTCAACACAGAGTACTACTTCATATATTTTTGGTCTTTGATAATCTGATAGGTATAAAATGGTATCTTAGTCTAGTTTTGTTTGAATTGCTATTACAATGAATGAGGTTGAGTGTCTTCAGGTGTTTGAGAACCGCTTATATCTCCTTTTCTGTGAACTGTTTGTTCATATCCTTTGCACATTTTTCTATTGATTGAGTTTTGCTTTTATTTTTTTATAAGAACCCTTTACATTTTAGGAGAATTACTTCATTGTGAAATAACTTACAATTAATTCTTAGCCTATTGTCTTTTGACTTTAAAAAATGTTGGATTTTGTCATGCAAATATGTTTTACTGTATACATTCATGCTTATTAACATTTTCTTTAATGGCTTTCAGGTTTTGTGTTGTACTTAGGGAAGGCTTCCTACTCCTAAGATTATTATCAGTATTATTTTTTGCTATGGTTTCTTCTTAATCATTTATTTTTCAATTTAAATCTGTGACACATTTGTAATATGTCTTGGTGTAAGATGTGAGGTGGGGATCCACTTTATTTTTTTCTCTTTCCTCCAGATAGCTATCTCGTGGCTATTGATTAAATAATTTATTAATAATTTATTAATAATTAATAAAATGATTAATAACTAAAAATAATTTATCTCCCCCCCACCCCATCTTAAAATGCCACCTTTATCATAGATTAGATCCCTGTAAGTATTTGGGTCTATTTCTGCAATTTATATTTTTATATTTCATTCATTTATCACGCAACAGCACCACTCTGTTTTAGTTATTTATAAAATGATTTAATATCTAGTGCTAGTTTTTCCTCTTTACTCTTTTTCAAATTTTCTTAGCTATTCTTTCTGGTTTATTTTTCAATCTGAATTTTAGAGCCACCTTGTTCATATATTTTTAAGGAATTACTGTTGTTCTTTCTGGTGACATTACAAAAAATGTATAGATTAACTTAGGGAGACTATCTCTGATACTGAATCTTCCTATCTGAGAAAATGGTATTTTTCCCCCACTTGTTCAGATTTTCTTTTGTGGCCCTTAAAGAACATTTTCATATTTTCTTCATATAAATCTTATATGTCTTTTAAGATTATTGCTAGGGTTTTTTTTCCCATTCTATTATAAATTTGGTCTGCCTCCTATTAGATCTTCCAACAAGTTGTTGCTCAGGTAAATTTTAGAATTTTTTTTTTCTTAACCTCTAAAATCCCTGTTGAGAATTGTGTTATATTTGAGAAGAACTGATGACTTTATAATTTTTAATATTCCTACCCAGGAGAATGTATTTTGTTTTTCTTTATTTTCCTTTTCTATATCTCAGTAAAGTTTCCTATTTTTCTGCATGTAGAATCACAAAATTCTTGTTATGGTTATTTCTAGATTTTTATGAATTTTGTTGCTGTTGTGGATGGGATCATTTTTTCCATTTTATTTTTATTTATTTATTTATTTATTTATTTATTATTTTTATTAGTTATTGCTATTGCTGTTATATAGGAAAGTTATTGATTTAGGGATATTTGTCTTATAACTACCCACTTGGAATCTTTAAGATTCTATAAATATTTCTTTTGGCTTTTCAGGGTACACAATCATATCAGTTGTTTATATGAAAGATTGCTTCTTCCTTTTTACTAGATATCACTTCCATTTCTTTCTCTACCCTCCCGCATCTCATTGCTTAGCCAGAAATTTTAGAGCCATAATAAATAACAATAATGGTTATCCTTTTTTAGTCCCTGACTCTTCTGGAAACACTATTTTGCTTTATTTGAAGGATCTTATCCTAACTGAGCTGTAGTTTCTTTTAGAAGAGTTCAGATGAAATCTAATTTTTAAAATTGAAAATAAAGCTTTGACTATCACTAAGGATAATTTTAGATTTTTTTAAGGAAAATAATAAATTAAGGATGACCCCAACTTTTAATTATTGAGGTTTTTATTTTCATAGAATTCTGTTATCCATTGGTTATACTTTAGGTCTAAATATAGCAAACATTGTTATTTGCTGCAGTTAGAAAACAGAATATTTTAGTTGCAAACTACTTAGCTCTTAAAAGTTAGAATATAATTAATTATACTACACAACTACACTCAGAATACTTTAACTTTTTTTCTTTTTAACTCAGAAGTCACTTCAGAATCTTAGTGTACTTCATGATTTTCCCAGATTTCATTTTTTATTTAAAGTATTGAAGTACTTGGGACACCTGGGTGGCTGTCGGTTAAGCGTCTGCCTTTGGCTCAGGTCATGATCCCCAGTCCTGGGATTGAGCCCCACATCAGGCTCCCTGCTCAGCGGGGAGTCTGCTTCTCCCTCTGCCTGCTGCTCCCCCTGCTTGTGCTCTCTCTCTCTCTCTCTGACAAATAAATAAATAAAATCTTTAAAAAAAATAAAGTATTGAAGTACTAGTTAACAGAGTTCCAATTATTTAAACACTGAATAACAAAAAATGCTGTGATTATTTAAAGTAGAGCCCACTATACTTTCTTTGGCATATTTAAGATTACATATGTATATATGCATTTTATCTAATTATAAAGTATTATTGGATTATTTTGCTTTTAAGAATATTGAGAAAAAGGCTTATGCCTCTACACACACAAAAAATATATTTTGTGAAGTGGCCAAGAAAACTGAAAATATCTGTATAGGAACTTGTATTACTTAGAAGAACAAAAGAGTCCACACTTAACATTTTCACCCGGTAAGACTGAAGTCTGCTCAAGAGCAAATAGATTACTATTGCCTGGAATAATTTCTCAGGAAAAAGCAAATATAAATATGACTTTCTGTATGTTTCATTTTATAGCACAGAAAAGCATTTTATAAGGACTCCAGTTACAGAAAAGCAGATGTACTTCCCTCTTCAGAATTATCCAGTGAACAACATGGTAACAGGTAATTTAAAATAAAATAAAATTTAGAGAAAACCCAAGTAGGGAAGAAACAAAAGAATATTTTGCACAGTAAAGCAGTTGTTGTCCTAGCCTAGCCAGTAAAGCCCCCTCTGTTATACGTGCTAAAAGAGGAGATATCACTTGCATTAAATAAATCCGCAGAATTGACCTAGAGAGAGGTCCCATATTTTCTGTTAAAACATTCGCTCATTGGTAGCATGAATACACATCCCTGTTACACAAGACAGTCCCAGTTTATGTCTGTTGCCCTGGCATCAGCTTTTTCCTCTCAGATGTCCCAATTTGGAAGATAAATTACACGGAAACTCTAATCATAGTTTCCTTTGAGAAGCTGATGAAACATAGACCCCTTTCCCTAGCATACACACACACAACATAACACGCCAACTTTAATATAATTTAAAGAGGTTTGCAGGTGTCACGGATCTCTATATTTGGGTTTTCTGGTGCCTGACAAAAAGACAAGACAGCTTACTACATGAGAGGATGGAACCAAGGGAACCAGGTGAAAGTGGCCATTGGGATTTGGAATAGTGCGGTGAGGTCATATATTTAGATACTTTGATCTGGGTAGTATTCAGTAGGGTCATTGATCATTTTAAAAATAGAGGTTCTTAAAAATTGTGTTTAAAACACAGCAACTTAAAAGATACAGGTTTTTGAAATTTCATTTTTAAAATCATTTGTATATTTATCACATTTTCTTTATCAGTGTCAAAACTAACTTTTAACTAGTCCACAAATCCTCAGATGTCTTCTCTCCTGGTACTATTCCTTCTTACGCTTAGTCTAGCCATTTGTTTCATTATTTTTTTTTCTTCTGTTCATAGCCTTTAGAAAAGCACTTTAAAAAGGAACTTTTAATGTGTTGTTTGAGGCTGGGTCTTGGAGACATCAAAGAAAACTGCTGTTTTCTCTTGTGTGTCACTGTTGTGACAGCAGAGAAGTCAAATCTGGGGTTCTTAGGAGCCACTGTGGGCTGCAAAGAACAATGAACTAAGTAGAAGTACTTTAGTTCTAATATCGGGAGCAGCAATTGCTACCCTGATTTAACCCTAGGCTTAAACATTCAGATAAAAATTAGGTAACCCTTAAACCATGGTTGTGGCATATCACTGATATTGATTTTGTGTCAGGCAACTCTATCACCAGATTCTAAATGTCTCATGTTCATTTGGACTTCCCAAGTGTTTGATAACATATTTTAAAAATCAATGATAAATATTAAAATCAGCCATACAATAAAGACAAATGCTTAGATTTGGACATGGAAACACTGCTCTCTGTTTCATTGTGTCTGACTATTCAAAAGTCATGACAGTGTTGTATTAAAAACAAACTAAAAAGAACTATAAAAATAATCATTGGTCAGAATTTTTAAAGAAAATTTCAAATTGTGATAACCTTTTGTTAATTTTATT
>NW_024426119.1:11499570-11577045 GCF_017311325.1 Ursus maritimus | reverse complement strand
GATAGAACCATAGTAAAATTTGCTAATCTTTTTATTTGCTTATTTTCTTTCCTTATATTTCTACATTAAAGTTTTATTTTTTGTTTGTTTGTTTGTTTGTTTGTTTGTTTTAAGTAACCTCCACACCCAACATTGGGCTCCAACTCAGGCCCTGAGATCAAGAGTCACATATTCTTCTGCCTGAGCCAGCCAGGTGCCCCTACATTAAAATTTTTAAAAATTTTAAATAGCACTTTCTTGGAAGAAAGGTTCAGTCTTTAGAGATGATTCTTTGGCTTTAATTTTGATGTGAAATGACAAGTACTTCTTCCTTTTTTTTTTTTATCATGCCCATCTGCTTATACAGGAAGGAATTAACTTCTTGTTGGAGTATAGTGAGTGACAGTTCTAATTTAGGCAGTGGTAGCAATTTCTGTGACTGTAACTTCACTGTCTCTTCCTCAGAATGGATTGGGTTCAGTTCAATGAATGTTAAGTCTTTTAAAATAGAGCGAATTTGATTTTAGGTTACAGAAAATACAAGTTGGAACTATGCCCTAGAACCTGTGGCCCCAAGTTGTTACAACCAAAAATATCTTTAGAGCCAAATGTGCCATAAAATATCAAGGGATTTTTTTGGGGTCTGTCTTTATTTGTTTTTTTGCTTTAGACTGGAATTAAATTATTTTAGTCTGGTATCACTAGTTATCACCCATGATAAGAAGTTCTGATTGATAGCTACATGTGTGACTAATTTTAAAAATTAATAATTGTAAATATCGTACACTCAGATAAGCAATTGCTATCAAGGTAATATTGCTTAAAGTCATTGAGTTGTTAAACTCTCTATATTCTAGGTTTTTTAAATATATTCTTATCAATTTCAGATTATTAATGGCATCAAAGTTAATCACACCCATAACTTCTGTTGACTAATCAGTAATATGATTTTCCTTATTTTTTTTTAAAGATTTTATTTATTTATTTGAAAGAGGGCCTGGGGGGTGGGGGTTGAGGGCCAGAGGGAGAGGGAGAAGCAGACCCCACCCCCCACCCCTGCTGATCGGGGAGCCCAATGTGGGATTCAATCCCAGAACCCTAGGATCGTGACCTGAGCCAAAGGCAGATGCTTAGCCGACTGAGCCCCCCCAGGCCCCCCTTTCCTTAATTTCTTATTAAAGAACGTTATCCCTGTGTTAGCAGGGCAGGAAAGTGTTCCCTGCTCTACTATTGAAGATGAGCTATTTGTGCTGTTAGTAGCTACTTGGATAGATAGTTCTAAGTGATTACACTCTAAGCCAGACACACTTCCCAGTTATTTTGGTCTAAGTACTTTATGTTTTATCCCCAACCAGGGCATTACACTCTCAGTAGTCAAAGTGGATAATCAAATATTTGTGTTTTAAAAGGAGGTAGAAGGGGCTCCTGGGTGGTTCAGTTAGTTAAGTGTCCAGTTCTTGGTTTTAGCTCAGGTCATGATCTCAGGTCCTAGGATCGAGCCCCAAGTCAGGCTCTGTGCTCAGCGTGGAGTCTGCTGGAGATTGTCTCCCTCTCCACCTGCTCCTCCCCTGCTCACACTCTCTCTCTAAAGTAAATAAATAAAATCTTTGAAAAATGAATGAATGAATAAATAAATAAATAAATAAATAAATAAATAAATAAATAAATAAATAAAATAGGTAGAATGTTGCAGGGAGTGGGGAGTTGGGAAGGAGGGTGTTCCCTGGTAGTTATCAAATTTAATGGAAAATCTTCTCCCTGGACTTATTTCTTCTTTTTACTTCTTTCTAAAAACATTCTTTAGAAATAAATAAATAAATAATAAATAAAAGATACTGAAAAATAGATAGTATGATAGTATTTCAAATATGTATTTTTTTTTTATTTTGTAGGTTATATATCAATTGATGCCATGAAGAAATTCCTTGGGGAGCTACATGACTTTATTCCTGGAAGCTCAGGATATTTGGCATACCATGTTCAAAATGAAATCAACATGTCTGCTATAAAAAACAAATTGAAGAGAAAGTGTTAAGTTGTCTTTATATCTAGGCACTTATTTTTTCTAAAATATTACCAAAGATATGCATAATTTTACATTCTCCCCTTTGGGACAGGGGGTTGGGGAAATAGGGGAGAATTCTGTTTCTTTCTCAAAATATGTCTTTAGGAAATTCAGAATCATTCTGGCTCCATGATTTGACATTTGGGCTGGATTTTTTCCCCCAGCTTGTAATGTTATGTCCGCAAATCCTGAGTACACAGTTGTTATGGAGTAATTGTCATTGAAACACTTCATAACAAGTCTCAGTGTCTGTCTCTCTCTCTGTCTCTGTCAGATGCTCTTTTGGTTTTAACATTCTATTAATTATATATGTTTTTCTAGGTTCGATGCTGTGAATACTAAGTTTAATGATTCTGTTCATCTTATTTTGATTTAAAAAATTACAGTGTTATCGTTGAGTTTGGAATTACTGTTTCTGGCTTGAAAAATATGGAGTAAAACATTTTAATGATTCAGACTTCATGTGTGAACAGTTCCTGATAACATGTACCAGAAGTGATTTAATGTAAACAATGCTATATCATCTGAAATGAGCCCTCAAGTCACCTTAGAATCACAGTGCTGGAAAGAACCTTAGAGAACAATGAGGAAGTGAGGCCTTGAGAGGGTGTCTTGCCTAGGGTGACTAATTGGGGGCCAAATAAGGACTAGAACATGACTGTCTTGGTTTTCCAAAGTTAATTCCTCCCCACTGTCTCACATGGTATATGCTGTAGCCTGTTTCAGATATAATTGATAGCAGATCTTCAAAGGGGACCAGAAACCAGCCAACATGCTTGGCTTATTTTTTATTTTTTATTTATTTATTTATTTATTTTTAAAAGATTTTATTTATTTATTCGACAGAGATAGAGACAGCCAGCGAGAGAGGGAACACAAGCAGGGGGAGTGGGAGAGGAAGAAGCAGGCTCATAGTGGAGGAGCCTGATGTGGGGCTCAAACCCAGAACGCCGGGATCACGCCCTGAGCCGAAGGCAGACGCTTAACCGCTGCGCTACCCAGGCGCCCCAAGACAGCAACTTCTTATCTTTATTCATATGGTCATGCTATATAGAATATGGTGGATTTATTACTTTATATACATGATATATTTTTTGTGAAGCTATCATCTTTTTAAAACTGTCTCTTCTGAACTTGTAAATTAAAAAAAAAACTAAACAGGGGCGCCTGGGTGGCACAGCGGTTAAGCATCTGCCTTCGGCTCAGGGCGTGGTCCTGGCGTTATGGGATCGAGCCCCACATCAGGCTCCTCCGCGATGAGCCTGCTTCTTTGTCTCCCACTCCCCCTGCTTGTGTTCCCTCTCTGGCTGGCTGTCTCTATCTCTGTCGAATAAATAAATAAAATCTTTAAAAAAAAAAAAACTAAACAAAATGTTAATGATGTTTTCCTGAAACATATTAAATATTATCTCTCCTGAACACTTTTTCTCAGTCACATTAAATTGTTTCTTACATAGAAACCAAGCCTGTCTGTAAATCTTAAATTAACTATTAAAAGGATTAAGTGAATTTACACTAAGTTGTGTACATTGGGATTTCTTGGAAATGTTCAAGTATTGTTCTGATAGTGTTAATATAGTAAATAAAAAACTACAGCCTCAGTGATTCCCAAACAAAAGTAATTATATCTTTAGTAGTATAGAAAAGGCCAGATGCAACGCATATCCTTGAAATACTACCAGCAGCAAAAAAATCAGTTGATAAAGTAAGCCTTTCAGGAATTAAAAACATATAAACAAATAAAATAGGCAAAGATAAAGTGTTTTGTTAAAAATCGATGGTCTTAATGGGAAGTGAAAGGAAGTATGATTTTACTTGTTGCTCACTTAAGCCACTTCTTTTTATTTGCCTAGTATAGCTGACGGATACTGCCTCTGGCTCCCATCTTATAAAAATGCTCTCCCCACTTCAGAACTTTTGGCTATTTCTTTACCCTTTTGCAAATGTGTCTCCTCTGATGCTTTTCACTGTTAGACATAGTCATTCCTCATACTGCTTAATTTAGTGTATAGTTCTTAGTTCATCTTATTTCTTTCATCCTTTGTGACCAGATTATTTTTCTCTAGCTTTTGGTAGGGTTTTGTGACATTAGATAATTTATGAGTTATTGGCAGAGTCTGCTAGTTTTTTTTCTGAATGTAGGGAGCCCAGCTATGCTGGATGCTTGAGCCCAGGACCCTGGGATCAGGACCTGAGCCCAAGGCAGATGCAAAACTGTCTGAGCCACCCATGCGCCCACCTTAAATATTGTATAAATTTAATGGAATAGCCAATTTTTTTCTTTTTAACAGCTTTATTAAGATATAATCACATACCATACAATTCATCCATTTAATAGGTGTAATTCAATGGTTTTTAGTATCACAACAGAGTTGTGCTACTACCACCACGATATGATTAAGAACATTTTTACCACCTCAGAAAAATTTTTACCCACTAGTAGTAACTGCCCATGCCCCCCAACCCCCACCCCCAGGCAACTACTCATCTACTTTCTGTCTCCATAGATTTGCCCATTCTGGACAGTTTTTGTGTATGGAATCATAAAAACATGCTCTTTGGTGACTGGCTTCTTTCACTTAGCTTAATGTATTCAGAGTTCATCCATGTTATATCATGTATCAATACTTCATTTCTTCTTATTGCCAAGCAGTATTCCATTGTTTGGATAATACTACACTTTATTTATCTGTTCATCAGTTGATGGACACTTAAGTTGTTTCTACTTTTTTGGCTGTATGAATAATGGTGCTATGAACGTTTCCTGTACAGTATTTGTGTGAATGTATGTTTCTGCTTCTCTTTGTTTTTTTTTTTTTTTAAGATTTTATTTATTTATGTGACAGAGAGACAGCCAGCGAGAGAGGGAACACAGCAGGGGAGTGGGAGAGGAAGAAGCAGGCTCCCAGCAGAGGAGCCCGATGTGGGACTCGATCCCGGAACGCCGAGATCACGCCCTGAGCCAAAGGCAGACGCTTAACGACTGCGCTACCCAGGCGCCCCTCTGCTTCTCTTTGGTATATAAAAGTGGACTTGCTGGATCATGTGGTAACGGTGCTTAACATTTTGAAGATTGCCAAACTGCTTTCCAAAGTGGCTGCATCATTTATCCAACAGCAATGTAGAAGGGTTCCAATTTGTCCACATCCTCACCAACATATGTTATTATCTTTTTTTTTTTTAAATATACCCATCTTAGTGGATGTGAAGTTGTATCTCATTGTGCTTTTGATTTGCATTTCCCTTATGGCTAATGATCTTGAACATTTTTTTCGCATGCTTATTGGCTATTTTTATATCTTCTTTGGAGGAATGTCTAATTGTTGGAGGAGGTCATCAAGAGGATGTGACCACTGATTGACCCGCAACCTGGACCCAGGCAAGTGGAGTCTCCTCATCCCTTCCTGAGTCCCTGAAATGTGTGTTCTGCTCACTGTTTCCCACAGTGAGAGCTATTTTCAAGGATGCAGACTTGAGAGAGCAATGTGGTGTAAAGACCATCTGGTTGATATATATACTGAACTCAGTTAAAGCCTCTATAGAAATATTTAAGATTCTGTTGGGTGGGTGCAGATATCTACTCATCTTGCAACTGCCCAATACAAGCTTTGTATGTAAGTGCCCTTGCTTATTCAACTGTCACCTACCAATCTGGAATGGTCTGCCTCTTTCTTCAGCCTTTCTTTGCCCTCTGTGTATGGGGCCAGTTACAGATTTCACCTGCAAAGCTCCTGAATTTGCAAATCAACATCTATTCAAGTTCTTTGCCCATTTTTAGTTTGGGCTGTCTTTTTATTGTTGAGTTGTAATAGTTTTGAATATATTCTGGATATAAGTCCCTTATCATATATATGATTTATAAATATTTCCTCCCATTTTATGGGTTGTCTTTCAGTGCCTTGATGGCATTGTTTGCAGCACAAAAGTTTTTAATTTTGATGAAGCCCAGTTTTTATATATATATATTTTGGTTTTGTATCTCAGAAGTCTTTGCCTAACCCAAGATCATGAAGATTTTGGCTATGTTTTCTTCTAAGATTTTTATAGTTTTAATTCTTATATTTAGGTCTGTGATTCATTTTGAGTTAATTTTTGTATATGGTATGAGGTAAGAGTACAAATTCATTCTTTTTCATGTGGATATCTAGTTGTTGCAATACCATTTGTTGAAAAGACTATTTTTCCCCCACAGATTTGTCTTAGCAGGAATAACCATTTTACTTTTCTGATTATGTGTGATGTGTTCTTATGAAAAATTAAACAGCATATAAATAAATAATATAAAAAGTAAAGGTCCCTTAAAATGTCACCTTCAAAGATAATGATTGTTAATACTATAAATAAGTAGTCTGAAATAATTGATCTCTAAGGGACCTTCCAGACCTATGAGTCTATCATATTTTACTAGGTACAAATTATTCCCAGAAAAACTATTTAGCACAAATTTCTATTTAGTATGAGTGATTTGCTAAAGTACTCAAATGAAAGGCCTAGTGGCCCACTGACATATCTATCATCCTGTTACTACCATATACCAGAAGAACACACTAGAAGCTATTAACAATATATTAAAATATATAAACCTTTCCTGGAGTATCTTAGCTGTTTTTTTTTTCTATTTACTTTGCATGCTGCAGTATGTCAAAGCAAACATACTCATAAATGACATCTGGACTCATATCTTCTGCCCTAGAGAGGGTATCACATCTTAGTAGCAGTATAAAGGAGTGGCTAAGAGCACAGAGTCAAACTGTCTTGTTTTAAATTCCAATATAGCGCTTTTCTAGTTGAGTGATCTTAGACCAGTTACTTAACCTGTCTGTGGTAAATGCGGCTCATAATGCCAAAATCATAGGGAAATTATGAGGATTAAGGAAGTGCTACATGTAAAGTACTTAGAACAACACCTGACAGTAAGTGCTCAATGAAAAAGTTATGTAGTTTCATTATTATTATTACTAGCATATTCTAGTACTATACTAACATATCTAGTATATACATATCTAGTATATCTAGTATTATTACAGGCATATTTAGTACTTCCTAAACTCAACTTGGGATTACTGGATATGGAGGAATTAAGTAGACTTAGGGAGCTCTGTATTCTTTCCTGTAATTCACAAAGACCTAATAACTTTGCTCAAATGAGAGGGGAAATAGGCAAATACAGAATTATAGTGAGATATTTTTAATATACCTCTCAGTAATTCACAGAAAGCAAACCAGATCATTAAGGATATAGATTTAGATATACAAACCAATGAACTTGACTTAATTGATGCATACAGAACACCACACCCAACAATTACTATTGTTAATTTAAAAAAACATGCACAGAATATTTAAATAAATTGACCATGTTCTGGAGAACTATTCCTGCATCACAAATTACCCATAAATGTAGAGCTTAAACATAGCAATTTATTATTATCTCTCAAGGTTCTGTAGATTGACTGGGCTCAGATGGGTAGTTTTCACTTGGTGTGTCCAATGTGATTACAGTCAGAAACAGCTGAGAGTAGAGTCATCTGAAGTCTTGACTAGATATCCAAGATAACTAGTCACATGTGCTGGCACCTGGATGCTCTTTGGCCTTTCCTTCTCTTCTCAAGGTATTTCATCCTCCAGGGTCTTTCCACATGGCTCAAGTCTTTCACAGCATGGTGGTCTCAGGGTAGTCACTTCTTACATGGCAGCCATCCTCCAAGAAGCTGGGAGCAAAAGCTGCAAGGCTATTTTTTCTTGGTTAGTTACAGGGCCTGCCTAGATTCCAGGGGATGGAAACTTAGATTTTCCCCCTTTGATGGGGAAGTTGCATAGTCACATAGCAAAAGAGCATGAGGCATTGGAGATATGTTTGTGGCCATCTTTGGAAAATATAATCTGCTACAGACCATATACTGGGTCATAAGGCACGTCTCAACAAATTTCAAAGAACTGAAATATTCAAAATATGTTCTCTAACCACAGTGCAATTAGGCAAGAAATCAATAAAAAATAATAACTAGAAAATCCCCATATCTAAATATTAAGAGCTATACTTCTAAAAAACACATGCATTAAAAAAATCACAATGGAAATTATAAAATATTTTAAACTACATGATAGTAAAATAAAAAAGTTGTGGGATGCTGCCAAAGCCATACTTTAGTAAATTATATAATATTAAATAGATACTTGAGATAAGAATAAAGGCTAAAAATCAATGAGCTAATAAGCATCCATTTCAAGAAACTAGGGGGAAATTTGACAAAAAAAATTAATAACAGAAATAATGTAGATAAGAGGAGAAATTAATGAAATAGGAAACAAATTTATAATAGAAAGGAACAACATCAAAAAATTGTTTCTTTGAAAAGATTAATATAATGGATATATCTCTAACAAGACTGGTCAAGGAAAAGAGAAAGAAGTACCTATAATGAATATCAGAAATGAAAAGAGGAATACATCTCAGATCCTGAATTATTTTTTAAAGATTTTATTTATTTATTTGTGAGAGAGTGAGAGAGAGAGAGAGAGAGAGAGCGCATGGGGGAGGGGAGGCAAAGGGAGAGGGAGAAGAAGACTCCCGCCTGAGCAGGGAGCCCAATGTGGGGCTCAACCCCAGGACCCTGGGATCATGACCTGAGCCAAAAGCAGACGCTTAACTGACTGAACCACCCAGGCTTCCCTCAGATGCTAAATTAAAAACTTAAGGTTTTTGACCAGATCCATGCCAATAAGTTTGAAGATTTAAATGAACTGTCTAAATTCCTAGGAAATATATCTTACTAAAACTGATACAAAAAAAAAGGAAATCTGAATAGCCCTATAACTATAAAAAAAACAATGAATTTATAATATAAAAAGCTTCCTACAGTCCCACAGGTTACTAGCATTGTGATCTGAGCAAGTCATGTAACCTATTTCCCTATCCGAGAAATGAAGATAGTAACATAATGTCATAGGTAATACTGTTTTTTAAAAAAGACTATTTATTTATCTGAGAGATGGGGGGTGGGCGGGAAGGGGCAGAGGGAGAGGAAGAGAGAATCCCAAGTGGACTCTGCTACGTGCAGAGCCAGACATAGGGCTCAATCTCACGAGGATCTCCCGCCCCCCACCCCAGATCACCACGTGCGCTGAAACCAACAGTCTGATGCCTAACTGACTACACCACTCAGATGCCCCTGTCATAGGTAATACTGTGAAGATTAAATGAGATAATACCTGTCAAAGCGCTTTGCACATGGCCTAGCAGTTGCCACATGCTCAATGTATGCTAGCCACTATTAGTCTCCTTTACAGCTTTGTGTGTGTGTCACTGAGTACAGAAACGCGTGTTCTTCAGGCACTCTTGTACGCATGCTCTGAAACGTAGAGCATGGTCTGGTCTTTTCTCTGAAATAAAAGTGCTTAGAGGCAATAGATGTATCTGAAATTTAAAAATAAAATGGAAAGTACATCTAGCCTTACATCGGAAACCGGGGATGTACTGTATGGTGACTAACATAATATAATAAAAAATCATTAAAAAAAAAAAAGAAAAAAAAAGGAAAGTAAATCAGTCTTCTGCTTAAATCAGATTCTCTCTGCTTTCCTTTTGTACACCGGCTCTAATGCCAGTCTTGGAATTTCTCCCGCTGCTCTTGGTGCAATTTTTGTATGTGTACAGAACTACCTACACACCTCCAGGCAAGAATCCCGACTTCAGTAATTGGGAAAGGCTATGGCAACTTGTCATTTCCACTACAACCTAGTCAATTGCTGTTTCCCTTCTTCCATCACCCCTGCAGGGGGGCTGATTTCCCAGGCTGGCGTCTGATTTCCTGTGTTGACTGCTCCCTTCATCTCCAGGGCGTGCGGTACTGGCTAGACAGAATATTGCCCACGTCTCCTGTGTTACATAAAGTTCTTTCCAGCTTATCTGATCTCTTTTCATCCTTTCCCTGTCACTCTGGGGCTCTGCTCAAATCTGGTTGTTTAACATTCTTCAGGAGAGTCTAATTTCCTTGATCAGAGGGCTCTTCATTCCTCCAGTCCCTGCCTCTGCCACCATGAGTGTGTGACATGAACCTATCTCGCTTCCTTTTGGAATTCCCAGCTTCACTTGGCAAGCCCTTCTTCCTGGCATTGTCTTCTTCAACAAGGGTGCCTGCCAGCTCTGGAGCCCTCACCCCTCTCATGGGATTTCCTCCTCGCCACCCTACTGTGATTTCTTCCACCCTGCTCTTATCTTCGGAGTCCATTTCATTTCCTTGTCCTAATGAGTCTCTTCACCACACCTCCTCTGTGTTATGTTTCTTCCTCATTTGTCAGATTTTTAAAAGCTGTTTTCTTCCCTCCTTCCATTCCTACTTGTCCAAGTCCTATTCTAACTTCAAGCATCATCTCAAGGATAAGTCTGAATGAAGCTTCTTTTTCGAGTCCCTCTTCTTGCCCCTCTCCTACCAGGCCTCTTTATTCCACTTACAGCACTGAGGCTACTCAACCGGAAGTTACAATTATTTGTGTATACCTATCAAAGGCCCCGTACTAGTCAGGGACTTGAGGGCAAGGATATTTCTTACTCATCTGTGCAGCTCCCATAGTACCCAGCACAATGCCTGGGGCATGGGAGTTGTTCAAGAAATATTTGTTGAACTGAGTCTGTGAGCATGAGACCCCGGAGGACAAAGGCAAGTATTTCCCCCAGTGTCCAGGCTGGGACCAACAGTGCTGTGATGGGCTTCACTGTTGATGAGGAAACCAGCTGTATGGACCTAGGGGTGTCAGATAAAACAGAGGCTTCCATAACACATGTTTACCAATCTTGTAAAGATTCATTCATTTATTCAACAAACATTTATTGATGACTAGGTGCTTAAATGTGCTGCAAAAAGAGATGTCTAGGAGTAGGACAAATGCCCTCGAGGCTTCTGTAATCCAGCTGGGGAGTCTGAAACATAACAACTGAGTGTAAGGCAAAGTGAAATAAAACGCTGTAACACCGGCACATTCTCTGACAGCACTAGCCCTCGATTTCAGGAGGGGAAAGAAGAGGCATATTGGAATAGATGAGGATGGTTCAGAAGAAGGGTGGCTTTGTTTTTTCTAGTGGACTCCTAGCATTGGCAAGACAATAAGGCCTCTGAACTTCCGGCCCACCCCCTCAAAATCCTGCATCTGATGGGAGTGGGAGGTAGAGTGGGAAGGAGGAAACAAGACAAGTTCCTCTAGACCTGTGCTGTCTAATACGTAGCCACCAGCCAGATGGAGCTATAGAGCACTTAAAATGTGGCTAGTCTGGGCATGCCTGGGTGGTTCAGTCAGTTAAGCATCTGACTCTTGATTTCAGCTCAGGTCATGATCTCTCAAGGTCGTGGGATCGAGCCCCACATTCGGCTCTGTGCTCAGTGTGGAGTCTGCTTGGGATGCTCTCTCCTCTCCCTCTGCCTACCCCCCCACTCTGCTTGTGTGCTCTCCCTTTCTCTCTCAAATAAATAAATAAATAAAATCTTTTTAAAAAATGTAACCAGTCTGAATCGAGATGTACATATATGTAAAAAATGCTCTGGTTTGTGAACACAGGACAAAAAATATAGTTTTTACATTGGTTACACATTAAAAATAATATTTTAGATATACTGAGTTAAATAAAAAATATTATTAAAATTAATTTCACCCATGTCTTTTTACTTTTTTTTTTTTTTAAGATTTTATTTATTTATTTGACAGAGATAGAGACAGCCAGTGAGAGAGGGAACACAAGCAGGGGGAGTGGGAGAGGAAGAAGCAGGCTCATAGCAGAGGAGCCTGATGTGGGGCTCGATCCCGGAACTCCAGGATCACGCCCTGAGCCGAAGGCAGACGCTTTAACCGCTGTGCCACCCAGGCGCCCCTTTTTTTTTTTTTTTAAAGATTTACCCCATGTCTTTTTACTTTTATCACATGACTACTGCACAAGTTTAAATTAGAGATAGGACTTGCATTGGACACCACTGTTCTAAAGGTTGTTCTTCAGGTTCAGAGAGCCTAGAAAATTTGGAAACCACCTGAGGGAAATGGATTCCGATACTGAATCAGGACACAAGCCCAGTGGTATTTACCAGTCCTGACCTATATTCAAATTCCCACGGACTTCCGTCATCATCACTTGAGTCTGGGCTGGGCAGAGTCAGCGCACAGATAGGAAACCTGGTTCTGTCCCATCTGCATTTCCTTATGACTCAGGCCATGGGAACATATGTGACAGGGAGTTGGTTTGTTTTCTGTGTTTCTTTCAAGCAGCTTCCTTGAAGACCCAAACAGCTCTTGAATAGCAAAGGTAAGGGACAGATCTGGTAGAGTCTTCCATAACAACAACTATGTTTTTGATCATTAATCAAGTTAGTATACTTCTTGCCTGGGAGGATTTATAACACAATGTTGACCGATCTTTAAGAAGTTAAAAATGATATGTATTACTGAAATAAAACACTGAGGGTGTGAGAATAACAAAGCCTTGATGGAGGAGCTCTAGCTACTGATAACACAGTTCAGTTGCCCATCTTGGGCATCTAGGTTCCCAACTATCCCGCTCTACCCTACTGCCCTTACCCCTTGTGAGAGATCACAACCGTCTGACTATTGCTCCAAGATTGTGCCCAGGCACTGATATCTTCAATGTTCTCTCAGCTCCAAGCCTTGACTCTTGATATTTCCTTTGCCAGTAATATTCTTCTGCCTCCCTTATGCCCCACTGTTTCAAGATCTATTTAAAAAATGAGATAGAACTACTACTTGGATTCCTTTTGTTTTAATTAAACTCTTTTGCAAGAAATAAGGATCCATAGACAAACTCAAGTAATAGGACTTCATTTTAAGATGACTTGTGGCAATAAAGAAGATAGGCAAACTGTGGAAATCCAAGATTAGGAACTCTTCTGAATCCAGGATGTCACTAGGCATCTCAGGGGCAGAAGTTAAGGGGTCTTCACTCTACTGTTCTGCCATTTATGTGACTCAGCTACTAAGACTTTGCTTATTGGAGAGTTCCCCACTTCTGGCTTCCTCAGCATCCATTCTGTAGCTTTTCTGGAGCTCACTACTTTTGCATACTCGTAGTTTCTGTTTCCTCAGTAACTTAGCCTTACTCAAGAACTATGTTAGCCTTAAAAATAAAACTCCAGTTACTTTACCAGCAATGGGTTTATTTGGGAATAGCAGAGAACTGCAATCCGGGACAAGCAAGCTACAGCAAAACCATAGGCAAGTCCAGACAACAAAGAACCCCTTTTTATAGAGGAAAGCGGGAATTTGGAAGGGCTATTATAAATAAAAAGTCCATTGGAGTAAACTGGGAGTTCAAAGTATAGTGGCTTTTCATTGGTTGAAGTTGTGACAGTCTCACCAGCTAGGATGTTGCCAACGGCGAAGGAAAAACTTTCTCCCTCGTGCTGGGATGGTGAAGAAATATCCACCTGCAAGGTCTGTCTCTACCTGTAGGGTTTGCAATTCACAAGGAGTAGTAGGGTGTGAGAGCTCCCTCTGCTGGCCTCTCCACTCCTTTCTGAACAAAGGTTTCCTTTTATTAATTTTCATAATTACAACTTGCTTCTGGACCCACCTCTTCCTTCTTAACATCTTTTCAGCTTCAGTTCTTGTCCCTAATTGCCTGATTCCCTCTTTATTTTCTATTTCAGGTTCTAGAGAGCAACCCGCGGTTATCTTACTTTTTAGACAGAATTTCTCCACTGAACTGCATCATTAGTATCTGATCAGCCTGTGGATCTGGCTGACTTCGGGGTATCAGGTACCCACACATGGTCTGATCGACTGTGGACTAACAAACATGGCTGCCCAAGTTCTCTCAGCATCATGATGGCCATGTCCAGGATACTTTCACTTGTATCATTGTAGTCCTTATAACAATCCTGCAAATAGATATCATTCTATCTTCTACAGATGAAGAAACTGGGGAACAGAGAGGTTACTCAAGGCAAAGCCAGAATGCAACCCTAAATCTGCCATCAGAAATCCCATGCAGCAACCTCAATGGAACGTGTTAAGTGAATTCTCTTGGAAACAAAACTACAAGGCAGAGAGATGTCAGAAGTAGGACAACGCTACTGCTGCTCTCTGTTCCTCCCACAACTGCATGAGGGGCAGGTTTTCCTAGAACTCACCTATGGTTTATGAGCATGTGCTGTGTGTGTGAGAGAGAGACTGCCCCGTGGATTCAAACCAAGGATATTACTTAGAGTAAAGCCTGATGAGTGAAATCTAAGATGGATCCATCTTGTACCACAACCCACTTTAAGGTAAATACAGATGCATCAACCTAACCTGATATAAAAACCCAGATTTATAAAAACAAGTCAATGAAAATATAATTACTTTTTTCCCTGTTGCAACTTCTTCCCCTCTTACTCTGGACCCTAGGTTATGGAAGTGGTGTGGGAGTGGTTGGAGGGAAACCATTAGGCTTAAGGCTCTTCAGAGTCCTCCTTGTCCCAAAATAAAGTAGGTCAGGAAGATTCTGCACATGTGGGCACAGGGTAGGTGTGGTGGGGCCAACTGAGGATGGAGCCAAGTTACTAACGCACCTCTCCATGATTAATTAGGAGATGCGAAAAGGTGGAGTTGGATGAAGTAACATACAGGAAGCCTTTAGAAAATGCCTAGCTGTACTCATTTACAATGGCTGCTGTAATGAATTACCACAAACTCAGTAGCTTAAAACAACACACATTTGGGAGTGACATGACCAAGATGGCAGAGTAGGAAACCCCTCCATCTCTCCATAAAGATCAACAATTAGACAGTTATCCACAAATAAAAATAGCGCTGGAGAGCTCTGGAGTCCACTTAATAAACGTCAGCAGTGCAGTTAAACAAAAAATTTGAGAACAACCACACAAAAAGGGAAGGAAGAACAGCTCTGTTTTGCTGCATCAACCCATCCCGCCAGCCAGCATTGCTTAGCACCAAGAGGGAACTCCCAAGTTAGAAAGAGTTCACCTCACCAGGAAAGGAAGAGCAGGGTGGGCAACGGGCACTTGATAAGGATCATGTAGTTGATGGAGTAGACCCCAGTGACGTGAGCTGATAAGTCACCATGACCCCCAGACTGGGTGCCAAAGGGTGTTCATCATCACTAGACCTGCCTTACAAGAAATGCTGAAACAAAAGGATGCTAACTAGTAACGTAAAAACATGTGAAAATGAACAACACAGGAATGCCTGGGTGGCTCAGTCAGTTAAATGTCTGCCTTCAGCTCAGGTCATGATCCCAGGGTCCTGGGATGGAGCCCTGCAGTGGGCTCCCTGCTCCCTCCTCCCCACTCTGTTCTCTCTCACCATCTCTGTCGCTATCTCTGTCACTATCTCTGTCTCTGTCTCTCTCTCAAATAAATAAATAAATAAAATATTTAAAAAGAAAAAAAAGAAAAGAAACAACATACTGGTAAAGACAAGTATATAGTCGGATTGAGAATACTCTAATATTGTAATATAGTGGTGTGTTTACCACTTAACTCTAATATAAAGCTTGAGGAACAAAAGTATTAAAAATACCTATAACTACAATAACTTATTAATGGATACACAATATAAAAAGATGTAAAGTATGAAACATAAAATGTGGTAGGCGACAGAAAAAAAAGGTAGATTTTTGTATACAGTTGAAGATGTTAGCAGTTCGAAATAATCAGACTACAACATCTCTAAGATGTTTCAAGTGAGCCTTAGGGTAACCATAAAACAAAAACCTATAGGAGATACATACAAGACAAAAAGGGAACAGAAGTATACCACTATGGAAAATCATCAATTCACAAAGGAAGACAGCAAGAGAGAAAAGAAGGAACAAAGGAACTACAAAACAGGCAGAAAACAATGAACAAGATGACAATACTAAGTCCTTATTTATCAACAATTACTTTAAGTGTAAATGGATTTAATGTTCCAATCAAAAGGCATAGAGTGGCTGTATGGATTAAAAAACATGACTCAACTATATGCTGCCTACCAGAGATTTATTTCAGCTTCAGAAACTCACATAGACTCAAAGTGAAGGGTGAAAAAGGATATTTCATGCAAGTAGAAAAGAAAAAACAGCAGAGGTAGCTATACTTAGATCAGACAAAATAGACTTTAAGTCAAAAACTGTAACAAGAGACAAAGAACATCATCATATAAGCCTAAAGGGGTCAATTCATCAAGAGTATATAATAATTGTAAATATATATGCACCCAACATTGGAACAACTAAATATATTAAGCAAATGTTCAGATCTGAAGGGAGTAATAGATAATAATACAATAATAATAAGGGACTTCAATACCCCACTTTCAACAATGGATAGATCACCCAGATGGAAAATCAATAAGGAAACATTGGACTTGGCTATTCTTTAGACCAAGTGGACCTAACAGACATACAGAGAACAATTCATCCAATGACAGCAGAATACACATTCATCTCAAGCACACCTGGAACATTCTTCAGGATAGATTATGATAGGTCACAAAACAAGTCTCAGCGAATTAATAAATACTGAAACTGTACCAAGTATCTTTTCTGATTACAATGGTATGAAATTAGAAATTAATAACAGAAGGAAAACTGGAAAGTTCACTAATAATGTGGAAATCAAGCAACAAGCTCCTGGACAACCAATGGGTCAAAGATGAAATCAAAAGGGAAGTAAAAAAATATATTGAAAGAAATTAAAATGGAAACACAATGTATCAAAACTTGGAGGATGCAGAAAAAGCAATTCTAAGAGGTAAGTTTATAGCCATAAATGCCTACATTAAGAAAAAGAAAAGATCTCGAATAAATAGTCTAACTTCACATGTCAAGGAACTAGAAAAAGAACAAACTAAGCCCAAAGTTATCAGAAGGAAGGAGATAACAAAAGTCAGAGCAGAAATAAATGAAATAGAGAATGGAAAAACAGTAGAAAAGATCAACAAAAATGAGTTGGTTTTTTGAAAAGATCAACAAAACTGGCAAATCTTTGACTAGATTTACCAAGAAAAAGAGAGAGGTCTCAAACAAATAAAATTATAAATGAAAAAGGAGATATTACAGTTGATACCACAGAAATACAAAAGATCATAAGAGACTTCTATGAACAGTTACACACTAACAAATTGGAAAACCTAGAAGAAATGGATAAATTCTTAGAAACATATAACCTACCAAGTCTGAATCATGAAGAAATAGAAAATCTGAATAGACCAATAACAAGTAAGAAGACTGAACCAGTAATCAAAAACCTACCAACAAAGTAAAGCCCATTGGAATGGATAATTTCACTGGTGAATTCTACCCAACATTTAAAGAATTGATGCCAAGTCTTCTCAAACTCTTCCAAAAATTTGAAGAGGATACACTCCCAAACCCATTTCATAAGGTCTGCATTACCCTGATTCTAAAGCTAGATAAGAACACTACACAAAATGAGAATGCACTTACCTTTATGAGCACTGAGTAATATATGGAATTGATGAATCACTATATTGTACACCTGAAACTAATATAACACTGTATGTTAACTACACTGGAATTAAATTTTTTAAAAAGGCTTAAAAAATCCAAAAATAAAGAACACTACCTGACATGAAAACTATAGGCCGATATCCCTATTAATATATAGACACAAAATTTCTCGACAAAATACTAGCAAACTGAATTCAAGAGCACATTAAAAGGATCATAACATGATCAAGTGGGATTTATCCCTGGATGCAAAAATGGTTCAACACATGCAAATCATAAATATGACACACCGTATTAATAGAATGAAAGACAATAATCGTATGATTGTGTCAATAGAGGCAGAAATAGAATTTGGCAAAACTCAACACCTTTTCATGATAAAAACACTCAACAGGGGCACCTGGGTGGCGCAGTCGTTAGACGTCTGCCTTCGGCTCAGGGCGTGATCCTGGCATTCTGGGATCGAGCCCCACATCAGGCTCCTCCACTAGGAGCCTGCTTCTTCCTCTCCCACTCCCCCTGCTTGTGTTCCCTCTCTCACTGGCTGTCTCTCTGTGTCAAATAAATAAATAAAATCTTAAAAAAAAAAAAACACTCAACAAATTGGAAATAGAAGGAACATACGTTAATCAGCCATGAGAAAGAAGAAAATTCTGCTATTGCTGACAACATGAATGAACCTTAAGGGCATTATGCTGAGTGAAGTAAGTCAGACAGAGGAAGACAAATACCACATGACCTCATTTATATGTGAAATCTAAAAACTGAACTCACAGAAACAGAGTAGAATGGTGGTTGCCAGAGGCTGAGGTGTGGGAGTGATGGGGGGATAGTGGTCAAAGGGTACAACTTTCAGTTACAAAATGATTAAGTTCTGGGGATCTAATGTACAGCATGGTGACTACAATTAACAATTAATGTTTTGTGTACTTGAAAGTTGCTATGAGAACAGAGCTTTACTATTCTCCCCATAACAATGACAAAATGGTAATTATGTGAGCTGAAGGATGTAACTAACCCTATTGCAGTAAACACCTCCCGATATATATGTGTATCAAATCATCACATTGTACACCTTAAATTTACACAATGTTATGTGTCAATTATATCACCACAAAGCTTAAAACAAATGCTGCCACACATTTATTATCTTACAGTCGTGGAGGTCAGAAGTCTGAAATCCGTTTCAGTGGGCCTTTCAAAACCAAGGTATCTGCAAGGCCACACACCCTCTCAAGGCATAATAAACAACCTGTTTCCTTGTCTTTTCCAGCATCTAGAGCTGCATTCTCTGGTGGCACATTCCTCCGCCTTGAAAGCCAGCAGTGCAGCGACTTGTTTTAGGCGTCACATTGCCGTCTTTTGTAGTAACATATGCCTTTGATCCCCTCTTACAAGGACACCTCTGGTTACATTTAGGATCCACCAAGTTCATCTAGTATAATTTCCCCACCTCAAGATCTTTAATTTAATAACACCTGCAAAAGTCCCTTTTGCCACATAAGGTAACATTCGTAGGTTCCAGGGATTAGCACCTGGGTGTATTTGGGGCCATTACTCAGCCTGCCACATTGGCATAAAGACAATGCTTAAGAAACATTAGCTATTATTATTATTACTGGGCTAAGTACTTCATGTGTATCACCTCATTTAATCCTCACTACAACCCTATGAGGTAGAGACTGTGTCCCCACCTTACAGAAAAGAGGTTTGAAAGCAGACGGCAAGTGGAATTCCAACTCAAGAGACTAAACCCAGAGCCCATGCCATCAGCCACGGTCACAGTCTGGCTTTGGGGAGCACACCTATTACTCTCCCCTTACAGTAATGGTGAAGCACCATCCTACTTTTCTATTTCAGTCATTTGAATGGATACATGTTTTCTTGGGGAGGGGAGATCCTTCCCCAAGGACTGGACTCTGTTTCAGGATACGGAGTCTATCGTGCACTTTCCCTTGTGGCTTGGTGCTCTGTACATACTGAAAATGAAATCAATGTTGTTGATTTAACTGTCAAAGCTGGAGACCATAAAGACAATTAAGTGCAAACAATACTGATCAAACAGAACAAAATCCACATCCTTATTTTGCCAACCCTCAGAGGCTGACACAGTGAGAAAGGTGAATTGAAACAGAGGAGTTTAGTTTTACCTTCTAAAGGTCAGCCACTCTATTGGTCTGGAACATGTAGAGATTATAACTACTTTTTGGGAAAGCATCTCCTATTTATCCATAAAGAAAAAATACTGTTTTGTTAATCAGAATGTTCTAGTTATCCTGGCACGTTGGGACTGTGGTTAAACTCAGCATACTATGGGATGGGTAGGAGGTGGACAACATTCAACAGGAGAAAGTCAAATCAGCAAATAAATTATGAAGAAAGAGGTATCTACAAGGTCAGAGTGATAAGCATTCTGGGTGACAGTGGAGAAAAGCAGTGTGAAGGAAAAGTGATAGAAATTATATGATGAAGGTGGGGGACCTGGGTGGTTCAGTTGATTGAGGACTGAATGTCTGACTCTCAGGGTTGTGAGACTAAGCCCCAGCCTCCCCTCCCCCACATTTGGGCTCAGAGCTCAGCTCTTTGTCTGCTTGTCCCTCTTCCTCCCCTCTGCTGCCCCCCCAATAAATAAATAAATAAACAAACAAACAAATAAATAAATAAAATGTTAAAAAAAAGTTCGTGATGAAGGCACATATTTCTGAGAGATAATGAAACATGATGAAAGAGAAGAAGAAAACAAAAGCTTAGAATTAGGCAAAGAGAAGGGGAGGCAGTTGAAGATTGTCTCTAAAGCAATCTGAGAGAAAGAACCAGAAGTGGCCATATAAAAACTGAGCCATCTCATAATAGACCTGTTTTTCTTCAGAAGGGGTAAGTGCTAGCCAGCACTTAGTATATCTGAGAAATCATCATCACAGCCTTGTCTTTGATGAATTCTGCAGCAGCCACCCCAGAAGACTGACTCACCAAAGCCTCCTTTTTCCTTCCTAACTGATACATGCCCTGACTGGACTGGGGTGGGAGAAAAAGACGGAAACTACAATAAGTAACAGAGCATCCTTACTAACATCTCCAAGGCACTAACTAGGGGAATCAAGGTGGCTGAAGTCTTAGGGGTTTTAGATTTCCACCCATACAGCACCAAGGGGATTGAACGGATACGCTATTGGTTCATCTCCCTTTCCTGTGAGCAAATCTGGGTGGAAATCAAAATGTCACTAAGAAGGTTGCACAGTGAGCATGAAACCAGGGGATGAGGGAGGGGGTGTGCTGGATGTTTGCGAGGGCGGATGGCACCCTGCTTTGCTGGCCTGATGCCTCCACAGCTGTTAGTGGGACTGGCTCCTCATATCCTTAGGTCAGAGACCTGTCTCTCCAGGATGGTTTTGGAAACCAAAAACCCCTCCTGCTAGCACATTTTTTTCTTCCTACGTTATTTCGTAATTGATTAGGTTTAAACCTAACTTAATCTAATCGCATCCCGTTCACATTTTCCTGAGATGACAATATACTCATACCAGTTTAATCTGATCTGGGTGTCTCTGAGATTCATCTGTTACACATTTACAAATAATCCCTTTGGCTAGATCATTTCTGGGGGTGTCGGATCTCATTCCTTTCATTTGGGTCTTCCTGATTTTATTCTAAGTTTGTTCATTTCCATTTCACTTTTTTCACTTCCCTCAATCCTGTCCTCTATGCCTTCCACTGTTTTTAGCAGTGCCTACTCCTTTGTGATACTTCCAGTTTTGCTTTCATTTTTTTTTTGGATGATTTTGTTTTATTCTGTGTTCCTTCCTGAGGTCTTCTGGCTCACATTTCATTTCTTTCTGATATTTCACTATCAGAAATTCACTGATATTTCGCTCCTTTTCATCTCTATGCTATTTTCTTACAAAGGCAAATATATTATTTAATTTTTTCACGCACATTAATTTTGTAAAATTTATTTATAGAAAAGTTGCAAGTACAATACAAAGAACTTTATTTCCTAACCCAATTGTCAACATTATATCCCATCAAGCTCAGGAAATTAATATTGATATATAGTATTACTATCAGATAATCCTCCAAACCTACTCAAATTTTACCAATTGCCCCAGGAATGTCCTTTATGCAAATGAATCCAATTCAGAATCACATGTTCCATTTAGTTGTCTTGTCTTTTTAATTTCCTTCAATCCTTTAATTTCCTTTAATTTTCTTCAACCTGTCTTTTTAATTTCCTTCAATCTTCAGGCTTTCTTTGACTCCCATGACATTGACACATTTAAAGATTACAGATGAATTATTGCAGGATGTCCCTCAATTTGAGCCTGTCTAATATTTTCTCATGATTAGATTCAGCTTATCCATTTTTTGCTATGAATATCTCCACTGTTTTCTTCTCATTGCATCCCATCAAGTGGTAAATAATTTCAGTATGTCGCATATTAAGTCTGATAACTTGATTAAGTTGGTATATGCCAGGCTTCTCCACTATAAAGTTACTCTTTTCCCCTATGTAATTAGTAAGTATTTTGTGGGGAGGTGCTTTGGGTTATGTAACTACACATACACAAAGTTTCCATTTATTAATTGATTTTTATCAGTATGGACTTATGGTTCCTATTTTATTCAATGGGTTATGATCTGTTATTATTATAATTCATTTTTATGTTCAAATTGCTTGTGACTTGGCCAGTAGAAGCCTCTTCAAGCTGGCTTCTGTGTCCTTTGATATGTCCCATCATTCGTGGTATACTTCCTTACTCTCTGGCACAACAAGATGTTCCAGGTTCATTTTGTACTTTTGTTGTTCAGCCCTAGATTAAATCATTTCTTTAAGCAGCCCTGGTTCCTTTTCCTAAAGTTTTTTTTTGTTGTTGTTGTTGTTTTGTAACAGAGATTTTCTTTCTTTCTTTCTTTCTTTCTTTCTTTCTTTCTTTCTTTCTCTCTTTCATTTTTTTAAAAGACTTTTTATTTATTTATTTGAAAGAGAGAGAGAGCATGAGCCAGGGGGCAGGGGGTGAAAGGGCAGAGGGAGAGGGAGAAGCAGACTCTCTGCTGAGCAGGGAGCCCAATGCGGGGCTCGACCCTAGGACCCCAACATCATGACCTGAACCAAAGGCAGATGCTTAACCAACTGAGCCACCCAGGTGCCTGGAATCTGAAACAGACTCTGGGATGAGTGTGAAGCCTGATGTTGGGCTCGATCTCATGACCCTGAGATCACAACCTGAGCTGAAAACCAAGAGGGTCACGCTTAACCAACTGAGCCACCCAGGCTTCCCATTCTTTTCCTAACCTTCCTTGAACATTATTAATGGCAGGTATGTTACTAGTTCCTTAGGGAGGCCCATTCATCTCATTCATTGCATATGGACTTTATTAGTTTAACTCTCATTGGTAACCTTATTTCCAAGGTCTGCAAGAAACTTCATAGTTTCTTTTTTTTCTTTTTGTTTTTGTTTTCTTTGTTTTGTTTTTCTTTCTTTTGTTGTAAATAACCAGATTGGAGTAACGTGAACAGTTGATGACCAAATGGCGAAATCAGGATTTTACAACTCTATTGACCTTTAGAAAACTAAGGCCCCATGGCACACTTTACTCGTTAGTACACAGTGTTATCTGCACCTGAAGTAACCCAGTGTTTATGATAGGATACTGCCTGGACTAAAGTCTCCCTTTTTCTAGATATGTGACCCTGGAGGATATGCATCCTGTGATTTAATTTTTAAATTCCAATAGGAAATGTATCAACAACTTGGAGTTGTATTCAGTGGAGAGTGCCTCAAAGTGCTGTGCTGAATGGGAAAGTTAGGCAGAGACCCAGAGAACTGGGCCGAGCAGGCCGCCAGCAAAGGCAAAGCCAGCATTTTATCCTCTATTCAGTAAAATGCCTAGAAAAATCTGTTCGTCACCATCATGAATGCTGGTCTCTGTTAGGAAATTATGTAGAAATGTCACACCAAATTGTTTAAATACTATAATAACTTGCTTTTTTACTTTAAAAATGTCAGTTTCTTAAGAATCCTTGTCAACTCGCCCTTTTATTTTTTCTTAAAAGGGCCTCAGTCATAGAATATATTTCTAAATTTGTCTCCTGCCTTTCCAAATCTCTTCACTCTCAGGCAACAACCTTCAATACAGTTTCAAAGTGTTATTGTTCATGAGAAAACAAATACCTCTCCAAAGTGTGGCCATTCTGTCATATTTTGGTGTCAGACCCCTGCTTTGGTTCTGGTATTCTGTTTACTTAATTTAAAAGTCAGTGAGTATCTACTTCAAGTGGCCCGCAGCTCTTAAGCCATTCCTAGGGCTTTCTTCATCATCAGCTTCACCCACTGGAAAGCCACGCTTGAAAGACTGTGAAGGAACTCCACAAAGCAAGAAGGCAAAGCTGAGTTTTAAGTTCAGGTGCATGAGGGAAGCCAGGTAACCCCAACTTAGTCCATCTCTCCAGGCAAAGCCTGCTCAGAAGCTGAGTGCAGGAGGTGCTGGTGGAACCTGCCAAGTATAGCCTAGCCTTGTGGGATGTGTCTCAAAGCAATGCACATGACAGACTCTACAAGTCCCCTGCAAAAATTCACCCCATTGCATTGTCACACCTTACCCCCTGCCCTGACACATACTTTCATTTTTGTCACTACTGGGGTTCCAGAGCTTGATCCATGTCTATCATCAAATCTTTTTTTTTTTTTTTTGATCTCCTACACTGTCCAAAACACTTCATCAGATTCTGTTTTTAAAAACAAGGCCTTGGCGAGGGTTCTGGAGAAAAAGAAAATTGGTGAGGATGTAGAGAAAAAAGAACCTTCATGAACAGTTGGTGGGAATACAAGCTGATGAGGCCACTGAAGCAAACAGTATGGAGGTTCCTCAAAAAATTAAAAATAGAATTATCATCTGATCTAGGAACTCCACTACTGAGTATTTACCCAAAGAAAACAAAAACACTAATTTGAAAAGATATATGCACCCTATGTTTATTGCAGCATTATTTACAATAATTGTGATACGGAGCCAACTCAAGCATCCATCCATAAATGAGTGAAGAATTGGTATATATTTATAACAGAATATTACTTAGCCATAAAAAAGAGTAAGATTTTGCCATTTACAACAATATGGATGGACCTAGAAGGTATAATGCTAAGTGAAAGAAGTCAGTCAAAGAAAGACAAATACCATGATCTTACTCATATGTGGAATTTAAGAAACAAAACAAACAGAGAAAAAAGAGACAACAACAACAACAAAACACTCTTAATTATAGAGAACAAACTGCCAGAGAGGAGATGGGTAAGGGATGGGTGAAATAAGTGAAGGGAATTATGAATACACATATTGTGATGAGCACTGAGAAATGTATAGAATTGCTGAATTATTATATTGTATACCTGAAGCTAATATAACACTATGTTATTTGTACTTCAATTAAAAAAAAATGAGCTGCACTACACATGCATTAAAAATCTAAAAATTTTTTAATTTTACTTATTTATTTGAGAGAGAGAGTAAAAAGCGAGAGAGAGACACACAGAGAGAGAGAGAGCACGAGCGCACAAGCAGGCGGAGGGGCAGAGGGAGCCTACTGAGCAAAGAGCCTGATGCCGACCTCGATCCCAGGACCCTGGGATCATGATCCAGGGATCATGACCTGAGCTGAAGGCAGACGCTTAACCTACTGAGCTACACAGGTGCCCTAAAACATCTAAAATTATTTAGAAACTGACCATATCAACTGTTGGTAAGGATTTGGAAAAACTGGAACTCTCAGCTCTGGCTGCACAGCTGCTGGAAATGTAAAGTGTGCAACCACTTTGGAAAACAGTTTAGAAGTTCCTCAAATGGCTCAACATAGAGTAACAATGACCCAATAACCCAGAAGAAAGGAAAGCCTATGTCCACATCAAAACTTGTTCATGAATGTTCAGAGCAACCATATTTGTTAATAGTAAAAAACTAGAAACAACGCATGTGTCCACAAACATGTATATGAAAAACACATTGTGGTATATCCATACCAAGAAATGATACTCAGCAGTAAAAAGGAATGAACTATTGATATATGTAACAACTTGGATGACTGTCAAAACAATTGTGGTAAGTGAAAAGAACCAGACTAAAAAAATACCCACTTTTTATACCATTTATATAAAATTCTAGAAAATGCAAACTAATCTGTAGGGAAGAAAGAAGAGCAACGGTTACTTTGGATAGGGAGATGACTTTTGAGGAGGATAGATATGCTCATTATCTTGAATATGGTGATGGCTTAACAATGTACACATATATCAAAACTTATCATAGTGTGTACTTTAAATATTGGCTGTTCACTGTATGTCAATTATACTTCAATAAAGCTGTTTAAAAATTAAAAGGAAAATGGAAAGTAAGACACTTAATAGATTAAGAAAAAAAAAAGAAAGAAAGAAAGAAAGAAAGAAAGAAAGAAAGAAAGAAGAAATGAGGCCTTGCCCTCAGTGGCCTTCCAGAGCATTTGGGGAAAGGATGACTACAGGTGAAAGTACGGCTGGGACCCATTCATGGGTCATGCATTGAGTGCCACAGAGAGATATCTTCAAGGGCTGGGCACTGGGGCAAGTCTCCTGAAGGAGATAAAATGAACCAGCAGCATGGCTGGGCATGGGGAGAGGCTGTAGGGAATGAGATCCTGAGCACTGTTCTCAAAGGAGGGAAAGGCCTTTATGGACTTAGGCCTGTCCTGAGGGAAGCTCTCCCCTTGGAGTGAAACTCCACTCCTGAGGAAAAAGAGACTTCAAGGAAGAATATAGGCAGAAATCCTGCTTCTTAAGAGAGAGAGGGTTTGCAGATTCCATTTCATAGCTTCTTTCCTCTGATGCAGCAAGCCCATGGGATGGTACACCAATTCATTCATTCATTCACTCTTACTAGTACCAGGCGCTTCGCGGGATGCTGGGGACACGGGGACAATGTGGAGGTTGCGTCAGTGTAGAGCCTGTACCTGAAAGTGCAGAGCGTGTCCTACCTGTGGCCTCAGCATTTCAATGCTAATACAAATGCAGACCCTCGGGCCTCACCCCTAGGCAAGACCTAGACTTACCCTATCAGGAATCTCAGTGCTGGTCCTGAGACTCGGCTCCACTTTGCAGAACCCCCTTCTCCTGCAGCTGAAGTCTGAGGGCAATGGTCAGGTGGCTGTTGTCTCTGCAGGCTACTTTCAGTGCAGCAGTGTTCCCTTGGATTTGAGGCTGACAGAAACAGCAGTGCCGGCAGATGGCTGCGGCGGCCGGGGTTCCCCCCTCCCCAGTCCTCTCCCCAGCCTCTTCCCTAGCCCCCTCCCCAGCCTCCTCCCCAGCCCCCTCCCAACGTCCTCCCAGCCCCCACCCGAATCCCTATCGGCACAAGCCGGAGCGACACAGGGAGGCCCCGCCCCCCACTCTAGCCCCGCCCCGGTAAAGGGACGAGGAAGCCCCGCCCCGGGTCGAGCTTGCGCCTTTTCTGACAAGCAGGGCCTCCCAGCTCTTACCCTCAACCCTCCCCGGGCTGTCACCAGAACCATCACGCGTCCTGCAGACTGCAGCCTCTACCCGGCAGGGAGAAAACGACATGGCGGCGGCCAAGGCCGAGAACCTCTCTCTGGTGGTGCACGGACCCGGAGACCTGCGCCTGGTAAAACGGGAAGGGGAAAGGGAAGCCTAGCCGACCCTGCCCTGCTGGCCTCCAAACTCAGCCGCGGTCCCAGCTAGCCAGTTCCAGCCTGGTGACGGCCCTGCACCTCCTGTCTCCACTGGGATCAGAGTGGTTACCATGTTGGGGGGAGGGGGCTGTTGGTTGTAAGGTGCTAAGAGGAAGGTTCTTGTCGCGTGCCTCCCGGAACCCAGCCCCGTGGCCAGCACGTGGCCAGAGCCCAAGAAGGTTGCAAACTGATTGAAGCTTTGTCCTTCCTTTGCCAGCTGCAGATTCGTAGTCTCTTGTCATGGCACTTTTCGAAAGAGACGCCCGGAGGCTGTCTGATGTAGGACATGCCCTGACTTCTCTGGGAAGACAGTGCGGGACAGAAAGGAGGGCCAGAGGGACACTTAAAAGCTTTGGAACTCGTCTTTAATCTGTCTTGCCTGGGGCTGATAAAACCTCCTTTGCAGGATTATTATGATCACAAGAGTACCCAGCACTTACTGGGTACCCAGAAAGTGCCAGTTCCTGCCTCTTTTCCTTCCAGCACAGGTCTTCATCTCCAGGACTCCTAGTGTTCTCTGTGCCTATGCCAGACTTCTGGATCTGGATAGTGTCCATGTCGCTAAAGCTTCTTTCCTCCTTACCTCCCTTAGTCCGCCCTTGGTTCACTTTCTGGCCATTTCCTCTCCGATTCCGCTCCCCTGTTTCTTTAAGAGCATTGTGTGTATGTCTCTTTGGCACCATACCTTTCCCTCTGCTCCATGGCTCATGGGGCCAAAGTCAGGGAGCTGTAGGCTCAGCCCTGTGGTCATGTCAGGGGTCCCTTGACAAAGCCCCTTGCAGATGGGCCTGGTACATCACACACAGTGAGTGTGTGGGACAGGTGCCAGCCATCTCTACTGCTCCCTGGCTCCTCCTTCCTCCTCAAAGAGAATATACACGGGATCTAGAGAGGAGAGACTCAGGAGATTATCCAGATTAGCAGTTCTTGACTATTTGAGAATCTGTGGTCTCTCTCCCCACAGAATGCAAACAGACTGAGTTTGGCAGCAATTTCAGAGATTTTTGTGGACTTTTTTTAAGTCCCTCCATCAACTTTCTAGAGGTTTGTGGACCCCAGACTACAAACTCCTGCCCTGAGCCAACTCTCCCATTTCTTCAGTTAAGAAGGTGTTGTCCCCAGGGTGACAGGCTTGATTAGTTAACAAAGCCCAGATGAGAACTCAGGGGTCCAGGCTCCCCTTCCAGTGCTCTCTCCACTCACCATGGAGCCTCACTGAAGGTCCTGAATTAAAATGACATGATTAGTGTTTATTGCTCCCAACACCAGATAGTATTGTAAGGAAGGCAAAGTAGTACAGCTCTGTGCAGCTTACAGACTGATCTCCAACTCAGTCCTTCAGTCTAAAAACATTTATTAGATGAGAGGGTGCCTGCCATATGCCAAACACTGGGCTGAGGGCTAGTGGCCTAGAAAGGAAGAGGAGGACACAGTCTGTACCCCCAAGCTGCTCCAGGGAGACAGACAAGATGAAGTTAACAATGAGATAGTTTGAGGGCTTTGTTGGAGGCTGCAGAGAGTAAAGACTTCACAGGGAGGGGCCCTTGGCCTAGGAAAGAGGTCCTAGAGGAGATGGATGCTACTTGACGGGTTCTTGAAGGTTGAGTAGGAGTCATTCAGGCAAATGGAGGAACAAGTGCAAAGATATATGAAGTACAAGATTACAGGTTCTGTTTCCTGGCCCTGCAAATAGTGTCATGTACTGAATGGAGTTCGAAACTCCAGTACATGGAGTTCGAAGCTGAAGAGGGGGACAGGATCTGCTCCTCCTGCTGCTCAGGGCCTGCTTTAAGTCATGGACCTAGTAAGTAGTGGAACTAGAATTGCAACCCCTGGATCTGCTTTGCCTTAACTCTTAAACTCAGGCTCGCCCACTGCTCTGCCAGATGACCTCTCTTTTTGTCACAGCTCTCTAGAGCACAGCCTTGAAGATTGGAGGGGGCGGGAAGCTCACCTTAAAATTGATTTTATGGAAAATAATAAACATTTTTTAAAAGATTGATTTTATCAGCTTTGCCTTAGAATCTACTCTCCGAATTAGGGAGGAATAGGGGTGGGTGTATCCTAAAGGCTCTAGAAAATATGACGGGCTGGAGAATGTTGCCTGTGGTTGTGGGATTGGTACACTAAAAGGGTTCAGGGTGGATTCATGAGGGCCTCAGGTCTGTTTGAGAGTAGGAAGTGGTAGGATCATTTACTAGACAAAAGAGTAGATTAAAATGATGAGATTAGGTTTGAGTTTAAGATGTCTGTGGGTCACGACATCAAGGTGTCTTTGAGAAATTACCTTGGTTCTAGGGATCTGGGATGTAGGGATGATTTCGTGGGCTGGAGATGTAAATTCAGGAGTCATCTGCTTCTTTTCTGAGCAGTCCTGCACCCACTTCCCACAAGGCGTTTAGGAATGTGTAGGGGGGGTTGTCACAATGACTGAGGGGCAGACTTCATTCGGTTTACAGCAGTGTCCAGCTCAACAAACTATTGTCCTGCCCAAAGTCGTGCCCTAGTGGGAATTTGTAGATGGATGAGCTTGCCTAGGCTGAGTGGGACATGTAGAGTGAGAAGGCAGCAAGTGGAGGACGTTACCCTGGAGAGAGCCCCACACTCAGGGGAAGGGGCCGAAAGCTGTCAGCTGAGAAGAGTGACCAGGGATGCCTATGCTGCCTCAGAGATACCTGTGCCTTAACACAGACCCTCCTGGCCCCTCACCACTCCCTCCAGAGATGGACCCCCAGCACCTCCACAGAGAGGCCCCTGACTTCCGTAGAGCATCTCTGCCCCTCCACACCCTCCTGTAAGGCAAGTAAGTAAGTGGTTTGGGGTTGGGGGTTGGTGGTACTATTAGTAAACCAGGAAGCAACAAGGAGGAACATCCTAGGGCAGCTTTGGGAGGGAACACCAGTTCTCCTTTCTGTGGGAGAACCAAAATGAAATCCAAGATTTCCTGGGCATAGCAGGCTGTGGCCATTTTGGCCAACCAGGTTCAGGGTCCGCTGATAGAAATGGTTGTGCCTCGGGAACTCATGTGAAGGGAGTTGTCTGGTGACAGGCCATTTCTAAAATCTGAAGCAGGATTTGGAAGGTTCTGAAGCAGGGATCAAGGGCTCAACCCTTCCCAGTGCTGCCATCCCACTTCAGGTAAGCCCAGGGAACAGCCAGCATCCATGGCAGAGGTCTTTGGGGGACATTAGACTTGGGCCTTTTCAAACTCCTGCCATCTTCCACCCGCCAGGAAGGAAAACTAACACCTAGCTTGTTCCTGCCTATGGAGAAGGCAGGAAGGATTCCCTTTTCTTTCTTGATGCTGGGGCTGCAGGGAAGGAAAAATTAAAATTCTTGCCTACCATGTAGCTAGTGATCCCCTCAGTCACAGCAAGGGAAGGGCCCTGGCAGCTCCAGCACCCTCTGGGCTTCAGGTCTGCACGGTGCCTTGGCTCTGGGCATTTCTAAGTTGAGTGGTAAATCAGAGAGACAGGGAGTATGTGTAAACACACACACACACACACACACACACACACACACACACTGACTGGTGGTTTATCTTTTATAATGAGGGAAACAAAAATATGAGGGGGGGTAAAAGGACTTTTACTTTTCCCTCCCTATTTTAAATAGGGAAGGGAGCAAGGGGAGAGGCAGCGGAGCTGATGGGTGAAGAGGCAAACAGCCTGTCAGCAAAAAGTGTCAGCTCAAAGTGCAGCTCGCTGAGGTCCTCTTTACATGCAAACAGTAATAAAGTCACGAGCCAGGTTGAGGCCCAGAGTGTGGTTTAGTGCCAGCTCTGCTGTTTATAGTTGTGTGACTTGCCAAATTACTTTCTGCTTCAATTTCCCATCTGTATAATGGGCATGACAGGAGTTCTCGTCTCTGGGTTATGTGAGGACTAGATGGTGTCAGGGAACAAGAATTCCTTTCCCCTCAAAAGTTCTAGCTGGGCCAAGAATCAAATTGACATGAGACAGATTAAAAGGAGAAAATCAAATTTAATAGTTTATATGTACATAGAATCCACACATACGAGGAAATGCCAAAGACAGGCAAAATGAGGTCTCTGTGTTATTCTGAACTAAGGAGAAAGGGGTTCGGGGCTTGGGACTTCAAAGGGAATGAATGCAATTCACAGGAAGATCAAAAAGAGTAAATGTTTGGTAAATAAATGTTTCCCCTCCCGTATAGATGGATTACTCAAATAAAATTTATCTGTGGTCAAGACCCTCCAATTTAGATTCTTCTTTGTAGTTAAGAGAGGGGCAAAATTCCTCCTGAGCCCATAGGACCTTGATTGCCTTCAACTCAAAATAATCCACATGCCAAAATGGCCCATCATGGGGCAGCCTGCCCTCACCCAGCCCTTACCATGAGGTGGTGTCTGTAAAAGGCCCCGCACAGCTAATGACCTGTGCTAACGTGGAGTTAATCAGGAGGCTAGTGCTTAGGACAATCAGACATTTAAACCATCTCAGCATAGGGGTGCCTGGCTGGCTCAGTCAGAAGAGTACGGGACTCTTGATCGCAGGGTGGTGATTTCAAGCCCCCACATTGGGTGAACAGATTAGTTAAATTAAAAAAATTTAAAAAGAAAAAAAAACCTTAAAAGATTTAGATAACCATCTCAATAAAAAGAGATAAAAGACCAAGACCTTCAAATACGTGGGCAATTTTTTTCTTTTGTGTTATGTAGGCAATTTTTTTTTTTCTTAAGGATTTATGTATTTGAAAGAGAGCGCATGCGTGAGCAGGGGAGGGGCAGAGAGAGAGGGAGAGAAGCAGACCCTCCGATGAGTGTGGAGCCCTATGCAGGGCTCGATCCCACTGATGTAGTTTTGGAATGTTAGTGAAGTCTGGAGCCAAGGGCCAAAAAAGAATTCTTGAGACGTCTTTGGTGCAAAAAGGGTGATTTTATTAAAGCAACTGGGACAGGACCCATTGAACAGAAAGAGCTGCTGCACTGGGGTTGTGAGGAATGGCTGATTATAAACTTGGGAGTTGGGGGAGGTAAGGAAAAAGGGAGGTTTCAAAAAGGACTTTCATAAGCTAAAGACCCTCAGGATATTGGAGGCCTTGCTATTGTTAAGCTGAGATTGTTTTTCCTTCTAGGAAGGAATTAACATTAAGATAGTTGGAAGTTTCCTGGAAGAATGTCACACTTATCCAATCCAGGAGTGTGTATGTGTGTGTGTGGGGGGGTGTTGTGAGGTGTCACCGTGTGCTTTGTCCTCAGCTTGCCTTCTGCTCCCTCATCACTAGGACCCTGAAATCATGACCTCAGCCGAAATACAGAGTCAGATGCTTAACCGACTGAGCCACCCAGGTGCCCCTATATGGACAATTCTTGACTAAATTAGAATAAGTGTGGGCCCAGGCAATAATCTTGTATTCATCTATATTTACCAGTTTAATTACTTTGTGCCTCTTTGGTCAGTTTTGAGAAATCCAGAAGTTCCTTTTGATTGGGAGATGAATTCTCTCTGAGTTACCGGTTCATGAAGTTGGGATATAAAATAGTCAAATGAGTTTTTCTCCACAGAAGCTTTTTTTGGTGATGGGGGCTGGGAGTGGCTTTGTTTTTTTAATGCTCTGGGTTTCACTGGAAAGGTAAGGGAAACAGAATTAACATGTTGAGTGGGTACTATATTATGGGTATCTGCTGTCCCAGATGAAACACCAATTTTATTTATATTTTCAGCCATGAACCATTATGTTTGTATTGCTGTATTTTGATGTTGCAGCAATGTCAAAATGCTGTATTTCTAGATACTCAGTTTCTGTACATGTTGCATCACATATCAGCAGTAGGCCATCGACCACATTGAGTACACTTTATCTGCCTTACTCCTTTAAAAAAAAATTATTTATTTGAGAGAGAGAGAGAGATCATGAGTAGTGGGGAGGGGTAGAGGGAGAAGCAGACTCCTTCACTGAGCAGAAAGCCCAGCAAGGGGCTCAATCCCAGGACTCTGAGATCATGACCTGAGCCAAAGGCAGACACTTAACTGACTGAGCCACCCAGGCACCCTATCTGCCTTACGCCTGACAGCTCTGTCACATTTCAGGCACCAGCATCTGGCCAGGGAGAAGAAAGGAACAACTCAGCCCCCATTCCAGGGGGCTGAACACTGGGTTCGGGATGGGGTATGGTCAGATTTTTGTTTTATGATGTAGGGGAGGAAAAATAATTTTCTCCTTGTGCTTCTAGGTTCTTGCCTGAGACCCCTTGTAATAAAAGACAGATTAACAAGAGAAAAATAAACAAGTTTAATAATGTGTACCTCCTGTATCTATGGGAGGTATGATGAAAACTGAGTAATTTCATGAAATGGCCCAAGACACCACCTTAAATACCATTTCCAGCTAAAGACAAAAGATCTTCTTGGAAGACAGTTCTGGGAGGTTTTCAGGAAAAGCATAGTAAACAAGAGTATGGTTGTTAGGCAAATTTAAATCTGTGCCTCCTCCCTTGGTAAGAGAGATTTAGTCCTCTTTTTTCCTGATGTGGAGAGGGAGACATCTTACAAAAGGAGATTTTCCTTGTAATGTAAATATCTCTTTCAAAAAGATAACCTCTACTCAGTTTTCGGAGCTTTTCCTAAATCTGCTGTTTGTTAAAAATAATCAGCCTAAAATAATTCTTTCGACAAAGAGATATATTTGGGGATGGCATAGTATGCTCCCCTTGAGGAGAGAACAAGTTAAAGGGAAACTAGTTGTTTTAGAATGATGGGTTGATGTTTAATTATAAAGGGCAGAGAAAACTTGTCAGCATCAAGCTTAAACATTAATCAGGCCCCACAAAGATATTTCTTGAGTTTTGGCCCTTTGAGGAAATGTATTATAGCCTAGGTCAAAAGAATTGCTTTGCATCTGTAATAATTTTTTTAAAGTAAAATAATTCTGTGTCTGTAATATACCACGGTGAAAATATCCCCTCCTTGCATATGTACTTTACTGTTAAGATTTTTGGGGTAAGGATGAGGGGATTATTTAATGAGGGGGCATCAACACGGGCAACTCAAGTGGTCCTGAGCGTCATGTCTCTTTCCCTGGTTCTTTTTGCCATCAGCTGAGGGACAGAGCTAGCTACATCTGTTAAGAACAAATTAAAGGGCCCTGATAGCCTTGAAGTAGCAGCTGGATTAAACTGGGAGATGACACCGAGTGAGGAAATGACCGGCTATTTAACCCTTTAACACCTGAACTACATTAATCAGTCAGAGGCACTGAAAATACAACGTAAGACTGAAAATAACAATATAAAACTCCTTCTGAAAAAGAGAAGATCAGGTAGTAGCAAATAGCCCAAAGAAATACCTCTTCCCTTTATCTTAATTATGTTTCAGTAATAAAACAAGACCCAAACCAGATAAACAACAGGAAATTAAATCCAGCAAATACCACCATCTCTCCCAACTGCTGTGGAAGGACAGTGCCTTTGTCTGCAGGAGGCCTAGAGGCCCAAAGCTAATGTGTTTTCCCCTAAGAGTAGCAGGAGCAGTCAACAATACTACAAACAGAATATTAACATGCTATGTAATAAGTCTAGTACTACTAAGATGGGTAGTGAAAGTAGCCCTATTCCCAAGGGAAAAGCTAGAATTATGGCTATGGGGGAAATTTCTCTTTTCAAATTGCATGACAGAGGGGCGCCTGGGTGGCTCAGTTGGTTAAGTGTCAGCCTTCAGCTCAGGTCATGATCCCAGGACCCTGGGATGGATTCCTGCATCAGGCTCACTGTTCTGTGCAGAGCCTGCTTCTCCCTCTCTCTCTGCCTTTAGCTCCCCCTGCTTGTGCTCTCTCTCTCTCTCTCTGTCAAATAAATAAAATCTTTAAAATTGCATGAGAGAGAAATTAAGAAGGAGGAGAAATATGTACTCTTCCACGGTATTGGCATCTACCTGAGAAGTCTTCTGGTGTGGCTGTTAAAGCCGACAGTTTTCTCAAAATCCAATTTACACTAAGGAGGGAATATGAGTGATAGCTAAATAAATAATTATAATTATATAATTATAATAAATAATTATATAATTATAATAAATAATTTTTAAACATGTAAATGTCTATTTCCTAGACCTGAACCCAGCTTTACTCAATGTTACTAACTCACTAGAACATCCAACAAAGCTGCGAGACTTCATATTTTTGCTTAAAGAACCATCCGATAGGTACAATTATACACAATTATGTTTCTACATTTTGAATTAGGAGGAAATTGATTTTTTTGAAATTTACTTATTTATCACAGCTGAGAATGAAATAGTCCTTTAACCATCCTGTATGGATCCAGTCCTAGGTGCTGGGGAAGCTCAAAGGAGAGGAAGGGGCCACCTTCCCAGCCCCATGTGGACAAGGAAGTCTTTTCATAGGAGGTGATTGTTTGAATCTGTGCTTATGTCTCACGTTCCTGAGCCTCTGTCCCTGACCCATGTCGGACGGAGTGCCAGTCCCGGGAGTACAACCACCTATTTGGACAGCCCATGTCCCAGACACTGCAATTCCAACACATCCAAACCTCCATCTCCCTGAGTTCCTGGAAGAATTAGGAAGGCACCCCAGATGTCTCTCTTCCCCCCTCACAGGGAATCTTGAAGGGTGGGGAAGTGGTCCCAGGAGGTGAGTGAGTGAGTGCAGGGGTGTGCCGGGAATTGCAGGTGGCTTGCAGAGAGCCTGGTGGCTGCACTGTGGAAGGGTTAGGATTTTACAGGGCCACTGGGCACTTTAAATGGACTTGTATTTTAGAAAGCTTGGTAGCAGAAGAAGGCTGGTTGGAGCGCGGAGAGCATGGGCTGGAGAGTGGCTCAGTAGACTTTGGGAGAGTGTTCGAACCTTCTACTTTGACCCCGAGTTTGCCAGGGCGAATGCGGCTAGAACAAAGACTTTTATGACCAAATGGCCAATTAGGAAACCTTTGGATTTTCCTCCCACACTCCAAACATGCTCCAGGGTGGAAGAAAAGTGAGGAGGAAGGGAAGCAAAATAAGGTGGCTTGCTCTGCTCTCAAGAGTGCAGGGCAGCCAGCCGACAGGTTGTCAGGAGACCTGGCAAGTGGGAGGAGGTGGTGAAGGTGGGCTTGGGGGCCCCAGGGTGAGGCCGGCCTCCAAGCCCTCACTCCAAGGCAGGGAGCTTGGCTTTATACACTTTTCCACAACCAGTAGAATCAGGCTTAAAACACTGCCAGAATCCTTTCCTTTCTCCCAAATTCCAGCCTTTTAAGGAACAGTCCAGTTTTCTTAACATTGACATGACAACAAGGGAAATAACTTGTCCCCAAAACAATTTTTAAAAGTACCCTTTTCAAAAGGAAAAGGACAAGGCTGTCCAGAGCTGGTTGAACCATGCTGTGAGCTAATGATAGGAAATAGAACTTTGATTCTATTTCTTTTGTAATAAGAGCTAACTTATTTACTCTGAGTTGGGCACTCTATCTGATGATTATCCTCCTTATACAGAGGAGGAAATTGAAGGCACAAAGAGCTTACGTAACTGCCCCAAGGTCACGCAGCTGGTGGAGGGGGGCCTGGGTTTGCACACAGACGCACAGTTCCAGAGTGTGGGTTCTTCACCCCTGCTCCACTCAGGTCAGCTGCAGGAGGGAAAAGGCATTCTCCCTTGATTTCTCCTCATGTCGAGGCCATTACCTCAACCCAGGCAAGATGCATGGAGGGTGTGAACTCAGGTGTGCGGGTGGAAGCAGAGGATGGGGAGCCCTGAGGATATATTTAGGAACTAAACATTTAGGCTAATTTGACAAAATATATTTAGGAAATCCAAGATAACAGTTAGGAGGCAAGAGGCACCTGGGATGATTTCATGCTCCCACAGAGTTCTTCCAGAAGTAGTTCTATGATTGACTGGGGAGATGGGAGGAGACCTGGAGCGGATGGAGGGGAGGATATGTACATGATGTATTTCGGACTGGAAGTGAAAGAGGCTGGAAAACTGACATAACTACAGGAAAGAACAGTTACCTCCCCTCCCCCTTATCCCTTTGTTACTGTCACTCACAGGAAGGTAAGAAGTCCTGTTCAGGAAACCGTGAATATGCCTGATAACAAAACTTTGGGGATGAAAGGGCTGTGGGGATAAAAGTGAAAGCCGGGAATCTCAGGGGAGCTAAGAAACTGGTAAATGAGAAATAGGGTGAATGAAAGAATATCATCACCGAAATCTGAGATAGAAAAGGAGATTAAGTAAACAGAGGATAGTGGCCAAGGTCATTCCAAGAAACCACAAACGAAAAGCAAGGTTGTTTTTTTGTTTTGTTTTGTTTTGTTTTTAAGTAACCACGCGTGATAACTTTCTAAAACGAGCTGTGTTTCTAAAACACAGCCATGCTTAGGATAACATTTACAAACGTAAGGGCTGATCTTAACACGGTCCTGTGCTTCTATGGCATGTCTCCTGCAGAGAGGGGAGTCAGGAGCTGAGCTGAGTTGTAAGGGTGGTTAGAGTCAGCAAGAGAGAACGAAAAGGAAAAGTTGGTTTGTGGGGAGAGGTATTTAAGTTTTCCATAACGTGCGATCAGGCCACTAAGGAAAAGCCAGGCTGTCTGCACAGCACCCTCTGGTGTCTAGGAAAGTCAGTGCAGTTTGGGGGGGGGTGGGGCCGAAGTTGGTCAGCTCTGTCCCCTCCTGCAAATGTTTACAGTAGTAATCTCCAGTGACCCAGGGCCTACTTGGTGTGCCCAGCTGTTGCTTTGAGCTTGATTCTTACCCCCTTTCCACCCCTAAATGGGGTATTCAGGGCTGGCCTGATTGGAGGCAGGGATAATGAAGAATAAATCACCTCTTGTTGCTTGAGAAGTTGCCTACTAGTGCCTTTACTGGAGAAGATGGGGTTCTGTTCCATGTTTGAAATAAAGGCCTTAGTCTTCAGTTTCACTTAACCTGCAGTTTAAAATTTCAACCAGTATAAGAGAAACATGACTTTATACAGCAATCCCTTATGTTGGGTAATGTCAGAGACGGGACCAGCAACTTTGAGAAGGATTTTGGTGACAGCCGGCTATCCTGAATTGCCCATTTCTAGATGGATTCCCTCCCCCCACCCCTCCTTCCTTCCTTTCAGGTGTAGCCAGTCTAAATTACTAACAGATGAAAAACTCTCTTGAGCACCTTTTCCCCACCTCAAGCTGCTTTGGATATTGCCCCACCAATTACCTTAGTGCTACCATGGGCAGATGACTAAATCTCCCAGTCCTCCAGTTTAATCATATGGAAAATGGGGTGATAATAATAGAAGGTATCACATAGGGTTGTTGTGAGGATGAACCGAGACGATGCACGTACAGCACTTAGCCCGGGACCTGGTAGAAAAAAGTTGGCCAGTGTTAGCTAATAGCATTAACATTGTCACTTTGGGCTTTGTTCCACTGGGGACAAGCAGGTCAAATTAGCATCAAGCTGCTTCAACACAAAGGCCGGTAATCTGAGATGAGCGAAAACCACAGACCTTCCTTGGTGTCTCTTATGGAGAGTGGTTATGTAGTAAGGGCATGCTCCCCCATGTTTGAGGCAGGGCACTGTGCCTGGTCACTGAAGAGACTGAAGCCATGGTCGTTGGCATCAGGGTTATTTTGTTCGCAAAATAGCCTGGGTGTCATTTACTGCTACCTGTTAAAGTATCTGGGGGAGGCTTTCTGAAGGAGGCGAGCTTGGAGCAGTGCCTCTCCCAGAGTGTTCTTTGTGGGCCCCAGCCCCAACCTTCTCCTCACCTGTCTGCCTGCTCCTTGCATTACCCTGGAAGGAGAAAAGGCTTATTCCACCATTGGGGTGCAGTGGGATGCAGTGAGGCAGGCTGGGGAATCAGGTTTAGTCCTGGTTTAGCCACTCTGTGACGGTAGGACTTGGACCAAGTTATTTCACTTCCCAGCCTCAGGTTTCTTGTCTGCAAACTGTGGGCCATGTGCCATGATGTGTGTAAAGCCAAAACATCGTCTGGTACATAGTTGGTACAGTGAACATTTCACCTTCCTTCCTCTTCTTAGCTTTCTTCAAAGAATTCATAAAATGAACCCTTGGATCTAGCCACTCACTGTCCTTCCTTCTTGTCACCATGAATTTCCCAGCTAGTTGGCAATGGAAAGAAGAGTTGGTTAATAATAATAATAATAGCTATGAATGCCAGAATAGCTCTGATTGCTTTTTGAACCTGGAGAGTGGCCAAAATGCAGGTCCTACGTGTTCCCAAAGGGCCTCTAAAACTGCACGTGGGAGGTTTCAGAAGAGAAGGCCGAGCGCTGGTCCGTGTGCTGATGTAAAGGGAAAAGCAGCAGCACGCACCTTCTCCAACCTGCCTAGAGGTCAAAGCCCTCACATGCAGCTACCAGACACCTCCACCTTTCTCCCTGTGAGAGTTTCCCAGACCAAACAAATCTGTATCTTAAGAATGTGGTTTTTGAGAAGGGAAGGATCTGATATGGAAGGCAGTCCAGACATCATTTCTGCCTAGGGGAGCATTTAGTACAATTTTTTATTAGTCTAGGGCAAATTGCTCCAGGAGGTGGGGCGCAGTGAGGTCAGGAATTAGAGGCAGCACGATTTAGTGGGCCCCCCAGGTGTCCACCCAGCTGCGATATGGTCTGAGCCTGTGTTCATTCTAAGAAGAAATATTTGAATGAAACTCCACATCAACTAAACAATTGAAAATGTTCATAAGGGAAAGTTATTATGCATGCTAAATGATTTTTCTGTTTTTATTTCCTTTAGGAGAACTATCCTATCCCTGAACCAGGCCCAAATGGTAGGTCCTTGGGATACTTGACTTACATTTTATTGTTTCTTGTTACTTACCCTGAAGACACACTGTACATTGCTTGCTTACCCCTATTTTCCTACTGTTTACGACTTTGCCTCCAATTAAAAACTATCTTTTTGGGGCACCTGGATGGTTCAATCAGTTAAGCATCTGCCTTGGTCTCAGGTCATGATCTCAGGGTCCTGGGATCAAGTCCCCACTCAGCGGAGAGACTGCTTCTCCCTCTCCCTTTGCCTCTCCCCCCTGCTCATTCTCTCTCTCTCTCTTAAATAAATAAATAAAATCTTTAAAAAAAAAAAAAAAGAAAAACTATCTTTTTGTTAGGCCAACAACCTAGTCTGTTATCCACGGCACGACTGGATAGATTCAACTTGACTGCCACATAAAATAGTGATAAATTCAGAAGAGTTACCATATCAGTCTGCTGACATGTCCCAGAGTTTTTGACATAAAATATCTTTCTGGACCAAAGGCAGAGTTGTTCCTCATTTGACCTAACCTAGAGTTGGGTTACTCTATCTACTATAAGCTGCTATTCAGGTGGCCAAATCCCATCCTAACCCTAACCCAAGCTTTGAAAATGAGTGAGTCTACAGAGCTTGATCTCTTAATTAGAAAGAGAGCGTCACTATAGGAGGACTAGGACCTTCTGTCCAGTGGGGGATGGGAGGGGCCGCACAGAGCGCTTCCCCAAGGTCCTGATCAACCAGGCACAGACAGTGGGTAGGTGCTCTGGGGTGGGCTTCCTGCCGCCTTTGTTCCAGTCCTCTGGCCTCTCACTAGGAGAGCTGGTAAGGCCCAGCTGGAAGCACATTTCCTGCAGTGGTGTCTGTACCTGGGGAAGTCATGCCTCCTGTTGGCTGGAGCAGATACCTGCTGATGGTTTTCCAACCCCTCCCACCCCTAGAGTCCCACTTCATAATCTGCAGGACTCTGAAGTGAGGCTGAGAGCAAGGGGAAGAGTATCTCTAGAAAACTCATCCTATACCCAGCCGCTTGGGTCTCCTCTCCAACCTTGGTGAGTTGGAGATGTGCTTCCCCACCTCACCCCAGAACTGTAGCTTCTGTGCGAACATCGGATAGGAGGCAACTTTCCTGAGGCCTCCAGAGCTTTGCTACTCAAAGGTCAGCTGGCTTATTGATTTATAGCGATAAGCATACAGACAATAGCTATTTCTATCAGTGTTCAGCACGTAATGTATATTTAGGGCTTGAGCGTTTTCACCAAGATATCATGTTCAGAAACGTGAAAGAGGCCCCTCACTGTGTCCTGGAAAGTTGGTATTGATTCTAGAAGTAGCCAAACAAGGGCTGTCTTGGACTCAAAGTACCCTGGTACTGTTTCTGCTCTTGCTTTCTTGTCTCTTGCTGCCCTTGACTTGGAAGGGGAAACCTGTGAAGGGGAAATACCCTTTGAAACCTTTGGATGGTTTAAATTAAAGCTGCACTTTTAAATAAAACAACAGGCAAGAAGAACGCAGATAGCTCACAAAGTGTTGCCAAGCCTAGATTTTGCCAGGCTTTCTCTCATGATAGATTAGAATCAGGCATAGCATAGTAATTATGTGGGATCGGTTATCTCCTAGGAAACAGTTTTTCCCTTAGATGGTTGATACATTTTTTCCTATTAATAATATCTTGTGTACGCAGTGTATTAGGGTTCTCCAGAGAGATGGAACTGAGAAAGAGGGGAGAAAGATTTATTATATAGATTATATATAGGTTTATTATATATATCTATAGAGAGAGGGCTGGGGGAGATTTATTTTAAGGAATTGGCTCATGTGATTGTGAGGACTGGCAAGTCTGAAATTTGTAGGGCCAACCAGCAAGCTGGAAATTCAGGTAAAAGTTGATGTTACAGTCTTGGAGGATTCCCTCTTCAGGAAACCTCAGTCTTTTCTCCTAGGGCCTTCAACTGATTGGATGGGGCCCACCCACTTTAGGCAGAGTAATCTGCTTTACTCAGTAATCTGCTTTAATCTGATTTAAATGTTAATTACATCTAAAAAAATACCCTCACAGCAACAACTACTCTTTTTCTTTGGTTTTTTGTTTTGTTTTTTGAAAGATTTTTATTTATTTATTTTAAATTTTTTATTTATTTGACAGAGACAAACACAGCAAGAGAGGGAACACAAGCAGGGGGAGTGGGAGAGGGAGAAGCAGGCTTCCCGCTGAGCAGGGAGCCTGACGCAGGGCTTGATCCCAGGACCCTGGGATCATGACCTGAGCCGAAGAAGGCAGACATTCAACTACTGAGCCACCAGGGTGCCCCTTGAAAGATTTTTTTTTTTTAAAGATTTTATTTATTTATTCGACAGAGATAGAGACAGCCAGCGAGAGAGGGAACACAAGCAGGGGGAGTGGGAGAGGAAGAAGCAGGCTCATAGCGGAAGAGCCTGATGTGGGGCTCGATCCCAGAACGCCGGGATCACGCCCTGAGCCGAAGGCAGGCGCCCAACCGCTGTGCCACCCAGGCGCCCCCCCTTGAAAGGTTTTTATTTATTTATTTATTTGAGAGAGAGAGAATGAGAGAGAGCATGAACAGGGGGAGGGGCAGAGGGAGAGGGAGAAGCAGGCTCTTCCCTGAGCAGGGAACCCAATGCAGGGTTTGATCCCAGGACCCTGGGATCATGACCTGAGCCGAAGGCAGGTGCTTAACCGACTGAGCCACCCAGGCGCCCCAACGAGTACTGTTTGACCAAACAACTAAGCACCATAGCCTAGCTGAGTTGACACATGGAATTAACACTCAAATGGAATTATTTTGCTCTTTCTTGGCTTATAAGCCTTAATTGGTGTTGCTGTTTAGCTTGTCTTCCTCTGTGGTCTAAATATTGTACCCGGCCTTTGAAACCAAGCCCTCTTCCTATCCAGAGGGAAGGCGTTGTGGTGCCTCAGACTATAGAGGGGTCACTCCTTCCCTCACTTGTTTTCTCCTTCCTCTTCTCAGAAGTGCTGCTGAAGATGCATTCCGTTGGAATCTGCGGCTCAGATGTCCACTACTGGCAGCATGGTCGAATTGGGGATTTTGTTGTGGAAAAGCCAATGGTGCTGGGGCATGAAGCCTCAGGGACAGTCATAAAAGTGGGATCACTGGTAAAGCACTTAAAAGCAGGTCAGCAAAACCCTTCAACTAACCGATTTATTTATTCCTCAACATAAATGAATATTTGTGTTCCTTTCTTGGGGCTGGGCCTCTGTTAAACCCGGGGGTTACAGCGGTGAACAAGGCAGTCTCCGTTTCTACACACATGGATCTTAACCTCCCACAGAGGAAGACAGGTCTGGAACACACATACAGTTATGTAATTACTGTTGTGTTGAGGGCAACAGAGAAGAACAGTGAGGTGATCTGTGTGTTCTAACCAGATCCCTGGCCCCTCAGAGGGAGAAACAATTAGTCCAACATCTGAAGGCAACGAAGGAATAAGCCAGGTAAAGGGGTAGGGGAAGTGGTCCAGGCATAGAAACCACAAACTGCCACCATGAGCTGAGAAACAGGGTCTTGGATACAGTCTTTGATCTTATTGGATGACTGGAAAACCACCAGTATTTTCTAGATGTGCTTACTTTGTGCTCTTGGAGGGAGGAATTCTCAACTGTGGCAGCCTGTGATGTTCCCCAACACAGTGAATTAAATCCCAGCTGTGTGACACGGCCAGCTGTTGACTTTATCCTTCCTTTGCTGATGAGGCCACTGTACAGCCTGGAGAGGACATCAGATTATTCGAGACGGGGAGAAGGTTGGCAGGAGACGCCATTCTGTGTCAGTTATAAGGCTCTCTGAGCACAGCTCCACGGAGAGGAACTATCCAGCCCTGAAGAAGCTGGACTTGTATTTCATTTAGGAACATCGTCAGGCCCTCCTGTCATCCTGTACAGAAGTTGACGCAGCCCCTGAGATTTTGTGATGTTATCCCAAAGAGGAAGATCCATAGTTTCCAACAGCCACTGATTAGTTCTTACCTGTAGGACGAGATCTCTTAGTATTAGTCATAACAAAGTGGGGTTCTTTAAGTTATAGTAAGTGCTTAGTCAGCATCTAAAATGGGTCTAACCTTGTGCCAGGTGCTTTGAGGGATACTGGGAATTGAGAAGATCCAGTCCCTGGATACTTTGATCTAGTTGGGGAGACCAGACATCAGGACATACATAAATACCAGTAATTAGAGAATAAGACCATAGCGTGCTATCAGGTGTTAAAAAGAATACACTCTAGCAGTTCAAGGAAAGGGCATTTGTTGTGGGCAGAGGTGTTTAGAGGAGTTTCATGGAGGAGATAAGTCTTTGAGCTGGACATTTAACAATAATAATTACAGGAAGAAGAAGGCAGCATTATAATATTCATTGATTTACTATTTATTAGTCTCCATGTTAAATATTTACATGTATAATTATGTATTTCATTGCTGAGACAGCTCTGAGGTAGGCATTATTTTCTTCCTTTACAAATGAAGAAAGCGAAGCATGGTGATTGCCCAGAGCCACACACTCGCGAATCTCAGGCTGGGGTACTGGCCTTGGTCCTTCTGACTCTGAAGCAAGTGCTCAGAATGACTGGGTTGTCCAGCAGCTAGGGACCTGAGAATGGTTTTGTATTTGAGTTAGTGAAGAGGTCAGAAGCGAATATTCTGGTTAAGAGAAACAAAGTAATAAAATAACAGAGGCAAGTGTAACATATCTGGGGTGCTAATAATTCTATGTTGTTCAGAGTAAAGGTTTTATGTTGGGGAGTTAGTGGAGATGTTAAACATGCAAAATCTATATTAAAGTCCCTCTTTAAAAGGCACTATACAACTGTGAGTTATTATTATATTATTATAATGTAATCATTAGAAGATAGGCTGAGGCATACAGTACTCCACCTGATGATAAGGATCTTGAATGCTAGCTTGAAGTCACTGTCAGTGGTAGAATGGTAATTTGGAGCAAGGGCTACAGAGAAAGTAGAGAGGGATGCATACAGGTGGAGCAACACATTTTGGTGGTTGCAAGGATTTCTGTGGATCCTTTTTTAAAAGATTTTATTATTTATTTGTCAGAGAGAGAGAGAGAGAGCACAAGCAGGTGAAGCGGCAGGCAGAGGGACAGGGAGAAGCAGGCTCCCCGCTGAACAGGGAGCCTGATGCGGGGCTCGATCCCAGGACCCTGGGATCATGACCTGAACTGAAGGCAGACACTTAACAACTGAGCCACCCAGGCGCCCCTAGAACACAAAATTGTTATTGAAGTGTTTCCCATGCTGATTTGGACTAAAAGGTCTAATCAGCTAGTCTAGAAAGAAGAAAAGCACTCACTGAGTAGTTCTTGATGTTTGTTCCTAAAATTTTAACATAGATCTTAAAGAATCAAGAAATCTAAGGCATGGAAGAATTCCTAACTTATGTACAATCTGGCTATCTATCTTACAGTGTGAATTTCCTGTACAATAATACCAGCTCGGATAGTTATGATAATGCTAAATACAATAAAAATAGTTGATATCACTTACATCACTACTGCCACTACCATCACTGCCACCACTACTGTTAACGAGCACTAACTGCATACCAGCACTCTGCACTCCTCTGTAGGTACTTTTAACAGAAAAAGACATAAAAATAACTTAACACCTGTCTGTTTAGTAAAGGGCAAACCTGCGGCTGATGCGCGTCACCCCAGCTCCACTCGTACGCTCCCCCGGGGGTGGGGGTGAGGACTGACTGGGAAGGGACACAAAGGAAGGAATTTCTAAGGGAGTGGTAGTGTTCTGTATCATGATAGGGGTTTATATTACACAGGCAAGTGCATTTGTCAGAATTCATCCGGTGATCCATGTAAGATTGTGCATTCTATCAATACCTAAATTTTCCCTTAAAAAATAACCAGAGACAAGTACTGAACTCTGGTTAATGATATGCAGGCTGAAGTATTTCAGCATGGAGTATACCAATGGCTACATCCTACTTGGAAATGCATCAGGAAAGAAGATGGGGCGATGGGCAGAAGAGAGTTGGATAGATGGGGTGGATGGGTGGATATGTGATGAAGCAAATTAGCTCCATGTTAACTGAATAGTCAAAGCGGAGGATATCTGGGTGTTTGCTGTACAGTTCTTTCAACTTTAATACATGTTTGAAAATTTCCATAATGAAAAGATAGAAGAGCAATTTGAAGGCTGGGTTTCTAAGCAGTGCACAGTGAGGCAGAGGAGAAGTCCACCAATTCACAAGCCTGAATGTTATTCTCCGCTCCACTGGAGTCTCAGACCTCCGTGGGTCATTTGCCCGAGCCAATCTGCTAACCCAGGAGTCTGTTAACTCCTAGTTATTGTCTAAATACAACCAGACTGAACATAAGATGTGCCATAATTGTGGCTCTTGTATTTGTAAAGGCCTTGCCCCATATTTTCAAAGCAGGTGAAGGAAAAAATTCTGTGAACCCCACACAGCAGCTTGAGATGGGCCTTGGCTTGCCTTAGAAAGGGGGCTGGTTCTCTGTTTCCCAAGCTGGGAAGTGGTTGTGGAGCTGAGGCGGGGGCAGGGGAGGGGGGCGTTGGCTTATTCCACGAGGAGGTGAAAGGGCAGGCAACCCGTCTGTGGGGAAGTATGCTGGTCCCTGTCTCCCAGAGTGTGAGTCTGTGCTGCATCCCGAGTTTTCTGTGGCAGCTCTAACGGGTTGGGCTTGTCTAGGTGCTCTGGGTCCCAGGGAGGGGGGTGGCTCCTTGGGCCCGAGTCCCCCGCTGGCACCTGCCCAGGAGAACGTGCCCCTTCACAGAAGCTCTGCCCCTGCTCGCGTTTTCGTCTCCAGGGGATCGTGTTGCCATCGAGCCTGGCGCTCTGCGAGAAATGGATGAATTCTGCAAGATTGGCCGATACAATCTGTCGCCATCCATCTTCTTCTGTGCCACGCCCCCTGATGACGGGAACCTCTGCCGCTTTTATAAGCACAACGCTGACTTCTGCTACAAGTTAGTGCCCAAGGCCTGGCCGGGCCATCTGGGACCTCTCCACCCTCTGTTTGGTTGGGGTTCTTTCTTCTAGTTTCCTGTGGTGGTTTCTTTGTTCTTTTGAGCTCGTAATTCCAGACACGAAGCATCTGCTGGACAGGCCCTTGTTGGTGGCACTGAGGGAAGGTAGCTTGCCTAGGGCTGAGACTGACAGTACTTGGTTTAGTGTCTGAGTTGAAGCTCCCTCACCTCGGGCAACAATAGAAAATTGTTGCCTAACTCACGCCCCTCCAGCCATCCTGCAGATAGCTTGCTGTGGTTCGTCCTCCATTACTGGTTTCCAAGGCAGCTCCCAGAAAAGAGAACTTACTACAGCAGTGACCCTGATCCCAACACCAGTAACAGCAGCCACTGGGGTTTACTGAGGAAGCATGGCCTGGAGCCAGCACGTGAGCTTTGGGACCCTGGGTCCATGCCCTCCTAGTGAGTGACTTTGGGGAAATGATGTCACCTTCTGCTTTGGGCTCATTTAGTCACCTGGAGACCCAATCAGGCAATGCCTGTGGAGTCACAGTCATTAGTACTCTGTGCCTGGCCTTGGGCTCATCAGTGCTTTGCAGGCTTTATCTGACTTAACCTTCGTAAGAACAGCGGTGAGGTGGGCAACAGTGTGGCAGTTTTGTGCAGGGGTGCAGAGGCCAGACGGAGGAGGCTAACTGGGCACACAGCAGAGCCAGGAGTCAAGCTGGGGCAGCCATGAGTCTTAAATTCCTGCCCAGTGCTCACTACCCTATCCCAACTCTTGAATTGGTTTTGGGGTAAGAACTTGTATCTGGCAGAAGCAAAGTGTTGCCCCTTCCGCATGGGTCCCATTCCATGGGGCTGTGGGTGCTACTGCACCACTTTCCTTCCTACCTTCTGACAGGTGTGTTTTCCTCCATCCCAGCCTGGCCCCAGCTGTGGCTCTGTTGGCCAGGATAGGGCTTACCTGAAGGAGACCGGGTGCCAGTCACAGGGGCAGTCTGACAGATCTGAGTTTTCTAGTGCCCACTGGAAGCCTTAAGAGGAGTCACAGGCTAGACCTCGTGATGAGTTTAAGTCAACACCTAACTGCTCTAGAAGAAAGCAGGTTACGTGGGCAGAGTCCACCTTTCAGCAAGTGGTTCCTGAACCAGCCCACTTTGGGCCCTTTCCAAGTCGAGGCACCAAACAAGGTTTTCATGAAAGGCAGAAAAGCAAAATGGTGAAGTTTAAGACTAACCACTGGTCTCTGCCCTTTACCAACTGTGTGACCTTCAGCGAGTTAAACTTTGTAACCTCAATGTCATTGCCTGGGAAATGGAGATGATAATAGCACCGATATGATGAAATGCGTAGAATTACTGACAGAATTTAATGAGAAAAGCGTATCAAGTATTCAACATGAGGTCTGGCACATAGTAGGTGCTCAATAAATGGGGCCATGCTGTGTCATAGCTGTGGCCTTGTGTCTGGGAGATAGGTAGAGTTTAGGTCTAAGAGGAAGCCTCATACTGGGGATGGGGGGACGGGGTTTGTAGGGCATGGTCGGGGGGGGGGTGTGTTCTGTTGGCGATGTTAGTGGGAGGGCTGAGGAGGGGCCATGCAACCTCCCACCTTTCCTTTCCTCCCAGGGCGCTTTCTGCTCATATCCGCACACCAGCGCTGGACCCACGCCCGCCTCTCTGGTTTCTTTGTGAGGATTCCTGTACTGCCACAGCCTCTTTATTTTCCTACCCAACTGATTTTCTTTCTTTTTATCTTCCTGCTTCCCCATTGGCTTCTTGATCATCCTCTAACCTTTTGCTATTCCCTCAACCCTACTGTGAAAACCACCAAGTTGTCTTATTCTCTGTTGTTTATAAAGTCATGATTGCTTGGAGCTGGGAAGAAACTTAGGGTGCTGTCATCCTCTCTCTCCGTCAATCCCCACCGAACAAGGTCGGGGAAGGGGGACCCAGTGACTCTCCAAAGGTCAATGGCAAAGGCAGTGGGCCTAGGACTCTGCCCAGTGCTTCCGCCTCGTCAGTAGAATAATCTCTCCATCACAATCTTCCATCATTGCCACCCCCAACCTCATTTTTCCTGGGTGTTCTCCTGCCAAGGGGAAAGCAGAGCGAAGGGGAAAGGAGCGTGCCAGTCCCAACCAAAGGCTACCCTCCGCTCAGAGCCCATACAAGCTTTGGGGGAATCCCAGATGTAAAGGGGCAGGCGTGTCTGACAGAGTGTGGTTGGGGGTTCCTTGAGAGAGTTTGGGAGTCTTCATTATTTCATTTCAAACTTTTGTGCCTTTTATAGAATCGATAGGGTAGGTGGTGTGGGTAGAAGGGGTGATGGCAGCAATCCGAGCAGGAGAGGACTGAAGTGGGGAGATTTTGGAAGAAAAGCAGAGGGGCGGGGGGACAAGGTGGGGCAGCGGGCAGGCCGACTTCTGGCCTCCTTATTTGGTGACACATCATGGGAATGAGTACTTGGTTTGGCTGCCACCTTTCTTTTTGGAACGTGAGGAATTTTATGTTCTAGCATGTGGAGGTTGGGGGCACTGAATAAAAATACTGGACAGCGAGGACCAACCAAGCAGAAATGAGGTATTATCCACAGAGCCACTTGTACCATGAGGCAGCTAATACAGGGCAGGCGGGATGTGGAAGAAGGAGACCTGGCTTCAAGTCTTGCTTTTCCATTCATTAGCCTTGTAACCTTGGGCACATCTCCGAATGTCATTGGGCTTCTGTTTCCTCTTCTGTAGAATAAAGGTAAAAATAAAGCCTGCCATTCTTGCCTGACAAGGTTGTAGTGAGGATCAAATGAGATAATGGATGAGAAAGCCCTCTAATCTGTAAAGCCTTATGCAAATGTTTGCTGTCATCATCAGTGAGGTGGGTAGTAGGGTCAAGTAGACTCAGTGAAAACCAAGAACCCGGTGGTGAAGGTGACACAGCATTTAACCAGCTACCTGGAAGACAGGCCCTTTTCCCACCATGACTGGTCCAGGGACAGCCAGGCAGCTGCTACCATCAGATATGGTTCTTCTAGAACCAGTATTTTGCAAAGCGGCTGATAGTTGGTATTGTTTGCTGAGGTGAAACTGGAAAGGCTGTACGTAAGTTTGAGAAGCAGATGAGATCCTGGCATGTGGTTATATTAACCTCTTGTTAGATGAAACTTCTCAGTTATTAATGACAGCCACACCATACCTTGTCTTGGATAACATGTTAAAGAAAACATAATGTGTTCACATTCACCAAAGTGATTTGTCCAAAGAAAACCATTTTCAGAGCAGGGCAGTGTGGCCTGGGCTCTGGAATCAGGCATTATCTGGTTTCCATTTCAAACCCTTTGAGCCTCTCACTAGTTTTGAACCTTTGGAGCAAGTCATTTAATTCTCTAAAGCTTTGTTTCCTTGTCTATAAAATATTAGTACCTACTCCAGAACTCTTCCAAGGATTTATGTGAATGAATAGATGTAAATTGCTTAGCACATAAATAAATGCTCAATAAATATTAGCTCCTTTTATTACTAACCCAGAGGGACTAACTGAGTGTGTTGAATGACACCCCAGGCTTCCTGACAATGTCACCTTTGAAGAAGGGGCCCTGATCGAACCACTGTCTGTAGGGATCCATGCCTGCCGGCGAGCTGGGATCACCCTGGGGAACAAGGTCTTCGTGTGTGGAGCTGGTAAGAGACAAATGACACCCTGATTATGAGTCCATTAAAAGGGAATGCGGAGATCCCTCTGCCCATCTCATTCTCCCTCCAATGGCTGAAATTGGCCCTAGAATCTTTCTGGGTGGGCGAGGATCACAATGTCCCCTTCCCTCAGGGCCAGCACTTTGCTAAATAAACCGTCTGCAGATGTAATAGTAACTCAGCTGATTTCCTAGGCCACATAACCTTTTTGTTCATTGAAAGAATGCAATTTGGAATTATTTTTTAACTTGACAGGAAACTAGGGACATATTTCTGGTAGTAAAGGGAAGGGCAACTTTTGGGACTTTCAAATCATGCCAGAGAAGTGGCCTCCTGGTCCATCCAGGAATGAGGTGGGGCCTGCTTGTGGCCGGTGGAAGGAATGGAGTCCAGTCCACCGTGAGCCAGCACTCTGCATGTTGGAGTCGCAGCTGGCTGCCTTCTTTCCTCCCCTGCTTCCAGCCACCCGAACAAACCCGAGCAGCCTCAGACTGAACCATTCTAGGTGTCTAATGCTAGTGACACAGACAGCATGCTCATGCTCCTTGTGGGTGTGGTCTGGTGTTCCTCATACACCTTTTTTTTCATATAATTGACATATAGCATGACATTAGTTTCAGATGTACAATGTAATGATTTGATATTTGTATAGTTTGCAAACGGATCACCACAGTAAGTCTAATTAACATCTGTCACAATACATAGATACAAAGTTTTTTTTTCCTTGCAGTGAGAACTTTTTAAGATCTACTCTCTTAGCAACTGTCAAATATGCAATATGGTATTATTAATTATAATCACCACACTGTACATTATATGCTCGTGATTTATTTATTTGTAACTGGAAGTTTGTGCCTTTCGACCTTCTTCCCTGTATTTCACTCACCTCTCACCCACCCCACCCAACCCCCCTGCCACCAATCTGAACTCCGTATCTGTGAGCTTTGTTGTTTCATTTTGTTTGTTTAAATTCCACATGTGAGATCATACAGTATTTGTCTTTGTCTGCCTCATTTACTGCACTTAGCATAATGCCCTCAAAGTCCATCCATCTCGCAAATGGCAAGATTTCCTTTTTTAGCTGAATACTATTGCACTGTGTATGTATATACCACATTTTCTTTGTCTCTTCATCCACGGATGGACACTTAGGTTGTTTCCATATCTTGGCTATTGTAAGTAATGATGCAGTGAATGTGGGGGTGCATATATCTTTTCGAGGTAGTGTCTTTCATTTTCTTCAAATATACTCAGAAGTGGAATTATTGGATCATATGGTAGTTCTATTTTTAATTTTGTGAGAAATCTCCATATTGTTTTCCATAGTAGTTGGAAATTTACGTTCCTACCAACAGTGCATGAGGATTCCCTTTTCTCCACATCCTCAGCAACACTGTTACTTCGTGTCTTTTTAATAGTAGTCATTCTGACAGGTGTGAGGTGATAGCTCATTGTGGTTTTGATTTGTATTTCCCTGATGACGAGTGATGTCGAGCACCTTTCCATGTACCTGTTGGCCATCTGTGTGTCTTCTTTGGGGAAATGTCTACTTAGGGGTGCCTGGCTGACTTAGTACAGCATGCACATTGGGTGTAGAGATTAAAAAAAAAGAAAGAAAAAAAGAAATGTCTATAGATCCTTGGCCCTTTTTAAAATTAGATTGCTTGTTTTTTTTTTTTTTTAAGATTTTATTTATTCGACAGAGATAGAGACAGCCAGCGAGAGAGGGAACACAAGCAGGGGGAGTGGGAGAGGAAGAAGCAGGCTCCCAGCGGAGGAGCCTGATGTGGGGCTCGATCCCACAACGCCGGGATCACGCCCTGAGCCGAAGGCAGACGCTTAACCACTGTGCCACCCAGGCGCCCCAGATTGCTTGGTTTTTTGCTATTGAGTTGTATGAGTTCTTTATGTATTTTTTGGATATTAATTAGATATGATTTCCAAATATTTTTTCTCATTTGGTAGATTGACTTTTTCATTTTGTTGATGGTTTTCTTGGCTGTGCAGAAGCTTTTTAGTTTGATATGGTCCTGCATGTTTATTTCTGCTTTTATTAGAAAGCATTTGCCTTTGGGGTCAAATCCAAAAATCATGTCGAGGCTGATGTTAAGGAACTTATGGCCTATGTTTTCTTCTAGGAGTTTTATGGTTTTAGGTCTTGATGTTCAAGTCTTTAATCCATTTTGAGTTAGTCCTCATACGTTTTCAGGACTAATGTGACAGGGCCAAATAAATAACTTCGGGGCTTTCTAAGAGAGGTGATGGGTGTAGAACAGACCTGCCTCGATGAGCTAACAGAGGAGAGTGTTCAAGTGACATATCTACTTTAAATCTGCATAATACCTTTTTTGACATGGAAAAAGAAGTCACACATCCCACACGTGTACATACATGCCGAGAAATTCACCCATAGCCCCATCACCTATCAGCCTGAGAGCACCACTGTAAATATTTTGATGTAGACTCTTTCAGGTCTTTAAAAATGAGATCATGCTAAACACACTTTATTTTACTTTTAAAGAAAAAACATCAATATGTTATGAGCATCTTTCCATGACACTAGATAGAAGAGTTATGACATAATTTTTAGGAGCTGTGTAGTATCCCCACTGTAGTTTGTTTAGCTAATCACCTCTTTGTTGGTCATTTCAAGTATGTTCCAGGGTTTTGATTTTTGGCAGAATGCACAAAATTATTTTCAAAAGCACTGTCAAAAAGCTAAGCCTCAAAGATAATATGCATAGCTTCATTTTGTGGGTCTGGTTTTTTGTATTAAAACCGTGTCATCTAGCATGCAGTTACTGTGGGAAGCAGGTGGTCTCCGGGCTGATTTTTAGGCACCTGAACAACTTAGAGCTGCCTGAGCAGCTGGGTCAACCCAGGGAGCCAGTTCACTTAATAACACCCTCCAAGAGAGTCCTCAGAGTGCACGTGTGAAAGATGTGTCTCTCCTTGGGGAGATGTGGTGGGTAGTAAGAAGATAGGAGTCAAAGAGAGAACAGGATAATGGATCCAGACCTTCTGAGACATCTTATTCTCTTAACAAATACATGTTTCCTTGAGCCCTCTGGTTCTTTGACATTATCCCCAAGCAGTGTCCAAGAGTAAATGGCAAATTTCTAGCTCTGAGGTCTGAGAGAATGAAATAGAACTCAGCACTAGAAGCAAAATTTCATGTGGAGAACAGTTCTTCATATATTCGTTTACTTATGCATTCAAGCAGTTGTTAAGGTCTCACTATGTGTCAGGCACTGGGATAGATGCTAGAGGTGCACACAAGATATGGTTCCTGTCCATGGCCTGGACAGGGGGAGAGCTGATGTTTAATATTTCACAAATATCTCCCATTTCCTGCTTTATTTAGGGCCGATTGGACTCGTCACTCTGATCGTGGCCAAGGCCATGGGTGCAGCTCAAGTGCTGGTTACTGGTAAGAAGGTTTTCTTTTTAAATCTCCTTGGAGAGGGGGGGCACCTGAGTGGCTCAGTCAGTTAAGCATCTGCCTTCAGCTCAGATCATGATCTCTCCTCAGGGTCCTGGGATTGAGCCCCGCATCAGGCTCCCTGATCAGCAGGGAGTCTTCTCCCTCTCCCTCTGCAGCTCCCCTTGCTTGTGCTCTTTCTCTCTCAAAATAAATAGTAAATTAAAAAAAAATCTCCTTAAAGAGGAAACAGCTCGCTTATGGTTTGGGGCAAGGGCATGAGAGCTATTCTCTTCCTGGGGTGCTAGGTCTGTAAAGGGGCTCCCCCTCTTTTCCCCTGGGTTCCAGGGTTGAAAAGCCCACCCAGGGGATGACCAACTCAGAGGTCAGGAGGAGACTCTTTTGAAGCTTCTGGGAGAGGGTAGATGCAATGAAGAGGAGGACCTGGCTCTTTATGTGGACCTCAGATGTCCCTACTGCTCACTTGGTTCTAAGAAGAAGCTTAGCCCTTCGTCCATTTGACAAAACCCAGGAGGCAAAGAAGGGCTGCTTGTGTGTGTGTGTGATGTGGAGTTAGTGGGGTGTATGTAAGAGGGTGTTTATGTGTGAGGTGTGTGGTATGGGTGGGAAATGTGTGTGTGTGTGAGGAGAGCTTATCTGCGACAGCATGTGTGGGTCAGTGTAGTGTGTGTGGAAGCATGTAGGGTATAGAAGGATGTGTGTGTGTGTTTGTGTAAAGGTGTCTGTGAGAGTGTGGGTGTGGGTGTGTAGAATTGTGTGGAGTGTGTGTAAAGGGGAGTAGGGATATAGGTGAGTGAATGTGTTTTGTGTGTGAAGAAGGTATCAGAGTGTGTGTACAAGGTATCTGAGAGCGTGTGTATGAGGAGCAGTGACCTTTCAGAGAGAGAGAGTGCGTGTGCCGCTGTGTGGTGTGTGTAGAGGGTTGTGCGGGGGTGTAGAACAGTGTGGGTGTTTGAGAAGTGATCTGAGAGATGGGGGGAGGGCGAGCGTGTGCACACACGGCTGTGTGGTGTGCATGGGAGCGTGGGAAGGTGTAGAGAGTATGTGTGTTGGGCTCGTCGGCACCACCCACTACACCGGGGCTGCACTGCCATTCAGACCTGCACCTCCACCTTTTGCTCCCTAATCCACCATCCAGTTCTCAGTTTGAAAGAGACTTTTGTTCCACTTTAGATCTGTCTGCCTCTCGGTTGTCTAAAGCCAAGGAAGTTGGGGCTGATATCATCCTCCAGATCTCCAAGGAGAGCCCTAAGGAAGTGGCCAGTAAAGTGGAAGGTCTGCTGGGGTGCAAGCCAGAGGTGACCATCGAGTGCACAGGGGCGGAGCCTGCCATCCAGTCAGGCATCTATGTGAGTTGGGTGACGCTGGCTGAAGCTGGTGGGCAGCTTTGGGCAATCAGCACAGGGTGGGCAGCTGTAAGGAGTGCTGGGATCAAGTGTCTTCACTAGCTTACCATGTGACCTCCAGACAAAACGAGATGACCTCAGTATCTCTGATTTTTGTTTGCTCGTTTGTTTTATCTCACCTGCTTCACATCCTTCCTTATTGGATGAGGCTTAATGAGGTAACAGGTGTATATGGCCCTCGAAAGATGTTAAGAGACCCACCCCTTAAGTGATCATATCTGTGATCATAAAAGGACTCTTGGTAAAAAAAAAAAAAATTCAACAAGAGGAATGGGAAACCATGCCTTAGTTGTGTGTGGGAAATCCCTATCTTCTTTTATTGAGGAAATTTGCAGTCTTTGAGTCATTGATACAAAGCAACAGCCATTAATTTAGTTAGTCACAAGGTGGGGTGGTTTTTCAGGGTCACAGTTGCCTACTCCCCTTCTCTCCTGGACTTGGGAATGGGTAAGCCGCCAGTACCTGATTTGCCCCTCAGCAACCCACCCATAATTTATGGGAAGTTGGCGGAAATGGGGGAGTGGGGGGACACAGGGGTGGGGAGTGGTGTTGACGGATCCAAGTATGATGGAAAGAGGGGAGAAAAAACACCTTCTAGGTTCCAGCCCTACTCTGTGCTGGGTCTTCTGCTGGGTGCTTTATAAGTGTGATGCCGGATCTGCACTGGAGCCGTGAAGACTACTTCTCCCTTTCCACATTTTACCACAGGAGTCCTGGTGACTTGCCCTGAGCATGCTGCTCCAATGCCTGAGCTTTTCTTACTCTATCCACTGCTTAGGAGAGAAGGGAAGAAGGGGACAAGGAGCCAGTGGGCAGCCATGTTCGGGTGGGAGGGACGGAGCTGAGGAGAGCCGAAGCAGCAGCTGCCACCCTGGGCACTCCCGCCCTGCCTCCTTACACTGCTGTCCCACAGCAGTGCGGGCTTCCTCCTTCCTTCTGAGTCACAGCTGGGTCATGCAAAAGGGCACTTTGCACCACGCAAGACCTTCTGGGGAAAGCTGACCTGGTACCCTGGCCGAGCTGCCCAGCCATTTTCCCACCAGGATGCCCCTGGCATCAGGGGTGAGGAAGCGGTGGGATGGGAGACGAACAGGTGCCACTTTTGCTCTGTCCAAAGTTCCAATTGGAGCCGGCCCACCCTCTGCTCTGCAGTCAGAGATAATGGTTGCCTTGTGGGAAGGGGCTAAGAGAACCCAAAACTCAGAGGGTAATGGGTCTGTGTGTGATCAGTTCACCAATGACATGTCTTGGGCACCTGCTGTGTCCTGGCTTTGTCCGGAGACCTTGGGGGCTATGATGCATAAGGTGTGTCTAACTGTCTTCAAGTTGTTGGCAGTCAATGACCCCCACTCCACAGAGAGGCAGTAAAGACATGGCTTCATAATGCAAGACTTTCTTTCTCTTCTCTGCTGCCTGGAGAGCCCTGGGAACAGTTGGAATCTATCTGCAACTGTTGGTGGGGGCCCATTTGCCAGGCTACCTGAGGTGGGTGCAGAGGTAAATGTGACCCAAGGGCCTTACCAGGCCTGAAGCCGGTGCCTCTCCTGAGTGAGGAGTGGAGCCATTATGCATGACCGATGCTATATGCTGCAGGCCACCCCGCCAATGGTTAGGTGGAGGCACCTTATATGAACATAGCTGAGAGTCACTTTCCTGCCAGATTTGTGACTAGAAAATGTTTGGGAGGAGACAAGGCAAATGCTTAGGGCAGAATTCATGTCATCTTGGTGCAGAGGTCATGCCCACAAAACAATGGTCAGGTAGTCCAAGTGTTCCTGGCACCTTGGGTTGGCCAGTTGGGCAGTATTCCTCCTTCTTCTCACTAGGAGGAGAGGAAATGCTGTTGGAGAAACAGTTTTCCAAGAAAATTTCTCATTCAAGAGTTTTCTGGAACTCAGTCACAACTTTGACCCCATGCCCCACCTCACCTTTTTCAGTAGGGAGAGAGCATCCCCCCCCCTTACCAACAGCGTTCATAAGTCACAGGTGGTTTGTAAGTGACTGCGCTTCAATAAAAACAGAAAACGTGCCAACCAGTGAGCCCAACCTAGTGCTGAGCACTGTGATTGTTAGGCCAGCCACCCTGCTGGGGGGGCAACATCCTGATCTTGCACATGAGGAAGCTGGTTGAGTATAAATTCCAGAGTCACTGCTGTGTCGCAGGCCTCTCTTCATGGTGTATCCGTCCCCTCAGAGATAGAGGCTGTGGTGCGTGCCTCTTTTGCAGCTCTACTGGTTAAACTCAGAATGGTCCCCGGAAGTGCTTGCTGCTGCCGACTGTCATGAAAACTGAGGCAAGTGAACTATTTTTCTGTCTCTCAAACACTGACGACAGTGATCCCCAAAAATCTCTGGAGCAGGCACAACACTCATGTGGAATCCTGTGGAGATTATCAGGAGAAATTTCCATGTCTGGCCCACTCCAAGGAGGGAACTGGTAAGGCAGATAGATGTGCGAGGAAAACAAAAGCCGGCGTGACTGATGATACTCTTGGGATGAATGACTCTGGAACAAAAATATTTCTAAATGTCAGCCAGCGTGCATGTATAAAGCAATGTTCAAGCCTTAGAATTCTAATGGCTCTTCCCATCTGTACGTGCTTGGCAGTTTCCTCACCAAGAGGGTAGTTCCTTAGAGGTTTGACAAAAGTCCTGTCTTTTGTGGCGTTGACATCCTAGAGGAGGAATGGATGCTGAGATGAGGAGGTGCCTGAGCCAACACCTGGTACGGAATTGGCAAGGCTCTGAGAGATGCTTGGGGGCTGAAGATTAACCTTGTTTGTAGGGGAGATTCTCGCTGGGGTCTGGAGACCCGTGGCTGTTGCCAAGGATCGTGTGGACAGCAGAAGGGGCCCCCGCTTTGCCTGGTCCTCCACTGGTAAAGTGTGTGATTTCAGGATCCTTAAGAAGATAACTCTGCTGCTCCGTTAAGTTTGGTCTACCTGTGCAAGAGTTCACTAGTAGAGAAAGAATCATATTCTCTGGAATATTTGGATACTCACCTGATGCAAACAGATATTTATGTGACGAAAGTCATTTTGAGTGAGAAGTCTTCTGATCTCCTGGGTTTTCTTGTTCTCATCTCCTCTTCAGGCTACTCGTTCTGGTGGGACTCTGGTGCTCGTAGGGCTGGGCTCTGAGATGACCACTGTGCCCCTGGTGCACGCAGCCATCCGGGAAGTGGATATCAAGGGCGTGTTTCGATATTGCAACACGTGAGTATGTTGTGGGTGAGCCAGGGTGGCGAGCGGCCAGCAAGACCCCTGCACGGCCTCAGGGACCAAGAGTCTCTCCTGTTTATTCATGAGGGGCACTCCCTAGGCGCACTGACAGCCACATGTCATGGTAGGGATCCAAAGAGAGCATCACTCCTGGTTAAAAAACAGGAGGGCAGAGATGGCAGAGGGAAGGGGGGAAGGTGGGGGATCTTGCAGCACGTTCTTCTTGGGTGTCTGGCCCTCATCACCCAGGCCCTCTCTGCTTCATTTCCTCAAGTGGCCAGCTCTTAATTTTCCCCCTTTCAAGGGAAGAAGGAGAGAAAGGGGGACAACAGCAAGAACTCAAGTCCCTTGGTTTACACCGCAGAGCCCCAGGGCCCACCCTCTCGGGTCTTAGTTCACCCCACCTCATGTTCTGTGGCTCTAGCCTCTTCCCAGCCGGGGAACTTTCCCAGGACCACCTTCCCCACCAGTATCCCTACTCCCACCACTAGAGCCTATGACCATTCCGGCAGCAGAGTGCCATTTGCCAGTGAACTCTGCCAAGCTGCAAAGGGATATGGATGGATTATCGTCGGCTGCCTCTCTGAGGCTTATCTGCCTCTTCACAGTGGCCTCCGTTTGCCTTATGCCTTCACGCCAAAGGAATTCTAGGCTTCGTGACAGACACTGCAGAGGGGTGGAGGCATTTGGGAACAGACTCTGTACTCCCAGATTGCAAATCATAAGATTATTTCTACCATTGTTTGTCCGTAGAATAGACCTTGTAGAACCGCAGCGCCATATAAATAACTATGGCCAAGCTGATCTTGTGCTTGGTGGTTTTGGGGACCTGGTTCTTTCCTCCTGTAGGTTGAATGTAACACTTGTGATCTCTTACAGGTGGCCGATGGCGATTTCGATGCTTGCCTCCAAGTCTGTGAATGTAATGCCCTTAGTTACCCATAGGTTTCCTCTGGAGAAAGCTCTGGAGGCCTTTGAAACAGCCAGAAAGGGATTGGGGTTGAAAGTCATGCTCAAGTGCGACCCCAAGGACCAGAATCCCTAATATTAATTGGACTCTGGCCTCATCCCTGCCCCGCTTCCCCCCCTCCGCCGCAACCCACACCAGTATCTCAGGGCAGGGGAGGGCCTTGATGCAGAATTTTCTTTTGAGTAGCAAAAATAATTAACATAATTCATTATAAGCAGAGAGCGTTACACAGAGGAATTGGTGTGCCTTAAAAAAACAAGTAGGGACAGTTTGGGGGAATTTGCAGCCAGACTGACCTACCTGTTCATACAGAGCAAAGTTCAGCAGGTAGAGCCGAGTTTGTTAGGCAGGTGCCGGGAACTCCCCTTCTTCCTGGAATGCCTGAGTTAAGTAAGGAAAGAAATCTGCCCATTGGGTTCCTGGTTCCACCGTGACTGGCCAGGTGGGGGTGGGAGCTAAGTTACGAAGAGACAACTTTATCCAGACTTAACTGGCTCAGAAATTGATTTTCATGAAAAATCTCAGTTCACGGTCTGGGATGAAGGGTTGGCAGCAGTTTTTAGAGCACAGTGTTTCTAGACATAAGTGCTATTTGGTTTGATGATAAAAGGAAACTTTAAGGAACTGACCTACCTGGGTTTTAGGATAATTTTTAAATCAATTTTTTTAAAAAAACCCAAAACTGAAATCCCACGTGAGGTCCACCCAGCTTGCATTCTCCAAATGTAGATATATAGTCAGGAAAGTTCTCAACACTGCTGGAAGATTGCCTCTTCTTCAACTGCTGAGAATTCTGTGTAACTGCCTTCCCCACACTCCCCACCCCCACCCTCTACACAGTCAGGGGCAGTCACTGTGGGCTCCTTTGTCACTAGGCAACCAGGAGGTTCCTTAGAGCAACAGTCAAGGGGAGTCCTCCTGGGAGACTTGCCCAGGAGGATTTGGCCAGTGCACCTGTCTTCCTGCCCCAGGATGAGCATTCCCTTCACACTCCCCGATGATGATAGACAATTCCATTAAATTCTGATGATTATAAACAGAATTCCCTCCTCATATACCATTAACGCTCTTGGTATCTTTCTGTTGGAATGATCTCTCCCGTCTTATTTTAATTGTAGGGTTTTCCTGTGTAAGATTTGGGTCCAAATCACTTGATGCCCATTTGTGACTTTGAGATTATTAGTCAAGAATGAGGATATTGTAGCAGTGACATAACTTGGGCTGCAGCCTTTTAATCCTTGCCTTCAGCTGGGAGTGGAGGCTGAGTTTGAAGAGGCTCTGGCTTTCTTGTAACTGGGGAGGGCCGTGACCAATGCTTGGAATCCCTCAAACTGCTTTGGGTAATAAATTGTGGTTGGGGTGCCTCACTGTTGCCGCCTGTTTGTGCCCCTCTTTGGGGGAGGGGGTGGGGAATGGACTCCGGTTACTCATTTCATAAAGGGAAGGATCCAGGATTTTTGAAAGGGACATATTTTCTGCATCAAATATAATTTCATTAACTGCTAAAAATTTATGTTAATGATCTCTAATCCTCACAGCAAGCCAAATGCCCAGGATTATTTTACAGCTAAGGAAATAGAGCAGCCAAGCAATTTGCTCAAGGTCACCCACCGCCTTTCCTCTCCCATGTTATCTCTGGAGGAGGGCAGGGAATTTTGAAACTTGGGTGCACACTCAGCAGCCACGTAGCTCACTTGTGGAACTGTCCTACTTCCTTCTCAGAGTCCAGCTTAGCTCCAGGGCCACACTTCCCAGCTGCCTCCTCTTGAAACCCCTTTCAGATCCGTGGTGCCCAGAGTTCCTTGAATGTGGAATGAGAAAGCCTTCTTTCTAGATGGAAGGCTTCCAACAGAAATGCCCCCCGAGGGAAGTGGATTCACTGTGAAATTCACAAGTAGCCAGTTTGTCTTTGATTGTGGTTTGTTGGAGGGATGAGGCCACTGAACCTGCGAGGGACTTAGGAATGACAGGGGGGACCCTGGAAGGGTGGGGCTACCAAGGATAAACCCGAGTCATTTATCTCACAATCGTGACTGGGCTGCATCTTCCAAGTCGGTGGCCTGCAGTCTCTGTTTCCTGGTGCGTTTAGCAGGGCCTCATGCTGCTGCCATGTGGGCAATCATGAGGAGTGGTCAGCCTGATGGAAAACAGCAGCTCAGAGAATACCTCCCATTTCCAAATCCTCCCACCGCTCCCATGCCACGGTGCACTTTCACAGCTCTCAAGCAGGGGCAGACGGCTGGCTACTAGGTGAGTCCTCAGGGCGGTGAGAGGACCCGAGCTGGAATTGCCGAGCTCTGTCTGGCTCCCTGGCCTCTGCAGCCTTGTGGAATGTTCCCCCTGCTGTTTGGAAGGCAGTGCAGGAAGCCCAGGAATTGATTTCTTCCCACCACCTCTACTACGTGCTCAATAAATATTGATTAACTCAGTGAATCAGTCCCGGAACCCAGAATATGGCCCTGCTGGCCAATGTGTGCTCTGTCACCAGTGCCTGGCACCTTGTCGGCTTTCGATCAACACCAAGGACCCCACCCAGCCAGCGCTCCCAGCATGAGGCCACTCTCACGTACAAGTGGAGGTGTACAGGTGGACAGCTGCGAAGAAAGACCCTGAAAACAGGCTAGACAGCGGAAGGGGGAGGCCAACCCATGGACGCTAAAGGAGAAAAGGGGCCACAGCTCCAGCAACTCCCTCTTGCCATCCACCTTCAGCTCCAGTGGACGTGGGTGTGAAGTCACGTCCGGACTGCCCGTCCCTGGTTCTCAGGCCATCCCGGTCAGCCTCACTTCTGTGTATGCAGTCGGCCTCTTCCTTCTGGGCTCCTATTACTCCCTTTGGGAGAACAATGAGGGCTGTGGACAAGTTGGTTGGGCCAGGAGTGCAGGAGGCAGACAGGATTTATGGGGCATTTGCCTTTTCCCGGAACTGTCCTCTGCACATGATCTCAGCCTAGGCTTGGAATACAGGCCAACAACGGGACCCGCATTCCTGAGCCGCAGCCACCTCCACACCCCCACCCACCACACACACACACACACATGCACGCACACTCAAGTCCTGGGAGGTTCAGGCAGGAGCAGAGTGAGGAACGGGCAGCAGGGACGTGGTGTGGCCAGGAGCTCTGCGCAGCCTCCCACCCCCACTCTCGGCTTCCCTCTCCTCTTAAAACCCTGCTGGAGTCAGACACTGAGCTCCTTCCCTGGGCAGCTGGACGTGGCACAGGATGTGCAGATGGTGTTCCTGCCAGGAGACCGCCCGGCGAATCTTACCGAATCTTACTGTAGATGGGGTGCGGGTGTAGCCTCTATCCTCAGGGTCTTCGAACCACTGGGCCGATGAGACACAGCACGTTGTAAAGAGTTTGCTGGCAGGATTCTTGGTTCTATCTCATCCTGGACCTATCAGTGACTCACTGATTTGCCAGGTCACTTCCCCACTCCGAGTCTCGGTTTCCTCCCTTTTCAATGGAAGGACTGGGCAAGATGATCTCAAGGTCTCTATCCCCACTGCTATTGTCACCAGCTAGACCCTAAGACTTATCTTTACGGCCCATTTGCTGTACTCACCGACCTTTGTCCCACTTTTCCCCTTAAGCTCTTCTTTCCTGCTTATCTCTTAACTCAGGCAAAAGACCCAATGGGCATAACATCCCATGATGGAAACCAAAACTCAAGCGGTAACAACTGCCCTGATAAGACCCACACGACCCAGCGGCCCAGACCAGTTTGAGCTAAACCCCCCGACTCCAGCCTGTGCCACCAAAGAGCCATGGAGTGACCTCTGGGATGACTGGCAATTACCTTTCCCTCGTTATAATACTAAAATATCCATCCAAGGAGGAGCACAAGCCTCTTTTACGTCATACACGTGCCTCTACATACCATGACAAGGATCCCCTTTTTAAATATTCATCCTAACCCTAAATAAGAGGAACTCGTCCACCCTTGCTTGGGGAGTCACAGCTTTGGAAGTTACTCCCCATGATCTTATTTGCTGCAAATAAATTTTAGATTTTGTGACAACTCACCTAGTGTAGTTTCTACCTGCAACTCACCAAGGAGTGAACTCACATTAGTTCAGTTACAATATTATACAGGGCTCCCAAGATGCCAAGGCCTGGGGAGTGGGGGCCCTTTTTGGGGGGGGCATCAGGCTGGAGGTGTGAGGGTCTTGGGTTTCGGTTGCAGTCCTGTGTGTGCATATATATATGTATGCGTATGAAGAGGTCACCTGAGGGACGGAGGTGAGAGGAAGTGGGGGTGGGGATGCTGTCTGAAGAAGCACCGGTGTCCGGGGCATCACCTTGTTCTGTTACTTGGCCTCAGGTCTGCAGGTGTGGTCCTGAGGACATCTGTACAGCCCAGAGCCAGGCCCTGGGAGAAATGGCTCCACCACTGACTTCCCTGCTGGTGATCACCGACTGGCCTTTCTGTGCTCTACATGGGACTGGAGGCAGAAGCACAGCCTAGCAGGGAGTGGGCGACCCCATAGTTAGGGTCCATCCGTAGTTAAGAGGGAGCTCTGGAAAGAAGGTGGGCCTGGGCCAAAAGTGGGCCCATTGTGGGCACAGCACCACCGAGGCACAGTGGGGGCTGCGGCTCCCTTGGGACGAGCTCCAGCCTTTAGGGGGGTGGTGCTAAAGCCCCATGTGTCCTGCCCAGATCTCACAGGCTCTCCGTGTACTGAACCACCAGCTCCTTGGTCCTGGAGGCCTCTCCCACGGACCTGCCTCAGCTCCTCTCCCTGCGGGAGTCCCAAGAGGCTCAGCTGTTCAGTTGTGTGCAGAGCCCTTGTCGCCAGGAGATAACGGTGTCTGTACCTCCCCTTATCACACACATGTGTACATTGTTAAGAAAATAAAGGCAGATAAGTAAGAAGAAGGGAAAATCAGCCATAATCTGTTCTCCAAGGACAATAATAAGTTGGAGAACTTCCTTCCAGCTTTGTCCTGTGCGTCTCTATACATAGGAAGCATGTACACGTGTTCATAATCAGAAATGGGAATGTACTTTACCTACTTCCCCCCATTTTCACCCATAACAATAAGGATTTTTTTTTTTGCTTAACAATCACAATTCCCATTAATGAAATTTAACAATACTTGCCTCACACCATCTAATACCCCATCAGTCCAAGTCCAACTTTCCCTAATTATCCAAAAAAAAAAAAATTACTTTCTCCCCCTCATTTTCTTCTTTTTTTCTCTTTCTTTCTTTCTCTCTCTCCCTCCTTCCCTTCCTTTTCTTTTCTTTTTTTCCTTTTTAGCTCAACCTTTTAATATAAAAAAATTCACTGATGTACAAAATGTGAAAGTGTGATAGCGATAACATATGAAATCCTATGAGAGTCCCTTCGAGTGCACACAGAAACTAACGCAAACCATTGCTAACAAGCAGCGCAGACAGGTGTGTTCTCCACTCCACCAATCACAGACCAATATCTCCTCCAAACCTCCAGTAAGGAAAAGTAGGGCATCTGCTGGGAACAGCCAGGCAGACTTCTTACTCACGATGGACCAGCACAGATAAACCCAGCCAAAGGAGTACTGCGTACTTAAATTCAGGATAGTCATTCATGAGCATCGTCACAATCCCAATATAAGGAACAAATCCCCTTGCTCTCCCCACGACATCTTTCTTCTCTAGCCATTGTTGTCCCTGTTTATAGAGGACTTGGTCATCAACCATGTTGTTATCTCCTTGTGTCCATTTTGTTGCTGCTTTTTTTTAAGGATTTTATTTATTTATTCATCTGAGAGAGAGAGAGAGAGAGAGAGAGCGTGCACAAGCAGGGGGAGTGGCAGGCAGAGGGAGAAGCAGGCTCCACGCTGAGCAAGGAACCCGAGGTGGGGCTTGATCCCAGCACCCTGGGATCATGACCTGAGCTGAAGGCCAACTCTCAACCGACTGAGCCACCCAAGCATCCCCGTTTCGCTTCTCATGAGTCTTCAAGACTTCATGAACTCTGGGAGCCTCTCCTTCTATCCTAGAAACAGCCATTTTCTCCCAATCGGATGGGATCTTCCAAAAAGAGAAGATCTCCATGAAATGTGGGTTCCATGCTGCCACTGAGTACTACTGCAATTGGACTTTCACTTCCGGCTATGAGCACTAAGCCCTTCCAGATCATTAGAGCCGAGGAGACAACCATTCCAAAATTTAGGACTTGATAATACAGCGGAGCCCTATCCCCACGCTCAGCTCCCGGCCCCTCGCGGGGGGCGGCGCCCGGGGTTAGCAGGGAGGCTGCCCTGCTCCAAGGCATTTTCTTAAATCCAAACACATTGCATGTGGTTAATACGTCTCTAAGTTTCTTTTAATGTATTATAGTTCCCCTCCATTTTGTTTAAATGTCATTATAATGTTGAAGAAACTTGGTCATTTGTCCTCTACATACTGTTATGCATTTGTTTTCATTTAATAAATTGCTATATTCCTTTTTATGTCAATATTTACACACATCATTATTTTTAATCACCATATTCCATTGTGTGCACGTACTGTCACTCATAAAGCAAATCACAGGGGTTTTGGGTATTTGTAGAGTCTACAAGGTTTGGGGCTCACAATAAAGTTGCAATGATTACTTTGTACATACATTTTAGTACTTCTTGCTTTCTAAAGTTATGTTTTAAAATGAAAATAGCCGGGGGTGTCTGGGTGGCTCAGTCGGTTAAGCAATGCCTTCGGCTCATGATCCCGTGTTTCAAGAACACTAAAGTAAATCATCTCTCTTGTCACCTACTCTGTGGAGTGGGATGGGTGGGGACTGCCATGGTCACTAGTATCAATGATTGAGATTCTAAGGAACTTCTGAAAAAACTGTTAGCAGTAAACAGAAAGAGGACAATGCATGACCTGAGAGAGGGTGAATGAGGAAAAAGCTGAGAGGTAAAGGAATTAGTAATCTAGGGCAGGGTGAAGAATGTGACTCAGCTGTGGCCTTTGGAGACTGGGGCTGCTGGTTCTGGGGAGCAGCTGGGCTTTCTGCACAGCACAGGGACAGACAGGCTCCAACCAGAGCTTCCCTGAGCCAACCCAACTTGGCTTCTCCTGGTACCACGTATAAAATTCCCATATCTTGCTGCACACCCAACAAAACTAGAACCCAAGGAACACCATTGCTCCATTTACTGGTTCCCAGAAGCCATGCTGCCTTCCCTCAGAATAGGGTTCCCGAGGGAGTGAGGCTTTCAAGGGAAGACAGACATTGTTGGAGCGATTGGCGGGGGAGGTGTTTCTGTCACCCAAAATATGTCTCATCATGGGCCCGCCTGGAGGAAAAGCTCCCATGCATTTGGAAGAGGTGGTAAAGAAAGAGACTAGTGGGGCGTTTAGATGTCATCACCTCCCTACAGTAAGAAAGAAGTAGGTACACGTTAGCCTACTCCATTTCCTTATGACCTTGAGCAAATCACTTCAATTCTTTAAGCCTCATGGTTCTTCATCCTTTAAGTAAGAAGAATAACACCTAGCTCAAGGTTGTCACTGAAACAGAATGAAGTGATATTGAAGTGTCTTTTTTTAAAGGGAAGAATCAATATTTTACTGTCACTTATAATCAGATGGCAGTTGAGTGTATAGCCTTCATACTCGATCTTTCCTTTTTGTAAATAAAAAAGAATTACAAGTTTTAAACAGCCAATGGCTGGTTATGTTTTCAGACCACATAATTAGATTAATTCATAAATGGTGGCTTCAAGTTTTTCCTTATTAGCTCCAGAAAATTCACTCACATTTTGTCCCTTTTTGAAAAACTGGAAGGTTGGCCTATATCTGCTTTCATATTCTGAAGCAACTTCCCAACTGTCATCCACGTCCACTTGAAGGAACACCACGTTGGAAGACTTCTCAGAGAGGTAATGAAAGAAAGGCTCACCTATTGGGACACCTGGGTGGCTCAGTCGGTCAAGCGTCTGCCTTCAGCTCAGGTCATGATCCCAGGATCCTGGGATCGAGTCCCGCATCAGGTTCCCTGCTCAGCGGGAGCCTGCTTCTCCCTCTGCCTGCTTCTCCCTCTGCCTGCAGCTGCCCCTGCTTGTGCTCTGTCTCTTGGACAAATAAATAAATAAAATGTTTAAAAAAGAGAGAGAGAGGGGCGCCTGGGTGGCACAGCGGTTAAGCGTCTGCCTTCGGCTCAGGGCGTGATCCCGGCGTTGTGGGATCGAGCCCCACATCGGGCTCCTCCGCTGTGAGCCTGCTTCTTCCTCTCCTGCTCCCCCTGCTTGTGTTCGCTCTCTCGCTGGCTGTCTCTATCTCTGTCAAATAAATAAACAAAATATTTAAAAAGAGAGAGAGAGAGAGAGAACAGATTCCAAAAGAAGGAAAGGCTTTCTTATTTTGCAAGGCCCACATCACGTGACTGAGAAGTCAACAACTGCCAGTTTATCTCCTACACCGCTCAAGGCTTCCAGAAAAGCATACTTGCTCTCCATCTGCTTCACCATTTTGGCAGCCGGGGTCTGACAAGAGACTGTAAGGATTGATGAAAGTGGATCTAAACCTCCGGACAGAGCTTAGAGTTGAAGTCTTTAGCTTGGTGACTGGTGCCATGATTGTGCTTAATAAGTGCTTGTGCTCCTGCCTCTCCCTCACCAAACCTTATCTCTTCCCCTGGTAAACAAGCAGGGGGGCTGATCCCCAAGACTTTTCCAGCTCTGCGCCTGGAGTCTGTAAAGGCGCTTGGAGGTTTGTGAGAAGTTCCCAGGGTGGCAGAAAAGGCCTCAGCCCGGCACGACCCAGCATCCTCAACTCTTCCATAAACCTGTTAGGGCAAGGGCACGAGAAGTAGACCTGGAGGGCCGACAGAGAGGAGCGTTGAAACCAGGAAACTGTACTCAGGAGCTTCTTCTTACCAGTCTGCCCTGTTCTGCGCCTGAGACCCCCCAGAGGAGGCCCTGTGCCCAGGAGCCATGAGCAGTGGGTCCCAGTGGGACAGGGACCCCCAGAGGCATGGAGATATCCCTCCTGGTTAGTGCAGTGCCTCACACACACAGAAGGAGCTCTAGAAATATCTGTAGCCTCATAAGCAGCCAGACCTCCCTCTCAGTTACAAGCCATTGCCATCCTGCCCATTAGCTTGAGCTGAGCCCGGAGTGGCCAGGAGACCTCAGCAGGACTCAGTGTGTAGAAGGGGAAGTCAAGCCCCAAGGGCCCAGGACTGCAGCAAGAGGAAGGCTCACCTGAGCCGCAAGCCCCAGCCCTGGAGACCTAGGAGACGGCCTGGAGTCCAAATAAGATAGGGACCAGCTGCCCACTCCAAACCTTTTTGGCTTTAAGAGGGATTGTAGGGGGCCCCGTGGTGTGGTAAGAACAACACTGTGTTAGGAGTCCTCGGTTCTGGTACCAACACACCCCCTCCACCCCAGCTAATTTTAGGAAAGCTATTTAATTTGTGTGTGTTCTTGGGCATCTGTAGCGGGGTCAGTAACACCTCTCTCAGTGTCATTAACATTTCCACAGTGAAAAAGAATGAGGGAATAATCATAATAGCTAATGGCTGAAGGCTTAGTACGGTCTGGGCCAGACACTTCTAAGAATGCTCGATGTCTTAACTCATGTCACCTTCAAATAACCCCGTGGATTAATATCATTCCCCCATGTTAAAGCTGAGGAAACTGAGGTACGGAGGTTAAGTAATTTGCCTTATTCCCCCCCCCAACCACATATATGCTTATGTTTGAATATATGTAGGAAAAAATTCCTATAAGAATAGACACCAAACTGTTAATGGCAGTTAACTCTGGAGGAAAAGATTTCAAGGTTTTGTATTGTGTGAAGGGAGGGGAACAGGAGGAATTTCTTTTTTAAAATCATATACATTTTTGGGGCGCCTGGGTGGTGCAGTCATTAAGCTTCTGCCTTCAGCTCAGGGCGTGATCCCAGCGATCTGGGATCGAGCCCCACATCAGGCTTCTCCACTGGGAGCCTGCTTCTTCCTCTCCCACTCCCCCTGCTTGTGTTCCCTCTCTCGCTGGCTGTCTCTATCTGTCAAATAAATAAATAAAATCTTTTTTAAAAAAAACAAAAAAACAAAAAAAATCATATACATTTCTCTATTGATTGAAAAAAAATATTTTTAAACCGGGATCCTGTATCACTTTTGGAGTTTAAGAAAATGAATAAGGAGGGGCGCCTGGGTGACTCAGTGGGTTAAGTAGCCGACTCTTGATTTCAGCTTAGGTCATGATCTCAGGATTGTGGGATTGAGCCCCGAGCTAGGCTCCTTGCTCAGCGGAGAGTCTGTCTGAGATTCTCTCTCTCTCTCTCCCTTTGCTCCTCCCCCCCCCCGCTCTCTCTCTTTCTCTCTCTAAAGTAAATAAATGAAATCTTTTTAAATGGAAAGAAGGAAAATGAATAAGGGAATCACAATCCACTGGCTTTCAGACTTAACCACAGAAAAGCATAAGCAGCACGGACCCCCAAGGCAGGGGACACTCTCCAGTCCCAAAAAGGCTTTGGCTGTAGCCAGTTCCCAGAAGCAGGGAGACAGAGGGAGCTACCCACTCTCAAACAATTAGAACACTACCCCTGACCCCAGCAGACCCCTGGGCAGTCTGGGCAGGGTGATCTGTTACATCATGGGCCCAAGGGTCAGTCATGTGGCCTGTGGGGTGGACCCGCTAGTTTTGAGAAGCCAGCTGTCCGCATGTCATGAGGCTGTATCCTTCGCCTTTTTTTTTTAAAGATTTTATTTATTTATTTATTTGACAGAGAGAGAGAGACAGCCAGCGAGAGAGGGAACACAAGCAGGGGGAGTGAGAGAGGAAGAAGCAGGCTCCCAGTGGAGGAGCCTGATGCGGGGCTCCATCCCAGGACCTGGGATCATGCCCTGAGCCGAAGGCAGATGTTTAATGACTGAGCCACTCAGGCGCCCCTATCCTTCACCTTTTTTTTTTTTTAAGACTTTATTTATTTATGTGACAGACAGCCAGCGAGAGAGGGAACACAAGCAGGGGGAGTGGGAGAGGAAGAAGCAGGCTCATAGCGGAGGAGCCCGATGTGGGACTCGATCCCGGAACACCGGGATCACGCCCTGAGCCAAAGGCAGACGCTTTAACGACTGCGCCACCCAGGCGCCCCTATCCTTCACCTTTTTAATTAATCAACTTCTGTATCTGAGGACCAGCAGAGTGCCTGTCAACAGCGGGTCAGTCCTTGGTGCCTCCTGTGAGTCCCCAGATGCCTGCATCTTCATTGTGCCGAGTTTTGTTAATGAATCATCGATGACCCTTCCACTGTCCGAGGAACTCAGCTGGTACTCGCTGTGGCTGTGATGATGGCGTGCATGGCTCCCTTCTCCCTCAGACCTGCCTTGGCTTCTTCTTTTGCTTCCTTTCCCTGTATGCAATTTCTGTAGAAGACTTTGTGTTTTCTGGGTCCTTGGAAGTTAGGTCAGAAGAGAACATCACCTCACCTTTCTAGTTTTTTAAACTGGTTTTTACCATGAGAATCTTTAATGGAATATTTTTATCCTTTCTACTATCAATTTCATATTTTAATCTTGCTTTAGAGAAATATGGGTTTAAGTTTCCTCTCCAGCCTTACCAACCCTTTGATAGCATATGGCTGTCTAGAAACCCCTGTGAACCTCACTGTTCACTTGCCTGGTAGTTCTCAGGATATCGAAGCTGATATACCATTTAATTAGACCTCATGCCATTAGGACCTCAGTCTTTCAGATCACTTCTGTGTTCATGTCCCCACTGTTACCAAGAATTACTTCTGCAACCCATGACCTCTGTTGGTGAATTCTTTCAAGGTTTCCATTTCTTGAAATATGTTCCTAGAGTGCAAGACCAACTGGGGTCCTTACCTTATGCGGTGACTTCCTTTACCTTCGTGTTGTGGGGCTTTTCTTTCAGGCTCTTCTCTTGCCCCATGCTTGAGACGGGAGGCTCAAAAAATTTTTATTCTAGCTTTCTTAAAACTTTTCTTACCAGCCCCCCCGCAACCATTCACCAAGTAGTGCACCCACATTTATATGATCCTATTTGATCTCATCTCAGAATATACAGACTTGGCAAGTAGCTGTGCAGGGAAATGTGGAAGATTGGGTCGCACTGTGCACTTTACAAATATTATCTCATCTTGCCCTCACATTAAGGGTCAGTGCAGTGATGGAACTTGGGTGGAGATCACTGGCTCGTGGGGGTTTGAGCTCAAATGACCGATCCCTCGACCACAGTGATGCTGCATTTTCTTTGTGATAGGCTGGATCATAGTGGCCCTTGGACCTTGGTGTTCTGTCTGGTTAGCTGCTTAGGTAGGTGGTGGGGGCAGGTGGTTTGCATTATAATCAACTTCTCTGTTTAATTTGGCTCTATTCAGGCTTTCTAGGCTAGTATTCTTGGCATTGCTAATTATTTGCTGTCCTGTAGAATGGAGATTTAACTCAGCTGAGAAACAAAGTGTCCCTACCTTACCTCAATCCCCGTTTTTGTAGAACCCCACATGGTTAATAATTTGGAGTATGTCCTTGTTGATACACCCCAAACGCTATACATACACTATATCCATATATCTATATCATACCTACTCAGATTTAATTGTACAAAAATGGGATCATATCCTCGGTACTGATATTTACATGATAGTCCGTGTAGACCATATACATTCTTTTTAATGCTAAAATTATTTCACTGGGTGGAATATATGGGTGTACCATATATCATTACATATCTTATATCATTATCCTGTAGGTGAACATGTAGGTTTCTTCCAATATGTTGCCATTATAAATACAATGAATTTTATTGTACATGGATTTTTCCACATAAATACATAAAATATTTCTGTAGGATTGTTAGAAGTAGGATTTCCATGCTGAAGTTTGGTGTTTTGTTTTGTTTTTGTTTTTGTTTTGTTTTTTTTGGAGAGAGAAAGAGAGTGCAAACAGGGAGAGGTGCAGCGGGAGAGGGAGAGAGAATCCTTAAGCAGACTCCCCACCGAGCATGGGGCCCAATACAGGGCTTGGTCTCACAACCCTGAGATCATGATCTGGAGCTGAAATCAATAGTCGGCTGCTAAATGGCCCGAGCCACCCAGGCGCCCCTATGCTGAAGGATATTAATGCAATTTTCAAGGATCACCCATCTGCTCCTTTGGGGAGGTGAAAATATTTTCCTCTTTTCTTTCTTTCAGAATAAATGCTATCTAACCAATTGGATATTTGCAGTTCTTCAGCATTTTTCCCACTGTTTCTTCCTTCTTTAGGTTCCTTTTAACCACCTTTTCCTTTTTGAGGTGAAACATTGATTTTTTTTTTAAAAATTGTTTTCCACGCATTTATTATATGCCAGACACCATTCATAGAAATGGCTTAGACGGACATGGAGCTGACATTTAATTGAGGGTGGTGACTGGAAGGAAAGAGATCAACTGGGCCTTGTAGGTTTTATACAAAGTAAAATATACAGGATGATGTGTTAGAGGATGTTACAGTTTTATATTGCTGCACAAAAAACCAACACACACCTAATGCGTTAAAACAGAAATACTGATTTTTAAAAAAATTTTTCTTTTGACACAGCTACAATACAAATTTTGATCTGACAACAACCATCGCTGTAACATGTCAACTTTTTTCTCTGTTGCTAGTCCTTGCTTATATGTAATCATAATTTTAAAATTTCTCTATTTTTTATGATTATGAAAGTGATATATACGTCTTATTAAAAAAATCACAGAAATGCGTTAATAGAAAAATGAGTCACTCTCAGTTCTACTCCACCCCCAAAGATAAGAACTATTAACAATTTATAAATATTTTCGTAGTTACCATCAAAACATAGATATGATTTATTTTTACATAGTAATAAATATTAGCCATTTTCATATGTTTACAACATCTTTGTAATTATAGTTTTTCCCAAAAGACTTTTGTTTGGACTGGAATCCGTTTTTTTAAAGATTTTATTTATTTATTTGAGGGAGAGAGAGAAAATGAGTGGAGGGAGGGGCAGAGGGAGAAGCACACTCCCTGCAGAGTAGGGAGCCCCATGCGGGACTCCATTTCAGGACCCTGGGATCATGACCTGAGCCAAAGGCAGATGCTTAACCAACCAAGCCACCCAGGTGCCCAACTGGAATCCATTTTTAATGTTTCTCTTTTCCTCTTATTAGAAATATCTTATATTTTTGAACAGTGAACAAAATTACAAGAGAAAAATAAGATCACCAATAACATTGTCACCTAGAAATAATCACTATGACAATTTCGGTGCATTTGCATCTATAAATGTAAATCTTTGTCCAGATTTTTTGTTGTTGTCATTTTCTGGGGATAGGTTCCTACTAGAGGAATTAGTGGGGGGGAAGGGCTTAAATATTTTTACTCTGGAGATACTTTGCCAAATTTCCTAACTATGAGATTACTCACCTAATAATTTTCATTGTAAATGGTTACATAATATTGTTTGGTTCTGTAGTTTACTTAACTATTCTCTTACAGCTGGATGTCCAGATGTTATGACCTCACAGGGCTGCTGAAAAAACTAGACAAGAGAGTGTAGCTGGGAACCCAGCCCTGGGCCTGACTCAGAGAGTAACTCCATTACTTTGTCTACCCTTCCTTCCACCACTCCAGGTACTGCTGTTCCTGTCCTCTGGAAAACACAGCCTTAACTGCCTCTGTCCCTTCTGGAGGCCACTCCAGCCTATCCCCCAAAGCCTGTGCATTCTAAAGATATCAACCTCTCCTGGGCCCAGACCAGGCGAGACTCCTGTTTCCTATAGGATGACATGCTAAGGTGACAACCCTCTTTCAGAAGTCACTGACACTGACAAGGTAGCCATATCACACGTGGTGTTAGCAGATGCAAAGATAATAGAAATTCAGAGCTATTCTCTCCTTCTGAGGATGCTGTCTTTAGGAAGGTCTAACTGTGGAAGGGGAACACAGCTCAAGACTGGACTTGAATAGAAGTAGAGTCCAGCCCAGGGGTGAATTTGTATAATTGACCTTCTCGGTCCTTCAAGGTACAGCAAACACAGTCTGCCTCCTTCAGAGACCTTTTCTGAAAGCCTCCAGTCCTCACAACTCTTCCATCATCTGGGCATTTCATCCATCACTTATCGTGTCGTATAACTTATTCACCAAACCCCCTCTGAGGATCTGCTCTGTCCCCAGCACTGTGCTAGGCAGTGAGGAAATGACCATGAACAGCAAAGGTACCGATCTTACCTCTGGTTGCTTACAGTCTAACAGGAAAGAGGGACACTACACAAGGACTGTGCTTGCAAGAGTGACCGCTCTTCCTCTCAAGAGAGCTGGGCTGATTTTCCACTCCTGGGGGGGGGTGGTTAGGAGTGTGTCTTTCATTCCTTTTGGGCCTTGTGTGATCTGATACACTCTGGGTTCACAGCAGTTGCTCAATAAATACCATTTGAACACTTAACAGTGAGAAACAAATTATAAATATGTTGATCGCCTTTTTTATTGAGTTATAATTGACATAAAACATTATGTTAGTTTCAGATGTACAACATCATGATTCCGAGTATATATTCCAAAATGATCACCACAGTTAGTGTTAACATCCATCACCATATATAGTTACAATTTTTTTTTCTTGAGATGACTCCTTTTAAGGTCTACTCAGCAAATTGTAAATATGGATATGGTGTTATTAACTATAGTCACTGCACTGTAGTTTGATTGCTTCGTGATTTCCTTCTCTTTCTATACGTTTAGAGGCACCAGGGTGGAAAGAGCAGAGATTCGGAGATTTCATGGGACCTGGGTTCAAATCCTGATTTTGCCTGTTACCAGCTGGATACTTGTGGACAATTTGCTCTCTGAGCTCCAGGCACCTCCTCCGTATAATAAGGGCAAAAATATCTCCCCCAAGAGTTAGTATGAGGATTAAATGAGGAAATTTTTGTAAACCTGATATTGAATCTTAAATGTCATTTCCCTTCCCCTGGCCAATTGAACTTGGAATGAGAGGCCTACGAAGACTTTTTCCTAATATGGGGGCATCCATTCATTTTAGATGACAAGTGTAGGAAGGAATAGTGAAATTTTAGGTCTGCAAGGGATCTTAGCTTAATCCCTTTACTTTCTTGGTGAGGAAATTGAGGCCCAGAGAACTCAGGGGGAACTTCCCTAAGGTTGCACAGTGATTTTAATAGGCTGGCTGGAAATAGAATCCAGGTCTTAATTCCAGCACCCAATGTGTTTTGGGCAGTCTCTCCCAGAATCACACTGCTAACCTCTCACTCTCAGAAAAGGAAGTGCCTTCACATTACAGTTCATCTGAGGTCACTCTCCAGGGAGAAGAATTCCTGTGAAATTGGCTGGAGAGATTCTCACACCCTTTACAGAATTCTGGAGACTGGTCAGGAGGTGATCAGCTCACTTTGTCACGTTCCATGTCAGACAAGGCCAGGATGGACTGACTTCCAGATGATTTGGCGGCCAGGTATCCCTAGACAGTAGGGCAAGCCTCCTCCCCTCTTTTCTTGGGGAGATGAAAAGCTGGGGGAGTGGTCGCACAGGACAGGCACTTGACATCACTCAAGACCCAAACACTCCACATTCCTCAGAATATAGTGCTCTGCCTTCCGGATCCTCAACTTCTCTTAATGAAAATAATAATAAGACCAGTATTACTAGGTGCCAGGCACAGTTAAGGGCTCTCCACACATTATCTTTGCCTGAACACTTGTAACCTACAAAACGAGGCACTGAGAATTTCCTTTGTTTGCTTAAGGTTGCCCAGCTGGGTCTTAGTCTTTTTTTTTTTTTAAGATTTTATTTATTTATTCATTCGACAGAGAGAGAGAGAGACAGCCAGCGAGGGAGGGAACACAAGCAGGGGGAGTGGGAGAGGAAGAAGCAGGCTCCCAGCAGAGCAGGGAGCCGAATGTGGGGCTCGATCCCAGGACCCCGGGATCACGCCCTGAGCCAAAGGCAGATGCTTAACGACTGAGCCACCCAGGCACCCCACTCAGCTGGCTCTTAAACCCAGCTTGACTCAAGTGCCCTTACTCTCAGGACGTCTAGATGGCTCAGTCAGTTAAGTGTCTCCTTTGACTAAGATCATGATCCCACGGTCTTGGTATTGAGTCCCCCAACTGCAGGGGGGAAAAAAATCCCTGCTCAGCGGGGAGTCTGCTTCTCCCTCTGCCTGACACTCCCCCTGCTTGTGCTCATGTGGTCTCTCTCTCTCTTAATAAAATCTTAAATCTCTAATAAACTCTTAAAAAAAAAAGATTCTCTCTTCATCTGTCCCCCCATGTTCACATGCGTGTGCACTCTCTAAAATAAATAAATAAGTCTAAAAAGGGGGGAGCCCTTACTCTCAACTACTTTGCTAGATTGGCTCCACTTACTCAAAAATTCTTAACAAATCAGTGGGAAGGTTTCCACATCTTGTGAACTTTCTCTCCTCTCAAGTGGGGTAGAAAGTAGTCTGGAAAGTTGGAAAAAGGGGCAAAGAGCCAGCCTACATTCCTTTCCTACAGAGCTCAGCCTTCGCACCTCCCCATCCTCATCCACTCCCTTCTCGCCTGACCCTGAAGCTTTTCCGTCCAATATCATCCGCATCTTCTCCATCCCCCATCCCAGTGCCTTCTAATCCCGCCGGATTCCTTCTCCATCCATGTTCCATTCTTGTCCTCATCCTTATCCCTTCAAGGCAGAATTTGGGTTGGGCTTTGTCCCAAGGCCTGTGATCAATATCTGTGACTTGTGGCAGAAGTTTGTTCCCTTGTACACTGTCAGTATGAACGTTTCCATGAATTTCCTCTAAGTCATCCTTCCCCACTCCTCTTTCCTTGAGGTATTTTTGCAGCTTCCCTTGCTTACGTAATTTCCCAGAGCCTATCCTCTT